>NW_026126599.1:37500-507500 GCF_943737965.1 Phodopus roborovskii | reverse complement strand
TCCAGGACAGGCCCCAAAGCTATAAAGAAACCCTGTCTCCAAAAAAGCAAAACAAAAACAAAGACAAAAAACAAACAAATATGTACACCACCAATGCCTGGGTTTTATATTTTATTTTAATAATGGTATAGAGAAAGCAGGAATGTGGCTCGGTTGGTAGAGTGCTTGTGTAACAAACACAAAGCCCTAGGTTTCATCCCCTGTACCACATAAACTGGGTGTGGGTGGTACACACCTATAACCCCAGGACTCCGGGTGGGGGTGGGGGGCACTGGTACCAAGAGGATCAGGAAGTCAAGGCTATAATAAACTACATAGTAACTTTGAGATCAGCCTGTAGGAGACCTTGTCTCAGAAAACTTAAAAAAGAAATATAAAATGACTGTGTCACCTGCTTAGATATCTCCAAGGCTCTCGTTCTCAGAGCCAAATTCAAATTCTACAACCTGGCCATCTACCCTGCCTTACACAAGAAGTAAGTTCTTGACTCAAAGATCACTGTATTCTCTCCCATAACATAGGCAACTCCCTCTCCCCCTCCCCCCACCCTCACCCACACACGCTTGCTATTCTCCCTTCTGGAACAGCCCTACCCCCCCCCCCACTTCCCCTTAATTTTCACCAAGCCCAGAAAACTCGTTCAGGCCTCAGTTTCCCCATCTCTTCATCTATGCAAGCAGACATGAATGCACCAAGCCCAGTTCTTCATAGGATCCCCTCCTTTGGTACCCAAGTCCTCTCTACCTGCAACACCACTCCCTGAGGGTATGAAACCAACATGACCTGATACCCTGTCTGCAGCCTCCCTGGTCTGGGCAAACATTTCTCTCTGTCATCTTTTCAGCACTTCACAACGGAAGAGGTACGGCAAATGCCCAAACAAGGGCATGGAGGAGCTGGAGACGTAGCTCAGTTGGTAGAGCACTTGCCTAGTTTTCATGAAGCCCTGGGTAGTACTTGCCAGTAATCCCAACGCTGAGGAGATGGAGGCAGGAGGATGAGGAGTTCAAGGCCTGGAAAGATAGCTAGATCAATTGGTCAAGTGTTAGCTGTGCAAACTTGAGCACCTAAGTTCAGATCCTCAAAAACCTGTTATACACTGGGACCGAAACAAGACAAAACAAAACTGGGATCGTAGCACGTGTTATCATCTATAATCCCGGCACCCCAGGGTGAAATGGGAGAGCACAGGGGAATCCCCAGAGACTCTCAGGACAGGAAGACTGTCATCTACAATAGTGACCAGAGACCCTGTGGAGGGCCTAGAGAGATGGCTCAGGGGTTAGCAACACTCACTGCTCTTGCAGAGGACGGGGGTTCAGTTCCCAGCACCCACAGCAGAAGGCTCACAACTGCCTGTAACTCCAGTTACAAGGGCTCTGACTCCCTCCCCTGGCCTCCATGGGTACCTGCATACACGTAAGTGAAAATATAGTAAAATAAACTGGAAAAGACTGATGCCCAAGGCTGTCCTCCAGTCTCCACAAGTGTGCTACACAAGCGTGCTCCACAGGCGTGGCTACACTCATACACACAGCAGAGTTTTTTAAAAAAGAAAAGGAAAGAAATTTGGGATTGGGGCTTAGTGGTATAACTTTTAACCCCAGCACTCAGGAGGCAGAGGTAAGAGGATCTCTGTGAGTTCAAGGCCAGCCAGGGTACATGGTGAGAACCTGTCTCAAAAAAACCCACTAAAATAAATAAACAGAATAAAAATCTTGGGGCTGGAGAGAGAGCTTAGCAGTTATAAACATCTGCTATTCTTGCAGAAGACCCAGCACCCATCCCAGGCAGCTCACAGCCACCTGTAACTCCAAATTCCAGAGGTTGACAGTCTTGTATGGTCCCTTTGGACAATTGCACAATTGTGGGCCTATACAGACAAGCAGGAATACACATTATACACAGAAATAACATTTGAAAAGATAATCAGAAATAAATTTAAATAGGAATTTCTGGCTCTCAGCTATGTAGCAAGTTCAAGGCAAGCCTGGGCTACACAAAACCCTGTCTCAAAAAAAAAAAAAAATAGTGATGGAGGAAGGAACGGAGAGAGGAATGGTACTCACCTTCCACCTACACAATCGCCAGCCAGACTGCAGAGCTGAGAACATCAACGTGGAAACTGAGTGGACTACGGTCTGGGACATCCGCATCAGGGAGCGAGTCTCATGACTCTCACGGTGCACAGCGGGCCTTTCCTTGACAGTGGCCAACATACTGGATTCGAGCACCCGTGGGCACACATCCAGGTCAGAGACCTTGGACTCTTTGTGTGGCTTGGCCATCTTTATAGTGTCAAAGTCCATGGAAGTCTCCACTTCCTTCAATGGATGTTTCTTGGGCTGCTCGGACATGCTTGGCTTGGCTTTACATTTCCAGAACAGGACCTAAGAAATAAACATAGGGCAGGCTAGACAGCTCAGTGGGTGAAAACTCCTGCCAGGAAGGCCTGACAATTTGAGGAGGAAACCAATTCCCAAAAGTTGCTTGCTGACAAGACAAATATGACAGGGAGAGAGAGAGCCTTTCCTGCGGTAAAGACAATGAAGCTGGGGGGGACTGTCCCACCATTGTGTCCCAAGCTCCTCCCTAGTCCCCTTAAACCCTCACACTTCCTGCCCTGTCTTGGTTAGCCACAAGAGACCGAGCAGGAGGGACAAAGTGGTAAGGGTTACTAAGGCCCAGATGTCATGACCAGAACGCCCATCTCGTGACTATGTGGTGTTCGTGGAACTCACCCAGCCGGTCATCTTTCGCCAAATCCGCCTAACCCATTTCAAGAACCTCCTGACCATGGTCATCTCTCCAGACACCACGAGTCCATATAGAAGGGAAAGGCTGTGGTTGCCACCGGAGAAGATTTGTGGATACTGAGGAGCTTCAAGCACAGTGTCGAAGGAAGAAATAAGAAATCCAAAGGAGGTGTGCCCCTCAGTGGCTCATGCCAGGCCCTTCCTCCCCTCCCTGGGACAGGGAGAGGAGTCAAAGTGGATGAGAACTTGGAGTGAGCGAGGGTTCTAGATCATTGTGAGAGCTGTCTCATCCCAACCCCCCCAGGACCTTCCAAGATCTTCAGAGCCAATCATTGATGGCCTTGTCCCTTCTGGCCCAAGATCCAGGATAGTGAAATTGACATTGACAAGTGCCCAGATATATCATCTGGGGATTTTGCTAATCATTACAACAGTTAATTCTAATAAGTGTTATGGATAATGAGTACAAGATCCACAACAGCTGGATTTGAGGGGGGCTGGAGAGATGGCTCAGCCTTTAAAAGCACTTGCTGCTCCTTCCAGAGGACCCAGGTTCTAGCTGCAGGACCCACATACTAGTTTACAACCACCTATAACTCCTGTTCTGGGGAATGCTGCATCCTTTCCTGCATTCACATGGTGTAGACATACATGCAACTAAAACAACCATACACACAAAGATAAAATTAAAAAAAAAAAAACTGGATTTGTTGTTGGTTGTTTTTCTGCTCTTTTTATTCTTTTGGCTTTGGGGGCTCCTGGCACCCAGCTCCCAAATGAATCACACACATGGAGGCTTATTATTTCCTCTAAATGCCTTGCCTTAGCTTGCTTGGTGCTTGCCAGCTTTTATTTTTTTTTTTTTAAGATTTATTTAGAAATGGGCAGTGGTGGCACACGCCTTTAATCCCAGCATTCCAGAGGCAGAGGCAGGAGGATCTCTGTGAGTTTGAGGCCAGCCTGGTCTACTGAGCTAGTTCCAGGACAGAATCCAAAGCTACACAGAGAAAGTGTCTTTAAAACAAATGAAGAAGAACAACAACAAAGATTTGTTTATTATGTTTACAGTGTTCCATCTGCATGTATGCCTACAAGCCAGAAAAGGGAACCAGATCTCATTACAGAGGATTATGAGCTATCATATGGTCGCTGGGAATTGAACTTGGGACCTCTGGTAGAAGAGACATCATTCTTAACCACTGAGCCATCTCTCCAGCCCTTTTCTTAAATTATCCCATCTCCCTCTTGCTTCTGAGCTTTTTCTTTCCCTTCCTTCTGTATGTCTTACTCCATGGTTGGGTGTGTGGTTGGCCCTGATGCCCTCCTCTCCTCGTTCACTCTTGCTCCTTGATTTTTGTCCTTCCAGATTTCTCCTTCTTATTCTCTGCCTGCTGGCCCCGCCTATCCTTTCTCCTGCTTCACTATTGGCCATTCAGCTCTTCATTGGACCATCAGGTGTTTTAGACAGGCACAGTAACACAGCTTCACAGAATTAAACAAAGGAAACATAAAAGAATGAAACACATCTTTGCATCATTAAACAAATATTCCACAGCTTAAACAAATGTAACACGCCTTAAAATAGATTTTCTACAACATGGATTTGAAATAGGCACGATGGTGGCATATGCCCAGAATCCTAGCACTCGGGAGATGAGGCAATGGCTGTTAGACCACACAAACAGGAGGACCTGAGTTTGGGTCCCCAACACCCTCCTGCAGGGCTTGTCTGTAATAGGGTTAGGGAAACAGAGACAAAAGAAGTCCTAGGACTTGCGGGCCAGTCTAGCTCAGTCTGCACCAGCTCCAATGAGAGGGCTTATCTCAAAAAATACTGTGGGCCAGGCATGGCCGCAAACACCTTTAATCCCAGTACTGGGGAGGTAGAGGCAGGAAGATCTCTGAATTCGAAGCCAGCCTGCTGATCTAGAGTTTTTGGACAATCAGGGCTGTACAGAGAAAGAAACCCTGTTTCAAAACAAACAAAAAACTATGGGAAGTGGTTGAAAAAGACACTCAAGGTTAAGTTTCGGCCTCCACATGCATGTGTACACACCCTCACATGCATGTGCACACAGATACTATTCAAAGTCAGCCTTGGCTACATAGTGGGTTCAAGGCCATCATGGGGTAAATGACAGCCAACGTGGAAACGACAAAGGGGGACGACTCAGTGGGTAAAGCACCCACAGAGACGGTAGCACACGTGTTTGCAACACCAGTGCTCCTAGAAGGGACCGAGAGGTGAGAGCCAGAGCAGGGCAGCTAGCCTGGCAGCCACGGCAGTGGACACAAGAGGAGCCTGTCAAACAAGGGCCAAAGCTGAGCACGGGGGTGAACACCTGTAACCCCAGCACACAGGAGCAGGCAGGCGTTCAAGATCATCCTCAACTATATAGTAAGTTTGAAGCCAGGCTGGGCTACACGAGACCCCATTTTCAACCACCACACCACTCTAAAAGAAGATACAGGGTCCAATCCAGTTGGGCTGCCAAGGACTTAAGGCCTCTAGTGGTCCTTTCTCCTTAATCCCCAGTGATAAGACATTCTTCCTCAAGGCTCTAACTGCTATTGCCATTTTCTCCACTAGATGAGATCCTTCTCCTTGGCTGCCTCTGTCTCTCGGATAGAAGGCCAGGCTGTGCTGTCCGGGAGGAGCCTGCTCACCCACTGGGCCGAGTGCTCATCCAGCCAGGGGTGGGGTGAAAGGCAAGGCGGACTGCCAGGCCTGGCAAGGGCACCATGTGCCCAAAGAGCCTGGCCCACACCCAGCCTTAAGACAAGGGGCCCATTCAAGGTTCCCTGCCCTGCCTCCAAGCAGCCACCCGGATCCAGCCCACAAGAGGGGACACATTGGGAAGCTGGGGGTGGATCCTCACACTCACCAAAGACTTCATTGTTAACCCCCCCTCACTCCACCAACCACCAGCACGTGGGTAGACACCGCCCCCTACCTCTTTCCTTAAGCCAGCCTGCCAGGCCTTTCCAGGGACCATGCACCAGTTTTCAGCTACTTTCTCCAGTGTGGACCTGGGATCTTCAGGGAAACTGTGTGTGTTTGGGACAAAGTGGGGTTGGAGGGATGGGGGGGGGCAGGTCTGCACACAAGCAACACCACATCAACCTCCATATTCAAGTTTCTTCAGATTTTTTTTTAATTATAATTATTATTTTAACAACAACCTGAATCCCAGAAGTTGAAGATACTGTCCAATCACCCTCCCCTGGGCAGAGGAGAGGGGGCGCTTGCAGGGGACAGGGTGGGGGGGGTGGGACCTGCCAGGTCACCTCCAAATCTTTCCAGGCCATCTACTGCTGGGGGTGGAGGTCCCAGAACCCTGATACCTAGAGAAGGAGGTGGGACTGGTTTCTTTCATGGATGAGGGGCCCCAGATAAGCACCCTCTCCTGAGTTTTCCCTCTTCCAGAAAGACCTGGGGACTTTGGGGAGACCAGGTGGGAAGGGCAGGCCCATATTGAGCCTTCAACTCCCACCCCTGGCCGTTGGGGCTGGGTGTGGGTATTAAAGCTACATAGGATAGGGGGCAGGCGGCTGGCACAAGGCCCAGCAGCCAGTGGCAGCCCCCCAAGGCACATTGTGAGGGAAAGGAGGTTCAGATGGAGGGCCCATTGGGTGCAGAGGGCCCGAGCCGTGCAAGTCCCGAGGATGGCAGCTGGGCCAGCTGCTCCGGGCTGGCCAGGGCACGCAGCAGTCCATTCTCCTGCTCCAATGCAGCATTCCTCTCAGCCAGGTCTCGGATCTGCTCCTTCAGTACCTCTACCTCTTCTCGCACAGCAAACATGAGGTGAGACTTCACCAAGTCCTGGACCCCGGGGACAAATAAACCATCAGCACCCCCAGGCCACCTCGAGGGAGCAGTTATGAGACAACCACGGGAGGGGACAGAGGGTAAAGGAAAAGCAGGACAGGGAGAGCACAGGGGCCACAGGATGACAGACAGGACTCACATACAGGGACAGAGCACAGAGGTTAAGGAAGCCAAAGCTGAACGGGAGATGGAGGGTGACATCAAGAGTCTGCATTCCTGAGTAATGGGAGAAGAGAGATGGAGAGAGGGACCGCTCACGGGCCCCCAGGACACACGTATCTTCCTTACCATGGCTTGTTCAATCTTGTTGTCAATGCCAACCAGGCTTCCGGAACCACTGGAGAGACACGGGGGAGAGATGCAAGTGAGGAGGAGGGCCAAGTCAGCTCTGCCACTGCCTGCCAGGTGCGCCTTGCTCTACACACCCAGCCTACACCCACCCCGCACCCACGGTACCTGTGGCAGTAGAGAATCAGAGGGAGGAGGCTTTTATCCATCCCCCGTTGGGATGAAGGTCGCGGCCCAGGCGCCCCCAGGCCCTGGGGGGGAGGGCCCATTGCCCCTCGGATGGGGGATGACCCCCGTGGGGAACATGGGGAAGACATGCAGCCCCTTTTCCGGGGTGCCCCTGGTGCCATCCCCACCACTCGAGTCTCATACGATGACACCAAGGACTTCACAGAGACCCCTGGCTGGGACATTCCTGAGGTAAGGATCAGCAGTATCCACTCCCAACCAAAGGGCTGTGTCAGAGGGAATGCCTGGGGGGCTCAGAGCCCCCCTGGGCAGCGTGCCGTCTGTGGATGCCAGGCAGGCAGAGAAGAGTCAGGACCTACCAAGAGCTGGCCTGAGAGATATACACCCTGCCCTCCCCCTCAGGGCAAGCCGCAGCTGCTATTGGTTCCTCAGGGACACGGGGACCCCCCCTCCCTTGGCTCCACAGTGGGCGGGAATTCCCAGACACACATGGTCTGTGCCAGTGTCCCCTTCTCACCCTGGCACCTCTCCCAGATTGGGGGGGAAGGGGAGGTGAGGTCAGCTGGTAACCCCTGTGTGGGGGAGGGGCTATGGGGCAAGAGGGCTGGCCTGGGGAGGGGCTCGAAGGTGAGGGCTAGGAGGCCTGGCCCCTACCTACGCCTTCTTCCTGTCCTGTCCTGTCTGGGTAACCCATGGCCTCCCTCAGCTTTCCCTCAGGGAAAGGGAACAGACAACAGAGGTGGGGTGTGGGTGTGGACAGATGTATTTATGAGCACACCCCACCAAATCAAAAATGATACATCCTAGGTGGCTCTTGCAACCTGGGACAAAGGGTCCGCCACTTCCTTCAGTGAAGAATTAGGGATGGTTTCCATAGCAACAGACCCCCGCCCCCATGCTAGGAAGCCTATAAATCGAAGGCAGCCTGTACAGCATCTAAGACTCGGATGTGGAGATTTTGAAAGGGGTCACAAAAAAAAAAGGTGAGGTTGAACATGGGACACTGGTAGTGAAGCTGAGACTTAAATCAGTCAGTTCTGGTTGCAGTTTATTCAGTGGCCACCAGAGGGCAACTCATGCCTGGTTCAAATGCCCCAGGGCTCAGGCTCCTGACTGGCACCAGGATAAAAAGTCTAGTTCTCACTCAAGCCCCTCTGGTCACCCAGGACTTACTAGGGTCCCCTTGGCCTGCTCCAGCCTCCAATGTCTCCTCTTTGGCCACCAGAGATGGGAAGGCAGGCTCTTGTTCAGTTACCTAAGCCTCCCTCCTGCTTTCCCTGGGGCACAGGGGTCTCCAGCCAGCCCTGTTTCCTCCCAGAAACACTTTGTTTCATTCCCAGATGGCTGGCTCTCTTTAGTCCCTCCCACACTGGCTGTCAACTCCAACGTGCTTTCCTACAGGGGGATCTATACTAAGTCCAAGGTGACCCTTGCATGAGGCCCTGCTGTCAGAAAGGGAGCTGGGAATTTTCCATTTCCTGGCCAAGCTCGGAGTGCAGGAGGTGCTGACAGGTAGGACAACCAAGGGGGTGACCGGGTTAGAAAGAGCAGAATATTAGTGACTAAGGATACCTGGATCCCCCAAAGACACAGAGGACATGTGTAAGAATGGGCAAAGGCTCTTGCCACTAATCCTGACAAACTGAGTTCCATTCCCAGAACCTACACGGTGGAAAGCAAGAACGGACTTCCCCAAGTTATCCTCTGATCTCCACAAGCCTGCCATGTTGTATTTGAACACACACGAGTGTGCAAGCATACATACTCACACGAGTCCACACACACAATGGAGAGGGGGATTGGACCAACTAGCTAGTCAAATCTGTTTCAAGCCACTTCAATCCACAGTACCTGGGAGGAGAGTAGGCTCCAGAATTAAACACCCTTCTTCCAATACAGAGAACCAAAGACGGACAGATGTACCAGAATAGAAGTGTCAGCCCTGCTTGGCGAACACTCAGGCAGAGATGCCAAGTTAAATCTTCTATCCTTGCCAGAAATAAAAGAATAATACAACAACCAACATTTGTTGGCTGACTGACGGCTATCTTCTGTTTGTCTAGCTCAGGAGTTTTTGAAAGCGCTTCCCCTATGACATTCTAGTCCTAACAACTTGAAGGGATGGAGGCTCTGGCAAGCTAACCCTTTCCTCTCATTAGCCGAGTGAGGGGCTGGGAAGCCCTACACTGGAATTCTTGGGTAAGGCTGGGAGCAGGATGGGAAAGCCCCACAGGCCCAGACGCAGCTTTGTGTGAATGAGAATGAAAGCCCCTTTCCCAAGACACTTATTGCCACTGTCACAATTTCCAACATGGGCCAGGCCATAGCGGCAAGTGGAAATGGTGCCCCCTGGGGGCTGTCCAGTGCTCAACGTAACTGAAACAGCCAGCTTGCAGGACCCCTGGGAAGAGGGCACCTCTTGAGACTGTCTTCAACGTGAGAATCAGGGTGACATATCTGTCAAGAGTGGGGACGTTCGGATCCGGGGTTATCGGCCAGCTTAGCTCCCCACATATGTTCTGGGAGCATTCAGAGGCTGGGCCCGAAGCCAAGAGAGTGGTATCCAGTCATCCTGTCTACACTCTCTCCCAGATCTGATTCTGCGGTGCCTGGGCCAGGGAAGGTGAGGGGCTGGCTCCTTGCCCCAGCCACCAAGCTGCCCCTGCCTGTCTTAGCAAAAGGACACCCTAAGGACCATTGCCACCTCCTATTATCTTGGGACACGCACATCCCAACAGAAGAGACCCAGGTCCACTGCAACATTTCTAAACCCTTTTCTCTTGGGAGTCACACTGTTTCATCTGGAAAGCGAGGAACCGTGGGACTGCTTTTACAATTCATGAGGTAGGCATGAGGAGGGACCACCCAGATGGCTCAGGGGATAAAGGCACTTCCCACAGAGCATAATGACCTGAGTTGGACCATCAGGACCTACAGGGTAGAAGGAGAAAACAGACTCCCACAAACTGTTCTCTGACCTCTGACCTTTACCTCTACAGTGGCACACATACATGCTAACATGTATGCATACACACACATTCACAAATGCATGAAAAACTTAAGTTAGCAGGGGTGGGGACATGGCTCAGTGGATAAAATGCTTGTGCCATAAGCATAAAGGTTTGAGTTTGAGCCCCAGGACTCGAGTAAAACAAAACAAACAAACAAACAGGGGCAGCGGCACATGGTTACAATCTCATCTCTGGGACGGACAGACACAGAAGAATCCATAGGTCTTCCTTGTCAGCCAAACTGGCTGATTCGACGGGACACAGGCCAATGAGAAACCACACACACACACACTCACGTGCACACGAATGAATGCATACATGCAAAGGGATCGCACTGGAGAGGGCTGGTGGGGGCATGTCTGTCACCTCAGCTCCTCGGGAAGCTGAGGTAAGAGGTCGGGAAGTTCAAGGCCTGCCCCACAACTTAGTGAGACCCTGTCTAAAAGTCAAAAACAAAAACACAGGGGAAAAGGGTATGGTGGGGCTTTGGTGTGTAGCCTGGTGGTAGGCTATGCCACAACCATATCTGTGAGGTCTTCAATCACCAGTATCACAAAAATAAGAGCAAAAGGAGAAAAAGCAAACAAAAACAAGCAAGCACTGGACCCAAAGGGAAACATTAGACAAGATAATGTGGCTTTTCTGCCCAAAGTCTCTGGGGTTCATTTCCTATGCAGTCCTGAACCACTAGCTAGGCATCTGCCCACACAATCAGGTATCTCACACCCAGTATGGGATCCCAGAACTTCCAACCAGAATTGGAATTCATTAGTACCCTATATTCCCATACCATTCCCAACATAAGCACTGGGAAGGCACCCCCAGCTCGACTTGGTACTCTGGTACTTAACACCACAACCCATTTTTCCCCTCTCAAAAGGGAAATCTCGTGCCACTTGGAACCCTGGGCTCCTTCTAGCTCCAGGAGACACATCAGACATGTGAGGCGGGGTCTATGCGCCCCATTCCTAGGGGTGAAGGATGGCCCAACCCAAACCCGCTGGCCCAGCAGGGTGAGGCATGAGGGGCTGGGTTGGGCCAAAGCCCCAGAGCCTTCAAGGTTGGAAGACTAATGTGGAGGCTGGGAGCAACCGGTCAGACTAGGGCGTGCAGAGGGGGTGGGACAGAGAGGGGGAGGAGGGGACCAGTCAAAAGAATGGCACTAGGGAGGCTTCCCAGGTGGGACTCTTTGTGACAGAGGAAGCTGGAGGCTAGGCTGAGAAAGGGGTAGGACATGGGGCCTTCTTGCCAGGGGACTTCCCAAATGGGGGGGAAGGGGTGGAGAGTGCTGAGAATAACATCAGATGGGGGGGCAGGTGACTCTCTGGCCCTGGCTGACCTCACACTTCACACATTCCTGAGAGCCAGCTGGAAGGCAGTTTAGAAGCTACCCTGACTTGCCCTGCCAGGCCTAGCACCAGCCCCTTATCCTCCGGTTCACATGTTCCTGGCCACACCCCTTTCTCCTTTCCCTTATGGTCCCAACTTTCACTATGCCTCACGCCTCTTTTCTGTTCCGGGCCTGGGTCTAATTCCAGAACATGGTAGCACCTGAGAAGGAAAGATCTGCGCCTGCAATAGGTTGCCCGAAGACACTCACTCCATTTAGTACCACTCCTCATTTCCTTTCCAACAGGAAGTCCCTCCCTTCAAGGGCCTCCAGCAGGAAGTGACACCTCTCCCTCCAATAAAATTGGAAGCTTGCTAGCTCTTGTCCCAAGCTCCTAGCTGTCTGACTTGGCCAACATTTCTATGAATATTTAAAGTAAAAGCCTGCCACCAAATGAGGCATTCACGCCTAGTAAGCAAGGCCAGTAGAACTGCCCTTCTCTGCTGCCCCTTTCTCACCAGGCATGCTGTGGGAGAATTTGGTCCCCATGCTCTTCTAGGCCTGTTGGTCACATCCTCCCAGAGGAAGGAACTTTAAAACAATTCCTTCTTCCCTCCCACTTTCTTTCCCTTCCTCTTCTTGGACATGGTTTCATATATCCTAGACTGGCCCCTGAAGTTGTTAGGCAGTTGAGTATGACCTTGAAGTTGTGATATTCTTGCCTCCACCACTACCCCAGTGCTGGGATTATAAAACATGCACTACCAACCTAGGCTATGCTGGGAATCCTGAGCTTCACACACGCCAGGCCCGTTCTCTACCAACTAAGCTACACTCTCAGACCACAACATACAATTTGTTGTTGTTCTGCTCTGTTGAGACAGGGTGGCACTCTGCAGTTTAAGCCGCTCTGGAATGCACTATGTAACTCAGGCTGGTTTGTTTTGAGTTGGGGTTTTTCTATTTGTTGAGACAGGTTTTCTGTGTAGCCCTGGCTGTCCTAGAACTCATTCTGCAGTCTAGGCTGGCCTCCAACTCAGAGATCTGCCTGCCTCTGCCTCCTGAGTGCTGAGACTAAAGGTGTGCACCACCATGGCCCAGCTCTGGGTTTTTTGTTTTGTTTGTTTGGGGGATAGAGTGCAGACCTGGCTGTATTAGAACTTATCCTGTAGACAAGGCTGGCCTCAAACACACAGAGATTCACCCCCCCCCCCCAGTCACTGCAATTAAAGGCTTGCACTACCACACCCTGCTCCAGGCTGTTTTTAAACCCATGGTGATCCTCTTGCCTCAGCTTCCCCAGCTTCCAGATCACAGGTGTGCACCTAGCCACACTGGACAGGCAACGCTTTCTTGGTACTAGATACTCTTGGGCTCTAATGTAGTCTGAGTGATTTATAAGGATGTCATTCACAGTCCTGGAGGACCCTAAACCATCATTTTCCCCTCGGTGATGGGAGCAAAGGGAGATGCAGATGGGGAAGGTACCAAATACCTATTCATTCTATTTTTATTTGTTTGAGAGGATATGATATAGTCTATACTGGCCCCAAGGGGGTTTATGCAGCCTAGGGGATTGAACCCAAGGCCTTATGCAGGCAAAGCTGCTAAGCCGCATCGCCAGCCCCCTCTCCATTTTCTATTATTTTGTTGTTGTCTTGTGAGACAGGATCTCATTATATAGCACTAGCTGTCCTGGAACTTGCTCTGTAGACCAGGCTGGCCTTGGAAGTCTCTGCCTCCCAAGTGCTAGGACTAAAGGCGTATGCCCCCACCGCCTGGTCCCGTTTTCTATTCTTGTCTCCAGCACACGTGCCAATGGATTGGATTCCTGAGGCTGGCAAGTGACCTCTAGGTCTGCAGGAGCCTCTAGGTCTGCAAGAGCTCTCAAACCGGACAACAATGACTCCCTTCTAACTCAGAAAGTCTGACTTAACAATCCTGAGCCAAGGAGTCCCACCCAGCTCTCTCCACAGAAAGGGAGTGGGTCCTAAGCGAACTTCACCCAGTGATTATACCCCTGCTAGGTCTGTTTACCAAGTCCCTTTTCCAAATTCATCATCTAGGGACAGGGATATACACCAGGCAGAGTCGTAAAGGTGACACTGGGTGTCACCCTCATGTCTCACACAACTCGGTAAGAGCCCACCTACCTATCATCATCACTGTCCAGGTGACCACTGATGGCCAACATGGAACGAGCCAGGCTGAGACTCTGGGCTGCTGCGGCTCCAAAGGGGTCTGGAGACTTGTGGACCAGGCTGGCATCGAAGTAGAGGGCTGGGGAGTTGGGGCGAGAGTCGATCGAAGCCACCTGGAGGCAGAGAAGCGGGAACCATGATCACATGGGGTGAGGGCTAGGGACACAGCTCAGCTGGCTGAGCGCTTGCCTAGCAGATACAATGGGTTTCACCCCCAGAACTGAATAGAAAGGAGTAAAATGGGGGAGACAGTAGGGATGTAATTCAGTGTTGGGGGGTCCACCATATTACAATTTGCTGTTATCTGGGTGTCTTCTTCCCTTTCCACCACTCCCATTTCTTCCTAGCCCTAGAGCCCTCCCCTCTTCGAGACTTCCTAAAAACAGGGCAGGGACTAGGGGAGTTATGGTGAGACAAGAGGTACCAAAAAGGACACTCATTCTTTACTCAACAAGAGGACACCGCACGTAGACAGTGACTATCTTTCTTTGAAATAAGGTCTCCTATAGCACAGGCTGGCCTTAAATTGACTAGCTGAGGATGACTCCGAACTACCTACTGTCTCCATCTCCTCAAGGCTGGAGCTTTGAGCATGTACCACCACGCTCAGTTTATAAGATGCTAGGGACAAACTTGGCTCTGCGCATGCTTATGCAAGCACTATACTAACTGAGCTACAACCTCAGAGCCCCTCCCTCCCCAACCTTCTTTTCTGTGACAAGATCTCACTTTGTAGCCCAAGCTGACCCAGAACTTGCTATGTAGGCCACGCTGGCCTTGAACTTGCCATCCTCCTGCTTTCACCATCCCCCCAGTAAGATGCCTTCTTAAAGTCACTCAAACGTCAGTTCCTTACAGACACTTCCTCACTGTTTACCAGTCCACTGAACAGTTTCACGGTTTTTTTTTTTTAATAGCATCTAGTACAATTTGAAAATTAAAAGTATTTCTTGTGTCTCCCCTGTTGGAAGGTGTGTTTGTTCTGTGGCTGTCTGCAGAATCAATGAGCCCTCAGAAACAGCTTTTCCACGCCCCCCCCCACCCTAGAGGTGGCCTCTCCTCTCAAACTTCTAGGAGTAGGGATGATATTCAAAGATTTCTCTGCCTTTTTGGTGGGGGTGAACTCTGTGAAATGGGAGGGGGAGGGGGAGCCTGGGTGTGGATCTATATAACCCAACAGGCAGCAGCTGGGGACAGCTGTAGAAGGGTGGAGGTGACAGGAACTGGACAAGAAGCCTCTGTGAGGGCCCCTGAGAGGCTCCACCTCAGGAAAGCCAACAGAGTAGACGGTGGTTAGAGGGACAGACGGGACATGGGAAAAGGGACAAAGTCGCCACTCACCCCTTGTCCTCCTAACCTCCCTCAGCTCTTTCTGAGATCATGGGACTGAATTAGAGAGTCAAAACTCTGAGGCAGGGAAGGAGTGACAGTTACAAGCACACAGGAAATGATCGGGGCAGATCGGGAGGGAGGAAGGAAGGGGGGGGCTGGGGACACTGTGGGGAGAGAGGCAGGGTCTACAAACCTAAGGGAGGCTCGGGCAGGTTTAAAAGAGGGCCTTCGGGACAGCTGAGGGAGTAGAGGGGCTTGCTGAGTTTGATCTCACATGGCGAGACCTATGCGGTGGAAGGATTGACCTGACTCCCAAGTTGTCCTCTGACCTCTACAAGCACACCAAGGCATGCATGTGCCCACACACGTTCACACGTAAATAAAAACATTTAAGTAAATAATGTAACAAAAGTCGGGCAAAGAGCCACTGACAAACTTGCCCTCAGAGAGTCTAGGGACAAAGACCAGGCAATAGCAGCTTATCCAGGAGGCAAAAATAAATAAACAATTTAAAATATAGGCAATTTCAACCATGGAATGGTAAGCTGGAGGCCAGGAGAGGGTGGGAGAGCTGGTCCTGACCAGTTCTGACAGGGCTCAGGCTCAAGATATTTTTACACTGTGGTTTGAGCCCATGGCCAGGAAGGGGCAGAGAGCCTTCATCCTCACACCCTGCCTCCTCCTGGCAGCCAAGGTGTTATTTTCTCCACAGCAGAAACATCCAACTCTCCCATTCCTAAGCACTAACCCAACCTCCTACAAACACACACACACACACACACACACACACACACACACACACAGAGGAGCCAGGCATCCTGCCCCCAGCCCAGACTTTCAGGCAGCTTCCTCTTTTGGAGACAGGAAACAGAAAGAGGATTTAACCCCTTCTCTCCTGCTTCCCCACCTCCCACCACACCGTTGCTGAGGTCATCCCATCTGTCACTCCTGAAGAAGACGGGGTACAGGGTACTGAGGTGACTAAGGGTGATATGTGCCTCCAACCACACTTCCTCAGAGAAACTGCTTTGCAATAAGGCAGAAAATGGGGCTGGGCTGGTGGCTGGTGGGGAGAATAAGGACCCAAAGGAATGCCTACCTTTTATGGCTGCCCCAAAACCTTGCCAGCTCCTCCCCTGCAGGGCCTAGCCAGCCACCCAGCTGAAGCCTCCACCCTCATCACCTGGAGCCAGAGGAGGTAAAGGCTGAAGTGGGCAGGCCACATATGCCACAGGCTTTATAAAAACAGTCAAGGCCAAGGGCAACAATTTAAAGGCCAGAGAGAGAGACAGAGAGAGAGGAAGGGAAGAAAGAGGAAGAAAGGAAGGGAGGGAGGGAGGAAGGAAGGAAGAAAAGAAGAAAGGAAGGGAGAAAGGAAGGAAGGAAGGAAGGCTGGGAAAGAAAAGGTTTTCAGTGTACAAATTGCTGACAGCGAAAGGAACCTCATGCCCTTATCCAGAGGTGATAGAGGAGGTGAGAAGGACAGGCTAGAAATTGAGGCAAGGAGGCCCAGGATATTGGTCAGACAACAACTGGGTACAGTAGGTCTCAGCCCAACCCCCCTTTCCAGGGTTTCCCTGAACCGGGAGCCCATTCTTACCTTCCCCGTCTCCTCTGGACCAACTAGCTCCATCCTCAGCCGAACTGCTCCATCTCTTCTCCGTGACAGTGGAGGGGTGCCAGCCGCTGAACTCCCAGATTCCAAGTCTACCCTCAGAGAGGGCAGAGGCTGGGCACTATCTCCAGTCCCAGGCCCCAGGGGACGTTGCTGGGGTGGAGAGGCTGACAGTGGGGGTGTCTCCGCCTTGGCCTTGCCAGGCCCTGCCAGCTGGCCCAGCCCCCCTGTGAAGGAGCGGGCCTGTGGTCCAGGAGAAGTGGGGGGCGGGCGGAGCCAAGAGGTGGGGCCCTGAGACAGGCCTGGCTGTGGGATAGGGGTGCTTATGCCCAAGCTAGCCAGCTCCAACCTAGAATCCAATGATCTGCCCCCGGTGCCTCCTGAGGCCCCTCGAATTCCCTCCAGAAGCCGGCCGAAGCTTGGGGGCTCCAGGTCTCTCTCGTAAACATCCACACACGTCCACCGACCTCGACGATAAGGCTCTCCCAAGCCTTGGGGCAGCTTCACCACCCGGAAACGGGAGGCAGGGGCTCCAGGTGGCGGGGAGCCATTCCGGGGAGTGCCCCTGCCCCCTGAATCAGGGTTGGGTTCCCCATTGGGGAGGCGGGGCGGGGGTCCAGCGGGAGCCGGTGGGGCAGGAGAATCCGAAGCCCCTGGGCTTCCTGGGCCCTCATAGTCTGTGGTGACGCTGGTGATCTGAAAACTACTTTTCTTCTTACCACCACTCATGGTCCCTGGGGCTCCGGACTAGGCTCGGGTGGGGGAGGGGCTGGGCTCCTGAAGAGGGGCTCAGGCACCTCTGGAACAAGGGGGCCACATGGCAGGGACATCGGGGCCCCTGGGGACGTCTGGGTCCGACATGGCAGGAGGGCCTTGTGGGAACTGGGGGTGCCTGGTTAGTGACTGGAGTACAGGGTAGGGGAGGTGGCGAGGGGGGGGAGCAGAGGCAGGTTTTTCCTGCTGCTGTCGCTGCCGAGAGCGCAGAGCTGAGCTTGCAAACTGGAAAAAAAAAGAGAGGACAGAGTAAGAGAGAGAGAGTGTGTGTACGTGAGCAAAAAAAAAAAAAAAAAAAAAAAGCAGGGGCCAAACCACCTCCGGGGCTTCCTCTCGGGGGAGCCAACTGGGGGAGGAAAAAGAAAGCCACTAGAGACAAGTAGAGATGACAGACCAGAGCAGAGGGGACCCAATTCGAAGCACCCATAACAGGAAGAAGCAGCTGGGACCCAAAGTTGAACATTTCTGGCTTGAAATCCAAAGTCGTCCCCAACACGGGTCTCCAAGGCCGGGGCAAAGGGCTCCCCCCGTGAAAGGGCCACCCTGAGGCCTCTGCTGGGCCTCAAGCCCACCCCACCCCCATCCGGCTCTCCCACCGCTGGTTACACAGTGCCCGCCAAGCTAAGCGCCCCGCCCAGCCCGGGAGTCCTACCTACCTCTCGGGCCTCGCTCGGCCACCGAGCTGGGCTGGAGAGGACCCGGGGACTAAAGACGTCCTTTTTTCCCTAGGGCCTCTTGGGCCCCTGGGCAATGCAGGCCACGGCAGACGGCAATCAAGGGCTACCCAGTGCTCTCGGGCGTCCGCATCTCACTCTGCGAGGCATCTCCGTGGAAAGTTTGCAGCTGAGGCGAGAAGAAACCGGCGCGTCGGCGGTGGAGCTCAGGCGCCGCCCGGGTTAACACTCGGCGGGTCTTCCCGGTCGCTGTGGGAGGGGGCGGCTCAGCCCCCCGCTGGCTCCAGGTCCCTCGAGTGGCTCTCTCAAGACTCCTCCCACGTGGCCCCACTGGATGTAACTCTGGGCTCCTCAGCTCCGCTCGTCTCTGTCTCGGACTCGGCCTCTCTCTTTCTGGGCTGTTGACAACCCCCACACCAGGAAGTCCTGCCTTCTCGGGCCTGCTCACTGCTCCTCTCCTCCTCCTTCCCCTCTTCCTCCTCCCTCCTCCCTCCTGAGGCTCCCTGCCAGCTGGCCCGGAGCCAAGCCTGCCACAGCCGCAGCCGCAGCCTACAGTTGCTGCTGCTGCTCGCTGCTGTTGCTGCCGCTGCTGCTGTCGCGGCTGCCGCTGCTGCTGCCGCGGCCCCAAACTGGCTGCTTTAACCCTACACCTGCCGGGACCCAGCCTGCTCTTCCTCGGAAGGAGGGGCGTGGCGGGCGGAGAAAAATAGGAGGAGCCTGCGGGAGGCCAGGGATTCCCTTACTTGTAGGCTTTTGCTGCCATTGGTCTGCAGGCTCGCCAAAAGAGTCGCAGGGAACGTGCCAGACATGTTCTGGGTACCTGGCGGTCCATAAACACCTAGTAAATGTTACCGAGTGGCTGTGATTGTCTCAGCGTCTCTGGTTTTCACTGAAACCTCATGAAAAACTCCCCCTCCCCACTCTTTTTCAAAAGGGGGTGCTTGGTTATGAAAATTTTCAAACATGCCCCAAAGTAGAGGAAATAGAATAATGAAGGCCCACGTGCTCCATCATGGACTTGTGTCAATTATCAGTCTACCGAGTTGTGTTTCATCCCTCCAATATTTTTTTTCTCGGAATATGCTGCAGTATTTGAATTTTTACGTGTGTGTGTGTGTGTGTGTGTGTACGCGCGCGCGCGCACACGCGCGCACGTATTTGGAGGTCAACTTGTAGGAATCAGTTCTTCCACCATGTAGGTCCCAGGATAGAATAGTACCAGCCATCAGGTTTGGTAGCAAGTGCCTTTACCCACTGTGCCATCGTCTCTGTCTTGTTCCTGCATCTGTTTTGTTATGTTGTTTTGTTTGGGGAGGGGGGCATGGATTCCAGACAGGGTTTGTCTATGAGCCCCAGCTGTCCTGGAATTTGATCTGTAGATCAGGCTGGCCTTGAATTCAGAGATCCACCTGCCTCTGCCTCCCCAGTGGTGGCTTAAATGTTTGTCCCGCCACTGCCAGGCTCTTCCTGCTTTTGAAATACAATCTCTGACACAGTATTATTCCCTTTCTCATATAAGAAAAGGGAGAAGCTGAATACCCAAAAAGGCTGTTGCTAGGACAGACATGTCTGTGTGGCATGTGTGCAATTGCACACACCTGTGTTTGTTAACTAAAGGACCACATTGGGTGCCCTCCTCACTCTACACCTTGTTCCTCTGAGACAGGGTCTCTCGCTGAATGAATAGCTTTGTGGCAGCCTGCTTCCCAAGCACTGAGGCTAAAGGCTCATGTGGCCATGCCTGGCTTTTTACTCGGGTGCTGAAGATTTGAACTCAGGCTTGTGCATCAAGGACTTTTACCTGCTGAGCCATCTCCTCAGCCCAGAAAAGGTATTGCTATACATTCATCTATACCCTTATCTGTCCCTCAGCTAGACATGTAGGTAGACCTGAAGATGAACTTGCTCAACTCTATTTTGCCCACAATGGTTGAACACACACTTGTGTTCACAAAACTACCCCAGAGGTGTACCTGAAGACCACTCCTAGCCAGCCCTTTCCACCTCCCAGCCTTTCGCACCTCTCCCATACTATTCCCTGACCATTATGAAGGAGAATACACATATAAAGGGTCTACTCTGTGCCTGGCATGAAAAAACTCCCAGCTGCCATTTTTCTTTCTTGGCACTCATAACTTGGCATTCCGAGTGGGAGTCTTTCAGCCAAAGCAGGATCTAAAGGCAGCATCTGCTGTCACTCAGGAGTTTGGAAAGAGATGGGTCCTAATTAATTTTACTCAAGCAGAACTGTTCTTAAGTGCTAGCTGGGTGTGGCAGAGTGTGTACTCCCCTATAATCCCAGATCTTGGGAGGCGGCCTAGAGGCCGGTGGATGAATTGTTCAAGGCCAGCCTCAGCTACAGGAGATCATATTTCAACAGCAGCAGGAAGACAGACAGAAGGAAAGAAGGAAGAGCCCTTGGTTAGGCTGGAGGCATAGCTTAGTAGGGTGCTTGCTTTATATAAATGAAACAGTTGGTACCATCTCTAGCACCAGTAAACCATGTATAGTGGTACACACCTATAATCTCAGCACTCTAGAGGTTATTCTTGGTACATAGTGACTAAGAGGCAAGCCTGGGCTACAGAAGACTGAGACAATGGTGGCACACATCTTTAATCCCAGCATTTAGGTGGAGGCAGGCAGATCTCTGAATCCAAGGCCAGCTTCGTCTACATATCAGGTTCTAGGTCAGCCATGGCTATATAGTAAAATCCTGTCTTAAAAAAAGAAAAAAAATCTGCCAGCTAGGCATTGGTGGCAAATGCCTTTAATCCCAGCACTCAGAGGGAGGTGGATCTCTGTGAGTTCGAGGCTAGCCTGGTCTACAGAGAGAGGCTCCAAAGCATCCACTTGTTTTTCTAAGGCAAATTTTAGGATTATATGGGGATACTCCTTGCTGTAGCTCATGTCATTGTTTTTTTAAAGATAGGATCTTATATAGCCCAAGCTAATCGGCACGTGAACTCCTGATCCTTCTGCCACTATTCAAGAATTACAAGTGTAAGCCACATGGGACACTCACAGGAAATTCTAATCACTTTTATTGTTGTGGTGGTATTGGTGATGGTGCTGGCCATCAAACTAGGCATGCTAGTTAAGTGTTCTACCAACTGTCTACATTGCCAACCCTCTTTTTACTTTTTGTTTGTTTGTTTGAGAACTCACTCTGTAGACCAGGCTGGCCTCTAACTCAGAGATCTGCCTGCCTCTGCCTCCTAAATGCTGGCATTACAGGTGTGTGCCACCACCACTGGGCTCCTCTAATCACCACCATCCTGGCCTCTCTTTTCACTTTTTTGAGGGAGGCTCTCAGCATGTTTCCCAGACTAGCCTTGAATTAACAAGATAACCCAGGCAGGCTGGGATTAAAGGCATGTGCCACCCCCCACACAGGTCCTCTAACCTTATTTTGAGGTTAAGCAAGGTTTTTTGTTTTGTTTTTTAAAGAAATTCCTAGCTGTGTGTAGTTGCACATACCTTTAATCCCAGCACTCTGGAGGGAAAGGCAAGTGGATCTCTGAGTTCAAGGCCAGTCAGGTCTACAGTGTTGAGCCCCAACACAGCCAGGAATACACAGAGAAACCATGTATGGAAAACCAAAAAAAAAAAAAAAAAGGGGGGGGGGGCTGAAGATGGCTCAGTGGACCTAGGTTCAATTCCCAGAACCTACATGGCAATTCCCAACTGTCTCTAACTCTAGTTCCAGGAAATCTGACACTCTCAGACATACATGCAAATCCCAATGCACATAAAATAACAAGTAAATCTCAGTGGGTATTAGTGGTGCTTGCCTTTAATCCTAGCACTAGGGAGGCAGAGGCAGGCAGTTCTCTGTGAGTTCGAGGCTAGCCTGATCTACATACAGAGCCAGTTCCAGGACAGGTCCCAAAGCCTGAGAAACCCTGTCTCGAAAAATCAAAAAAAAAAAAAAAAAAAACAAAACAAAACAACAACAACAAAAAAGTAAATCATAAGACTAAAAAAAAAAAAAAAACCAATTCCTGCCTACCTGCCCGCCCCCATCTATTTATTCTTATCTTCTTGTTAAAAATTCATTCACTCTTGCCTATCTGTTCTGCATTAGCCATAGTAAACAAGGGCTGTAGGGCCAGGTCCTAAAGTCCAGGAAACAAATTTCTGGGCTCTTCACTTACAACACCTCTTCCTTCCTAAGGACTTTATTTAGAATCTCACGAAGGCCACATTAGCTTCGAACTTCTGTAGCTGAGGATGACCTTGAACTGAAGATCCATTTCCACCTGAGGAATGCTGGGATCACAGGTGTGTGCCACAGCGGGCCATGCCTCCAATAACATTAATTGAGCCAGGTATGAAAAGATGCATGGCTCCAACAAGTAACGAGATTTGCTTGAGGCCACACAGTACACCTGCAAAGACTTTGCCGCATTGCAAAGCATCCACAGGTACCAGAGACTAGGGTGTGCATACTTTGCAAGGATCCCATTTTTCAGTCAGTGGAGGGTACATACGAGGTCTTCTTGAGACTTATTTACCCAACCACAGAGCTAAGTGTCAAAACTGATTCAAGCAAGGAATTTGTCAACCGGTTGATGAGAAAAGCTCAAGAAAGGGGAGGGGTGAGGTCACATCCCCAACCGCTCCCAGGCGGTGCCCTGGGTGGTCTCTGGCAGAGGCCAACCTGGTGCGCCCAGATCCTGACGGGCGGTGCCCACGGAGTCAAAGGTTAGTAGAAGATGACTTGGCCCGCGGGGGCGGACGTGCGGAAGACTTTGAGCCCCACACGATGGAACAAGGTCCGGGCGCCTGGGAGGAGGCCCAGCACCAAGCCTGCCAACTCTCGTGCCCTCCCCTCACCTAGGGCGGGATAGGGGTGGGGGCACGGCGGAGCCTAGGCCAAAAAAGCACGCCCCCTGCTGAACAGATGCGCCGATTTTTGGACTGCCGACTTGAATCCCCTCTGCCAGGCTCACCGCTTAGCAGTACCCAGGGACCGCGGCCGCAGCCTCCCACCCGGGAACGCTAAGGCGCACCGGGTTCGCGGGTGGGTGCGACCTCCAGACTCCCGCTGGGGGGCGCTGCTGAGCATCCCGCTCCGCTTAGGGTTTGGGAGACCCAACCCAGCACTGCCCGGATGGGCAGGGGGCTCGGGTCGCTTAGGACCAGACAGCCGAAAGCTGGGGAGCCGGACTCCCGTACCCTAAGACCTTCGCAAGCTCCCTTGCCCGCTCCGCGGGTCCTGTGGCCTCCACCCCAACCTGCTGGTGCAGCGCCGCACCGCCGTTCCCGCTCTGTCCTTGGAGGGTGTGGAAGGGTGGGTTTGGGGGCCGGGGGCGGGTCTGGGGGCGGACCCGAAGGCGGGGCTGTCTCTGCGGCAGGGCCCAGTTCGGCTCCCCCGATCTCTCTCTGTCTCTCCTCCTCCCTCCTCCTGCTCCGGGCGGAGCCCGGCATGGGGGGGCCGGCGCCCGGCAGGCCAGGTACGGTGATGTAGAAACTGGGGAGGCTTCTTGTGGGGAGGTGGTGATGGGGGCACTAGGGGCAGGGAGGATTGGCGGGGCGAGAGGCGGAGACACCCAGGGTAGCAGGACAAGGGGAAGAGGAGGGGGTGCCCGGGGAAACCTGGGGCCCTTGGATGGAAGGGGGGGGGATGAAGCAGGCCAGGTTTGGAACAAACTGGGGAAGGAGGAGGACGGCTGTGAGGAGGGGCTCCAGGGAGGAGACGTGAGGCTGAAGGCGAAAGAGTGTTTGGGGGAAGGGACGCAAAAGCGCAGGTATGGAGGCCGCAGCCCAGAAGGTTGCTATGGGGCCAGGCTGGAGACCCCCGCCCCCGCCAGGGTGGGATTCGGGGGCGGGACTACCAGGGGAAGCCGGGGTTCTCCCAAATCCTGGAGCAGAAAGAAGGTAGATTTGATTTGGGCCATCAGCGAGAGGAGGAAGGCTGAAACCGTTGCTGAGGGACCAGAGAGCTCGAATAGAGGTGGACGGAGGTCCAGGCCCAGGATTGGAAAAGCAGGGACACCAGGGAGTGAAGGTAGATGGATGGGTGGGATTTTAGTTACCCAACTCAGTATCACCATCCGCCCTTCAGCATCCCCACCCTGTCCTGATGATACCCCACCAAGCCTCGGGGCCCAAGAGAGGGTAGCAAGCCTAACTGCCCCCCCCCACCTTTCCCTAGTTGGGTGCAATGTACGCAAGTAGGCCCTGAGCACAACTCCTTGTCTGTAGGTGTGGCCAGACTGATAGCAGATTTTGTGTGCTTAGAGGTCTGTGTGTGTCGGTGGGTGTGTCGGTGGGTGTTTATGTCTGTGTTTGCTGTTCCTGGGTTTGTGTTTACCTATGCCCCTCTATGTCTGCCCGTTTATAGATATGTCTGTGTCGGGGTGGTGGCTGGAAATGTGCTCTGTGCCTACAGAGTCGCTGTATGTTTGTGAGGTGTCTGTCTCTGTCGGTTCAGAATGTATTTACACAGGATGGAAATCTGTGTCAACCTGATCTCCCCAGAGTGGCTCCAAACACCTTTGTCAGGGTGTGTGACTCTGCACACTCAAGCTTCTCTGTCTGTCTGTCTGTCTGTGTCTGGGAGGGTCCCATAGACTGTATTGGATATTCTGTGCCTGTATTTTCCTCTTCTGAAGACCCAAATTGTGTCTCTGCCCCTTTTTTTCCCTCTCCAACCTTATCTTCCTCTTTCTCCTTCTTACCCATTCCCCTTATCAAGTGGATCCGGGACCCAGGGAGGGCCGCCCCCCGGGCCTGGTGGCATTAAGCAGGGCCCCTCAGCCCCCACCTCTTGCCCCACGACATGAACCTTCTCTACCGAAAAACCAAGCTGGAGTGGAGACAGCACAAAGAAGAGGAGGCCAAAAGGAGGTAAGGTTGGGCCCCAGCCTGTCCCACGGCCTGTTGCACAGTCCCCTGGGCCTTCGCATTTTGCTCAGCCACAGCCCCTCCTGAGGCCATCAGCCTTGTCACCAGTGTGAGTTCTGCCCCCCCACCCCCATTGATTCTTCCACTTAGCACAGAATGGCTGCAAGTGCACAGGTTTGATCCCAGACTTGTTCCTAGCTCCCTGGAAGAGGGTTATGGCCAGGAGTACACCTTCCAGCTTTGAAGAGCCCTCCTGGTTTCTCCCTAAGCCTATGGGCCCCAAGTCTCTTTGCTGTTATTTTAAGACTCTGGCTGCTGGTTTTCCCGTCACCTGACCTTGGAAAGGGCAGGCCCCACTGTCTTCACAGGGTCTAGGGAAAGGGTCGTTTTAGGGGCCTCGAGCATTCATGTCTCCCACACAGCTTCCTCTGTTGGGGGAAGTGACTGACTAAAGAGGTGTGTGTGTGTGTGTGTGTGTGTGTGTGTGTGTGTGTGTGTGTGTGTGGCGTTAGGGGATTTATAGGCTAAGCCTACAGAGGAGCCAGGTAGAGTCCCCCATTCCTCTCACTCTTCCAACGCTACCAACTCTTTCTCCTTGCCCTCACAGGAACCCAGGCCTAGCCTCTCAGCTTCCTTCTCCTCCTTTCCCCTTGACTACACAGCCTCTTGGCGTCTGAGTCAGAACCACCTCCCAGCTCCCTTCTCCCTCCTCGAAGCTGTGGAGTTTAATTCTTGTTGTTAATTAGATTAATCAGAGCGATCACTACAGTGATCTCTCCCTAATGAAGGGTTAGTAGTCAGGGCTTTAATGAGAGCCCACCCCACAGCAGCTTCCCCTCTGCTCTGCCAGCCACCCTGCTTCACTCACCCAGGACAGAGAAAGGGATTGGGAGTGAGCTGGAGAGGTTGACAGAGAGAGGGCAGCAGAGGGGGAGAGAGGGAGAAAGAGAGAAAGGAGAGGGAGGGAGGGGGAGAGAGAGCCGCGCTCACTCATGCACCCAGGGAGGCTGCTGTAATGATTCAGGCATCACACCCTGCCTCTGGAAGAGGTGGCCTGAGATGCGACAACGGAGATCACAGTAGCAGGGCATGAAGGGAGGCCGGAAGCCAGGTGTGGGCTAGCATGTGAGGAGTCACAGTGGCAGGTGTGTCTGTCTGCTTGTCTGCCAGGTGGCTGTTGCCTGGATTGTATCTTTCTCCACATAACGGGCTGTGTACAAGTTGGGTGGTTGGTCAGCATCAGGGACACTGTCTTATACCATTTTTTTCACTTCTCACACTGTATGCTGTTTCCCCCCACCCCCCAATGCCTGGCTTTTCTTAAGTCCAAAGAATCTGCCCAAAAGCATTACCTTAGACCTTCAGATGTCCCTACCCCAGGCTCCTGTCCTCACTGGGGAAACAGTTGTTCCATCCTTGAAAAGGCCATCCCCTGAGATGGAGGAAGGAAAGTTGGAGGGCCGATGTCTAACTTCTGTTCCATCCTGTTCTCTCTCCCTAGCTCCAGTAAAGAAACAGCCCCCACAGGCCCAGTGGGGCCTGGGGCTGTCCCAGGGCCTGGGGTCCGAGTACGGGACATTGCTTCACTTCGAAGGTCCCTCAGGATGGGCTTCATGACGATGCCCGCATCCCAGGAACACACCCCTCACCCCTGCCGAAGCGCCATGGCCCCACGCTCTCTCTCCTGCCATTCAGTGGGCAGCATGGATAGTGTAGGGGGTGGACCTGCAGGAGGTGGGGGAGGTCTCATAGAGGACAGTAGCACCCGAAGACCCCCGGCTAAGCCCCGGAGACACCCCAGTACCAAGCTCAGCATGGCAGGATCAGGGGCAGAGACACCGCCAAGTAAGAAAGCAGGTGAGACAACCATCCTGTTCCCCCATCCCTCTTCAGAGCAAGCTGGCAGCCAGCAGGATCCATTCCGTGCTGGGGGGGGGGGAGTGTCTCTGGGAGGGTTCATTCAGCCAAGAGCCAAGGAAGTGGAAAGTTCCATTCTCAAAAGGAATAGGGGGTTCCTTTTAGATGGACCTCAGATGAACCATTCAAGGGCAGGAGACACTCCCTCAAAAATAGTTCTTAGGAAAGGACACAAAGGTAAGTAGAAGTTCCTAACGGGGCTGAGGTAGGATGCTAGCCTAGGGTGAGACCCAGTCTTAGAAGAAGAAAAGAAAAAACAAACAAAAAGCTGAAGAGAAAACAAACCAACAAAATCCTAGACATGACAGCACTGGCCTTTAATTCCAATACTCCAGACAGAGACAGGACGATCTCTGTGAGTTCAAGGCCAGCCTGAACTACCTACCCAGGCTAGCCAAGGCTACACAGGGAGACCCTGTCTCAAACAAACAAAACAGAACTAGAAGGAAAAGGAACTTAATGGGCTCTGAGTAGAAGGTTGTGGGAAAGGTGACTCGATAAAGATGTCCTTTAAGATGGGTCGAGAGGTCAAAAAGGAATTCTCCCCCTTCGCTATAGAGTAAGTTCAAGGCCAATATGGACAACTTAGAGGCCTATCTTAAAAGACAAAAAAAAAAAAATATTAAAACAAAAAAAACAACAGCTGTGAACATGCCTCAGTGGTAGAGCACCTGCTTAGAATCCCCCAGTGAGGGACTGAGGGTGTGGCTTAGTTGTAGAGCACCTGCCTAGAATCCCCCAAAGAGGGGCTGGGGGCGTGGCTCAATGATAGAGCACCTGTCTAGAATCCCCCAGTAAAGGGCTGGGAGCATGGCTCAGTGGTACAGCAGTTAACCTGGCATGTTAGATGCTTTGTATTCAAACCCCATTTCTTTCTCTCCTTCCCATCCTACTTAGGCTCTCAGAAGCCAACCCCTGAGTGCCGAGAATCAAGCCGGAAGGTTCCACCACAAAAACCCAGGCGAAGCCCCAACACCCAGCTGTCTGTGTCCTTCGATGAGCCTTGTGCCCCAGCCCCTTGTCCTCGAGGGGGGAACCTGCCGCTGCAACGCCTCAGCAGGGCTTCTCGAATAGCCGGAGACCTGGATGCAGGTGCCCAAGAAGAAGAGCCCGTGTACATTGAAATGGTGGGGGATGTCTTTCGTGGAGGAGGACGAAGTGGAGGAGGCCCGACTGGGCCTCCTCTTGGAAGTGGAGGCCCAACCCCTCCAGCAGGTGCCGATTCGGACTCTGAAGACAGCGAGGCTATATATGAAGAGATGAAGTACCCCCTGCCTGAAGAGGCAGGAGACGGCAGAGCCAACGGGCCTCCTCCGTTGATGGTGCCCTCCCCTCCACAACAGCCTCATGCCCTCCAGCCCCACCCTCACCCCCACCGCCGTCCTGCTTCAGCTCTCCCGAGCCGGAGGGATGGGACACCCACCAAGACCACTCCTTGTGAAATACCCCCACCTTTTCCAAACCTCCTTCAGCACCGCCCTCCACTCCTGGCCTTCCCCCAAGGCAAGTCTGCTTCACGAGCCCCTGGCGATGGGGTCTCAAGGCTACCGGTCCTCTGCCACTCCAAGGAGCCAACTGGTTCCACCCCAGCTCCCCAAGTGCCTGCTCGAGAGCGGGAGACGCCTCCCCTGCCGCCTCCGCCTCCTGCTGCCAACCTGCTATTGCTGGGACCATCAGGCCGAGCCAGGAGCCACTCAACACCATTGCCACCCCAGGGCTCAGGCCAGACCCGTGGGGAGCGGGAGCTCCCCAACTCTCACAGCATGATCTGCCCCAAAGTGGCAGGGGTACCGGCAGCCCACCCTGCCTCAGCTGCCTTGCTACCCGGCCCCCCCAAGGACAAGGCCGTGTCGTACACTATGGTGTATTCTGCGGTGAAAGTGACCACACACTCGGTCCTGCCAGCCGGTCCACCCCTAGGTGTTGGGGAGCCAAAGACAGAGGAGATTTCAGTTCTCCATGGAATGCTGTGTGCCAGTTCCAGGCCCCCTGTACCAGGGAAATCCAGCCCCCATAGTGGAGCTATGGGCTCAGCAGCTGGGGTCCTCCACCACCGTAGCTGCCTGGCCTCCCCCCACAGCCTTCCGGATCCAACTGCAGGTCCCCTGACCCCTCTCTGGACCTACCCAGCCACAGCAGCTGGGCTCAAGAGACCCCCTGCCTATGATAGTCTCAAGGCTGGGGGGGTGCTGAACAAGGGCTGTGGAATGGGAGCGCCATCCCCCATGGTCAAGATCCAGCTGCAAGAGCCAGGGACTGATGGGGGTGCCTTTGCCAGCATCTCCTGTGCCCATGTTATCACCAGTGCAGGGACACCAGAAGAGGAAGAGGGGATGGGTGCCGCGTTTGGGGCAGGCTGGGCTCTACAGAGGAAGGTCCTGTATGGAGGAAAGAGAGCAAAGGAGCCAGACAGTGAGTGAGGATGGGGACTGGGTGTGGGTGTGGGTGTGTTGCCGGTGCTTTGGGTCAGGGGGGTAGGGGGTGAAAACGAAGGGAGGTATTTAGAAACCACAGGTCCATTGTCCTGACCTGGCGAGTTTCCTGGGAGACCAGATAGATGGGGATGGGGAGCAGAATGAATGGATGGAGGAGGGGCGGTGTCTCCAAATGTGTTCAGGAAAAGGTAGGAAGGTCTGGGGTAGGGGCTGGGGTAGAACCCTTCTCACGCTGCTCCACCCTCTGCCCCTCCCTTCCTTGGGCTGCAAGGGTGTGTGTTTGTGAGTGTGTGCACACTAGGAGCCAAACACAGCTGCCTCCCAGCTATTACCATGGCAACCCATCCAGACAGGAGTGAGAGGAGAGAGAGGCCCCTACCGTTGCCAGGCAACGCAATGCTCTGCCAGGCCTGCTCTCAGAGATGGGCTCAGTTCACGTACAGCCCTTCCCCCCACTCTATACACTCAACATAACCTCTCTACCCCCTTTCTGAGATCAGGATTTGGGATTCTCCCCACTGCGAGACAGCACCCCTGTTTTCCAAGGTGTTCATTCGAAACCTGTCTGGACCTGGAGAGGTTTAAAAGCCAAAGCTAGGGTAGAGAAAGCCCCGCTGGCTAGGGGAAGGGTTTTCTGAACAGAGCACACATATATGACCCTGAACCCTAGTGATGGTAACAATGGGTAAAAAGGCGGGGGTGGGTCTGGGGTGTGTGTTGGGGAAGTGAGAGGTACAGCCTTTCCCATTCCGGTTGTGATTTGCAGAAGGGCCACCCATGCTGCATTGTATGTGCTTGCCGGGGACAGAAAGGCCCCTCCCGCCTGCAGACACTAAGCTTTTTTTGTTATCCCAGCAGAAGTGGAGGACGGTGCCCGGGCCTGGAATGGCAGTACGGAGGGTCCAGGCAAAGTGGAGCATGAGGACAGGGGTGCTGTGGCATCAGGGATCCCTGTGAGGAGCCAGGGGGCAGAGGGTCTGTTGGCCAGGATCCACCATGATCGAGGAGGGAGCCGCACGGCGCTGCCAGTCCCTTGTCAGACTTTCCCGGCCTGCCACCGGAATGGAGGTGACACCTTGCCCTCATACTCTGTATGGAGATGGGTGGGTCAGGTATCTGCCAGGATCCACCTGGGACCATCCTGCCCGACTTACTATCTATCAACTTCATGTTTAAGGCCGTTAACCTTTGAAAAATATTTCTTGCACTTTGAAAGGAACCCAGGAGTTCCCCTTGCAAAGCAGGGGCTTTTCCATGGAACCACACCCTCAGCCCCTCACTGGGGGATTCTAGGCAGGGGTTCTACCACTGAGCCACACCCCCAGCCCCTCACTGGGGGATTCTAGGCAGGGGCTCTACCACCAAGCCATACTCCCACCCTAGAATCCTGAATCTTAACACCGTATCTCCATCTCCTTTCTTTTGAAGAGGCAGGGGACAGTTTGGCCTACAGCCTCTTCAGGGACTAGGCATCTTTGGTCTCTCTTCTTATCTCTGCTTTTTGGGCCTAGATTTCACAGGAGGGTACCGCCTAGGCCGCTCTGCCTCCACCTCTGGAGTCCGACAGGCTGCGCTCCATACCCCTCGGCCCTGCAGCCAGCCCAGGGTTGCCCTGAGCCAGGTGAGATCTGGTCTTTGTTTTATTTTCGAAGGAGGAGTTAGAAAAGAAGGCTTGGGTGTGGAAAGAAAAGATAGACCTACTCACTCATCCCTGTAATCCAGTGCTCTAGGGAAGTGGAGACAAAAAATAATTCATCTGGAGTTGGAGGCCAGCTTGAGCTATGTTAAAAAAAATTATCCTGTCTCAAAATACCAAATTAAAAAATAATAAATAGTGTAAGAAAGGGGTCAGGGCACTGTCAGGCACACACCCGAAATCCCAGTTTGGGAAGTGGGATCGGGAAGATTAGGAGCTCAAGGTCATCCTCTCTGAACTACATATGGAGTCCCAGACCAGCCTGTCTCAAAAAGGGAAAAAGAAAAAGAAAAGATGGCTGCAAAGGTCCAGAGTTCAATTCCCAGCCCCCACACTGGGCAATGTCTTCTGGCCTCCAAGTCTAGTTGATAGCATATACTTACTCAAGCACATACACAAATAAATGAAAAATCTTAAAAAGGAAGCAGGATGAAAAGGCTCAGTCGATAAAGGTGCTTGCCACCAAGCCTGACAGCTGAGTTTGGTCCTCTGCAGCCACGAGGTGGTAGGAGAGAATTAACACCCAAGAGTTGTCTTCTGATCTCCATGAGCTGTGGCGCGTGCCACACTCCCACATATGGAATAAATGAAATGCTTTTTAAAATTTTTAGTAAATAAATAGGAGTGAGAGAAAAAAAAAAAAAAGTCAGGCTGGCTGATGTTAGCAGGATCTAAAGACAAGGAGACTAACAGTTTCCAGGATGGGGCCACTTAACATGGTCACAGAAGCAGGATCCTGGGTGGTGGCTCGACTAGGCAGTACTAGTTTATGGGGGTAACTATTGATTTAGAAAAAAAGACCCCCTTCGAGAGCAAATTTGAAAAATACATGTCTGGTCTGGAAAAACTAGTATTTTTGTTTGTTTTTCAAGACTAGGAAGGATCTTATGGTCTTCTAGAACAAGATCTTTTTTGGTTGGGTTTGTTTGTTTTGTTGGTTTTTCAAGGCAGAGTCTGTGTAGCCCCGGCTGTGCTGAAACTCACTCTGTAGACCACGCTGGCCTCCAGCTGAGAGAGCCTTCAGCCTCTACCTCCCAAGTGCTGGGATCAAAGGAGTGAGCCCCCACACCCTCATATTTTTTTCTCTTTTTGGAAACAGAGTTTCATTGTGTAGCCCTGGCTGGCCTGGAACTCATGTCATGTAGACCAGGCTGGCCTCAAACTCATAAATCCACCGTCCTCTGCCTCCCAAGTACTGGGATTAAAGGCATAGCCCACCAAGCCCAACAATTTTTTTTGTGATTATTTCATTCATGAATTCCAGACTGACCTCCAACTCACCAAGTAGCTGAGGATAACTTTGAACTTCTGACTCCCAGAATGCTGGGGTTACAAGAATAGGCCCTAAGGCCCGATTTAGGAGGTTCTGTGCATTGGAACCTGGGGCTTGCTGAGTGCTAAGCAAGCACTCTTATCAACTGAGCTTCATTCCTAGCATAAGATTATTTTTAAGTTCTTTGATAATTTCACATATGTATATTATATATTTTGATTTCTTCCCTCACTCCCACCCAACAATCTCTCTCCTGTTTTTGACATCCCCAATCTCTTCTTTGCAAGCCTCTTGCCTACTTTCATCTCTTTCTGTTTTGTTGGAAAATGAGATCTTTGTTTTTCTTTTTTCTTTCGTGTGTGTGTGTGTGTGTGTGTGTGTGTGTGTGTGTGTGTGTGTGTGTGTGTGTGTGTTTGGGATTTGGTTTTGGTTTTTCGAGACAGGGTTTCTCTGTGTAGCCCTGACTATCCTGAAATTCACTCTGTAGATAAGGCTGGCCTCAAACTCAGATCTACCTGCCTCTGCCTCCCAAGTGCGAGGATTAAAGGCATGCTGGGAAATGGTTTTTTAAAGGTCACCTTTCCCAGGGCCAGGCAAGCCTAGTCTAACACCAGAGCGCATAACTGGGGAAAGGGTGCCCAAACTGGAGACCTGTCCCATCACACTCATCCTGGGAGAAAGGACGTGATGCAGGGCCTGGGAGAGGGTTTGTTTCTACTGGAGGTCGTTGGTTTGGGCGCAAGGTCTTTGACACGCCCTATCCCACATATTTTTCTTTCTCTGGGGTTCCGGCACAGACCCACCCTGTGCTGCCTCTGCCCCTGCCACCCCAGCCGGCCCGGGAGCGAGACGGCAAACTCCTAGAGGTGATCGAGCGCAAACGCTGCGTGTGTAAGGAGATCAAGGCGCGTCACCGCCCCGACCGGGGGCTCTGCAAGCAAGAGAGCATGCCCATTCTCCCCAGCTGGCGGCGGGGGCCTGAACCCCGAAAGTCCGGCACCCCGCCCTGCCGCCGGCAGCACACGGTCCTCTGGGACACTGCCATCTGAGGATGCAGGGGCGGCTTGGGACACTGGATTGGAAGGGGAGGGTCCTGCCCAGGTCTACTTGAGACTTGAGAGATGGGGAACTAGAAGAGGGTTCCTACTAGGCCCATCGTGGGGACTTGAGGTGCCAGTAGCATCCCAAGTAATTTGGGGGAGGAGGAGGGTTTGCTTGATGTTGGAAGGAGGGGTCTGAGCGTGTAGACTCCTTATTGACCTGAAGGCCAAGGTGGAGATCACCATGGGAAAAGGCGGGGCTTGGAGGAAGTTGGGGTGGGACATATAAGAGATTGACTGGAGCAACAGGGAAACAAGCTCTTTCATTGAGAGCGGGGGAGTGGGGAAGGGTATTTATTTTGTTATTTATTTTAGTCTGGAGGGCAATTCTGGGCCCTTCTGACCTACTCCTGAGCAGGAGGTGGAGAAACGAGGCTAAATTTGCACTCTCCCCAAGGCCAGTGCCTAAAGACCTCCGCCATCCTTGCCCGGCTAAAGATTTAGCCGGATGGGTCTGCTTGGGGAGCAGTCAGAGGCAGAGGCTCAGACAGTGACAGTATTTATAGTTTTCCCAGAATTTGGTAGTGAGTGTGGTCTGCTGTAAAACAGGCGTTTTATTTAGTTCTGGGGTAAGGGTCTAGCCAGGGACGGGTGGGATGATGGGGGAAGAGGGAAACTTAAGAGGGTGGAGGGGGTGGGGTATTTATTTAAATTAAAAAAAAAAAAGCTGTCAGGAACTTTTTTTAAATTCCTTTCTTTTCAGAATAATATATTAAAAGACTCATGATCCTAGAGCTGGCTTCTTATATTTACCCGTGTGCTCTGTCTTTTACACGTGTTCCTTTTCCCACAATGCCCTGGGTGGGTGGGAGTCCAAGGTGCCACCTGGAGCCGCCATGATCAGTCACAAGGAAAGGCAGAGTTTGAGGTAAGTGGGAATTCCATCATGCTGTCCATCACACTCTGTGTGTGTGTGTGTGTGTGTGTGTGTGTGTGTGTGTGTGAGAGAGAGAGAGAGAGAGAGAGGAGTGCACTTGTGTGTGTCCCCTAGTGTATGTATGGATACACATGAGGGTGTATGGAGGTCAGAGTCTGATCTCAAGTGCCCTCTGGAACCCTCAGTGATCCTGAAGCTCACTGATTCTGGTAATAGTAGCCGGCTAGGAAGCTCCAGGGATTATCTGCCTGTTCCTACCTGGGATCACAGGTGTGAATACCTGCTTTTCACTTGGGAGCTTGGGGTTCAAACCCAACTCCTTATGCTTGCTAGACAAGGGCACCATCGGTGAACTCATCTCCCCAGCTCTGGTCACTCCAATCTCACTGAGCATCTGCTGCGTTCCTGGCGCACACTGAGGCAGAAGTAGTGCTGGATGCTGACCTTGTAGTCTACTTCGGGAGCTGAAACTCCCAGACTCTGATAGACTGCTGCAGGGCTAACAGAGAAGAGGGCTGCTGTCATCTAAGAACACTAATAAGACAGGTGAGAAGGCCGGGGATATATGTCCTCAGTAGACCATTGGCTTAGAATCTCCCAGGGGAAGGCTGAGGAGGGGTCAGCCGTAGAGTTCTTGTCCAGAATCTCCCAGTAAGGGGCTGGAGATGTGGTTTAATACTTGTGTAAGAGCCAGGCAGTGTAGTGGTGGTTCACACTTTAATCCCAGCATTTGGGAGGCAGAGGCAGGCAGATCTCTGTGAGTTGGAGGCCAGCCTGGTCTACAGGGCGAGTTCCAGGACAGCCAGAGCTGTTGCACAGAGAAACCCTGTCTCCAAAAACAAAACAAAAGTGAGTTAGTTATAAGCCTAAGGGTCAATCACTTATACCACCAATAACAAATAAATAATGGTGAGGCATTAAAACATGATGATAGCTCTATGAAGGTTTTTAGAATGGAAGAAACTCCAGTTAGAAATAAATTAATGGCCTAATTGTAGTGGCTTATGCCTTTAATCCTAGCTCCTGAAGGCTACTTGAAAATAAATAATGCTAATTTGAGAGGGGGGTAAGATAGTGGACAGTAGAGATGCAGTCCTACAATGCCAGCCTTTGAGAGGTGGAGGGAGGGAGATCCAAAGTTCCAGGCTTGCCTGCCTGCGCTATAGAACAAGACCCCATCTCAAAAAACAAAAAGCAACAACAAACACCAATCAGTAGATATTTTTATGCCTGGTTAGAAAAATGAACAGAAGCCAGGGTAGTGGTACAGGCCTGCAATCCCAGAATTTAGACAAAGGCAGGAGGAGCAGGTGTTCAAGGTCAAAGCCAACCTAGGCTCTGAGAGACCCTGCAGAGAAGGAATGGAAAAGGTTGGAGAGATGGCTCAGTGGTTAAGAGCACCTGGGTTTGGTTTCCAGCACCGACAAGCTGGTTCATAGCTGTCTATAACTCCAGTTCCAAGAGATCTGATACCAGCACCAGGCATGTACAGTGTACATACATTCAGTCAAAACATTCATAGACATGACATATGATCTATACTGTACTATAACATGCCTATGTTATAAAGTATTTTTATTACAAATTTGTTTATTTAGAAAAGAAAGGGACCTGATGAGGTGGCTGAAGAGGCCAGGACCTTGCTGCCAGGCTGGCTGGCCTGGCTTTGATCTCCAGGACTGCATAACAGAAGGGGAGCATCAGCATCCCCAGGCTGTTATATGCACACTACGACATGTATACTCACACAGATATGAGTAAACAAAAAATAAAGCAAAAGAAAAATGAAACTAAACAGTACATTAATAACAGCAGCAAGAGTCATAATGTGGGGCCGGGCATGGTGGTACCAACCTTTAGTCCCAGGACTCAGAAGGCAGAGACAGGCAGACCTCTGTGAGTTTGAGGCCAGCCTGGTCTACATAATGAGTTCCAGGGCTCTAATAGTGAGATGCTGTCTCAAAAAATAAAACTGAAAAAAATCATAACATGGTCCTAGGGTTGTGGCTTAGATGGTAGAATGCTTACCTCATATGTTCAGAGCCCTGAGTAAGCCCATAGTAAGTCTGGGGCCTGTATATAAAAAATTATTATATGTCTGTATAATAACTATTATACATAATATTGTATGTAGTGAGTAACTTTAATATACAAATGTTTGTTTAATAAGTAATAGATCAATTAATAAAATCAACCTATAGAATCATTTAAAAAGGAAATCTGGAGAGTACATCCCTGTTCATAACACACACACACACACATACACCACCACCACTCCCACAGTGGACTGGAGAGTGACTCAGCAGATAAGAGCACTGATATCTCCTGTAGAGGGTGCAGGTTTGGTTCCTAGAAGCCTCATGGTTCACAAACATCTGTAACTCCCTCTTCTGACACCCTCTTCTGACCTCATGCTACACAGGACACAGCAGGCAAACACTCACAATAAATGAAGTAAATCTAAAACCAAAACGCAATAAATTAAAAAGCAACAAGCACCTGGTGTGAGAACTCAGAGGGGAAAAAATGCTTGTCACCAAGCCTAATGAACTAAGTTCGATCCCCAGAACCCATACAAAGGTAGATGGAGAAAATGAACTCTACAAAGTTATCCTCTGACCTTGACAGGAACACCGGGGACAGGATACACACACACACACACACACACACACACACACACACACACACACACACACCAAATATCTTAGGATAAAAGGGGCTGGGTGGTGGTGGCATATGTCTTTAATGTCAGCACTTGAGAGACAGAGACAGTCAGATCTCTGAGTTCAAAGCCAGCCTGGTCTACAGAGTAAGTTCCAGGACAGTTAGGATTGATACTCAGAGAAACCCTGTCTCGAAAAATCAAAGAAAAATAAAACAAAAAGCCAGGCAGTGGTGATGCACACCTTTAATCCCAGCACCTGGGAGGCAGAGGCAGGTGGATCTCTGTGAGTTTGAGGCCAGCCTGGTTTATAGAGCAAGATCCAGGACAGCCTCCAAAGCTACAGAGAAACCCTGTCTTCAAAAAACAAAACAAAACAACCCCCCCAAAAGAAAGAACAAAAAGAAAGAAAGAAAAAGATAAAAGGGTAAGATTTGTTTGAATAAACAAGAGTAAGGACTTGTCCTACATTTAAATTACTTAATAACAAAAGATGACAGTTTTCAAATGAATTTACCATAGCCCTAAGGGATTCATTTGGAAACTTGATAAAATTTGAAAGTTCATCCAGAATGATAATAGGGAAAACCAGAACATTCTGAAACAAAGTAATAGAGTGACCTGCCTTCCTGAACACTAAACATAAAATCAGAACATGTCAGCCCTAGAACAGAGCTCAAATATCAAATAATTCATCGGAGTAAGGAGCCCCAAGAGACCCTAGCATCTCACACTTCCCAAAGAGGGGGCTATCAGAAAGTAGTTTGGGAGTAGTTGGCTCTTGCAGGATGCTTGTGATCCCAGCACTCAGGAGGAAGAGGCAGCAGATCTCTGAGTTCGAGGCCAGCCTGATCTACAGAACAAGTTCCAGGACAGCCAGGACTATAAAAAAGGAACCCTGTCTCAGAAAATTTTTTTTAAAAAATAAAAAATTCTTTTTTTAAGGGCTTATGAGATGGTTCAGAGGATAGAGGTGCTTGTCACCAAGCCTGAGTGGTAGACTCCCACAAGTTGTCCTCTGACATCCACAAACATGCTGTGACATGCATGTATCCCTCATCATACCCACCCTCACACAGAATAAGTAAAATGTAGTGATTTTTTTTAAAGTAAGGATATAAAGATAGCTCAATGCTGTAAAGTGCTTACTGAGGGAGAATAAATAAAAGCTATGTATGTAAGTTCATACTTCTAATCCCTGCCCAGAGGAGGTGAGATGGGGTTCCCTAGGGCTTACTGCTGGCCAGCCAGCCTAGCTGAGTTCATGGGCTCCAAGCCATTGAAGAGACTTTCTCAGAAAACAAGGTGAATGGCACCTCAGGGTGTGTCACCCAAACTTGACCTCTGGCCTCCATGTGCATTTGCGCTCACACCCACATGCACTGGGTGCAAACACACAGACACTTGAAACTGATTTTAACATCCTATGTTGAGGCTCACATCTATAATCGCAGCACCGGGGAAGCTGAAAACGGAATGCTGTGAGTTTGACGACAGCTTGGTATACATAATGAGTTCTAGGATTGCATGGGCTACACAGTGAGATCCTCAACAACAACAACCAGTAGAACCAAATCTAAAATTTTCAAGTGTGTGTGTGTGTGTGTGTGTGTGTGTGTGTGTGCATTTTGAATTCAGGTACACATTTTTAATTTAGGCATGTGTGTGTCAGGGTGAATATTCGGAGGTCAGAAAACAACTGCAGGTGTCCATCCTTGCCTTTTTCTTGCCTGATTCATTTATTTTTATTTTATATGCATTAATGTTTTGCCTGCATGTGTATCTGTATGAGGTTATTGAATCCTCTGGATCTGGAAGAGCAGCCAGTGTTCTTAACCTCTGTCTGAGCTGTCTCTCCAGCCCCAACTGTTCTCCCTTCCTTGAGATGGGGTTTTCTTCTCACAAGGGCCAGACCAACCTCAAACTTGCTATGTAGCCAAGGATGACTTTGAACTCCCGACTCTCCTGATTTTACCTTCTGATTTACAGTGGTGCTGGGGTCAAACCCCTTGTACATGTTAGGCAAGCATGCTGACAACTGAACTACATTCCCAGCCCATCTGTGTTTCTTTTAATGGTTTTTAATTATGTATGTGCATGCATGTCTTGTGTGTGGTTGTGCATGTGAGTACAAGTGCCCTTGAAGGCACTGGGTCTCCTGGGGCTAGAATTACAGATGGGTGTGAACTAACTGCCTGATATGGGTGGTGGGAACCAAACTTTGGTCCTTTGCAAGAACAGTATGTGCTCCTAACCACTGAGCCATCTCTCCAGCCCCCTAAACTCCTATAAAAGCTAACTTAGAACCCGGTGGTGATGGTACACACCTTTAATCCAGCACTTGGGAAACAGTGAGAGAGGCAGACCTCCGAGTTCCAGGCCAACCTTGTCTACAGAGCAAGTTTCAGGACATCCAGAGCTACACAGAGGAATCCTGTCTGGAAAAAAATAAAGTTCACAGTTAACTCAGGACCTGGGAGATGGCTCAGCAGGTAGAGGTGCTTGCTGCCAAGCTTGATGACTTGAGTTTGATCCCTGGAACTCACAGGAGGGAAGGAGAGAATCAGTTCCTACAAGTTGTCCTCTACACCCATCTGTGGCATGTGGGTGTTCACACATATTCATACACAAAATAAATAAATATAATAAGATTTAACGTTTCCTAACATCATGTGTGGTGGCAGCCTTGGCTGTCCTAGAACTCACTCTGTAGACCAGGCTGGCCTCTAACTCAGAGATCTGCCTGCCTCTGCTGGGATTAAAGGCGTGTGCACTACTGTGTATGTCTGTGTTCCATATTTTTTAACAAGGTCTTGGCAGATGCATCTGGAGACAGATTATTACTCTATAAAGACATTTAATAAAATATTTCTCAAAGACAAGAACAATCAAAGAAACAAAAAACATTTGCCAGGCAGTGGTGGCACATTCCTTTAATCCCAGTACTCGGGAGGCAGAAGCAGGCAGATCTCTGTGAGGTCCAGGCCAGCCTGGTCTACACGGTGAGTTCCAGGGCAGCTTGGGTTGTCTTGAAAAAAAAAAAGTCCTAAAATAGATGGTGCTGGAATACTGAAATATGAATAAAATGACGTGTGAAGTTTGGCATTTGCTTCAAAATAAAATAAGAACAGGAGATGACCATGGTGGCCATGAGTATTCCCTGGAGGGATTACAATGGGCACATGAGTATTCCCTGAAAGTATTTTGTCTGAAAAGGAGTTTGAAATTTTCCACAATTTTCAAAATTGTTTAAGTCAGTATGACAAGTCAAAAATCTTTCCTCTTTTGGGAAAATAAAATGAGGGCTGGGATAGATAGCTAGGAAATCCCTCCTATAATAGACAACACCAGCTCTAAAAATACCCCCCCTTTTTGAGACAGTCTTATGTAGCCCAGGCTGGCCTCAAATATAGCCAAGGATGACCTTTAATGTCGGACCCTCCAACCATCTCCTGAGCACATAAGCCACTATGACCAATTTATGCACTGAAGGGATTGAACCTAGGGCTTCGTGCATGCCAATTAAGTACTCTACCAACAGAGTCGTTGACTCAGCTTCTAAAAAAATAGTCCCCTTCCTTTTTACAGAAGCAATGTGTGTAAGGTCGAAAATTTCTGGGCACTAAGAAGCAGAGCTAAAGGTATTTCCACTACCCACAAATTAGAGTTTACTGTATATTACAGAAAACTTTCTCTGCATATGTATGTGTACACTAAAACCAAAATCAGGCCATTGAGCATGTTTTAAGATGTATTTATTTGTTAATATTGGGGAAGGGTGGGGCTTGAGTGCCAGGGCATTGGTGTGGAGGTCAGCCCTCTCCTCTCCTCTCACCCTGCTGGAAGAATATAGACTGGGAAGGACTAGGGAAGTGGGCACGTCATTTATGTATCCATGGGGGAGTCATCATCCACTTGGGGTGTAGACCTTTCATTGTATCTCCTAAAGGCCACTCACACTCCTGCCCATAGCTAACCCCACCCCATTGCTCTGTAAGGAAGCATGAGAGGCTTGCTAGTTTCCCTGGGTGAATGCTGGAGTCCTATCTCCCTCGTCACTCGTGGCTTGTCGTTGGGACCTTGGGAGGAAGAGTAGGTGTTACACCTCTCCCAGGGAAGGAATTTTTAAGCAATATTTTCACACTTTTGAATCTCACACTTCTGTGACAAGTACTTGACCCACTGAGCCATCTCTCTAACCCCCTCATATTTCTTTGTTTTTAATTTTCATTACATTACTTATGTGCTTCTGTGGATGAATAGGTGTGTAAAGGTGCGCACGCTCCACAGAGAAAATGGAGGTCAGAGAACACCTTGTGGGAGTCACTTCTCTCCTCCCATCATGTGGGCCCTAGAATCAAACTCAGATCATCAGCCATGGTAGCAAGTGCCTTAACCTCTGGACCTGTTTGGGTTTAAGACAAAGTTGCATGTAGCTCATGTTGGCCTTGAGCTTCCAATTTAGGAAGGATGGACCTTGAATTTCTGATCCTCCTGCCCCCACCTCCCAGTGCCAGGGTTGCAGGAATGAACCATCCTGCCTTGTGGAATAGCATGGGCTAGTTGCCTTGGAGAACATAAAATCTCTAATGAGCTTGGTTGCTTCCTCAAAACACCGCCTACAGTTCACAGGAAGTGGGAGCTAGAGGATCCCAGGCCTTCCTCTTCAGGTCTCAGTGTCCCTGTACATGCAGAGAGACAGCCCACCTTGAGTGTCCAGTTTCCATGTCTCTGTCACCTACATGAGGGTGTGGGGCATGTTGTCTGGGCTCATCCAGCCCACTTTGTCCTCTGTCCACACCCTGGGGCAATCTCTGGTTACCAAAAATGGCTGACAGCCAGAACTCAGGTCGCGAGTCCCAGAGATGGCATTGCCACTGTATCAAAAACTTTCCGCTGACCAGATGGTGACCCTTCCTGATTGTGTTTGGCATTCCTTCCTTAAAGCTCAGGGATGGGTGGGACGGGATAGGAGCATGTACACATTCCAGAAACTTCAGTCATGAGGGGAAACCTGGAAAAATTAGAACCAGAGGGAAATTTTTAAATATATGCAGTATTTATTTCATGGCCCCCTTCCTATCTGGATTTACTAGGCTCATCTAGTAACTTAAAAGATAACTTTGCATTCGGGTCATGTACCGCTATGGTTGGTTTACTTAAAGACATAAAAGTAAAAAAAAATGTTGGGAAACATTCCCTCTTCCCCCTTCTCTGCATTTTAAGGTTGGGCTGGGTGAGCAAAAGATGTGGAGGAAAACCCATCTATCTTCTCCCACTGGGTTTTTGTTTGTCTGTTTGTTTGTTTTTGAGACAGACTCTCACATACTCCAGACTGAGTATCAACTCACTATATAGCCAAGGGTGATCTTGAACTCACCATCCTTCTTCTTCAACCCCTCAAGTGCTGGAATTACAAGTGTCTGCTATCATATCTGGGTTCCTTTTCTTACACCTCCATCCTTGGGTAGTATTGGATTTTATTTGAAACAAGGTCTCCTGTAGTCCAGACTGATCTCTAACTTGCTATGTAGGCAAGGATTACCTTAGTCCTGATCCTCCCTGCCTTCACCTCCCACATGCTGGGATTACAGATTTATTTGCCAGGTGGTAATGGCAAATGCCTTTAATCCCAGCACTCAGCAGGCAGAGGCAGGAGGATCTCTGTGAGTTCAAGGCCATCCTGGTCTACCGACAGTTCCAGGACAGTTAGGGCTGTTCCACAGAAAAACCCTGTCTTGAGAAAAAGAAAAGGTTTATTTATGTGCATGTGAGTATGTGTGTATGTGGATGACAAAAAAGGATGTGTATCCTCTGGAGCTGTAGTTAGAGGCAGTTATGAGCCACTGAACATGAGTGCTGAACCAAATGCAGGTTCTGTGGAAGAGCAGCAAGTATTCTCAACCCTCTCTCCATCCTCTAGAATCTTTCATATGCAACATGTTTCCTTGGAGAAAGAAAGGACCAGGACCCCCACAGCAACAAATCACAACTGGGGCCCATGACAAGTTAACTCTGAGAATCCTGAGGGGGAGATGACCACTCCCTTCCCATGTCCACTTGCTTCCCAGCCTGCTGCCAAGAAAGAAACACAGAAATGGGAACGCTTCCCTTTCTTTGATTCTGCCTAAGAGGGGGGGTCTTCTGGTGGAGAGGGGACGGTGGCCCTGCCTACCATTAGACCAACACACCCGCTCTCCTTTCAAATTTAATTTTTCAAAAATTTTATTTTATGTATATGTGTGTTTTGTGTGTCTAGGCACCACATGTATGCCTGGTGTCTGTGGAAGCCAGACGAGGGCATCAGACCCTCTGCAAGTGGACTAACAGATTGTTGTGAGCTGCCTTGTAGGTGGTGGGAATCAAACCCAGGCCCTTAGGAAGAGGAACTAGGGCTCTTAACCACTGAGCTATCTCTTTAGTCCCTGCCCAGTTTGTTAAAACAGGTTCTTACTATATAGCCCTGAAAGACTAGTTCAGGCTGGCCTAGAACTCACAGAGGTAAGCCTGCTTCTGCCTCCTGAGTGACAGGTTGAAGGTGTTCACCACACCTGGTTTATATTCTCTCTTTCTCTCTCTCTTTCTTGTTTATTTTTATTTTTAATTGTGTGTATTTGCTCTGGCAAGCGGGACATGTACCCGTGAGTTCAGGTGCCCACAGAGGCCAAAAGAGAGTGTCAGCTTTTCTGGAGCTGGAGTTACAGGCATTTGTGAGCTGCCTGATGCGGGTGCTGGGAACTGAGCCTTCTGCAAGAATAGCAAGTGCTCCTAAACCCTGAGTCTTCTCTTTCACCCAAACACCATTCTGGCTTTGTGGAGTCGAGGAGAAGGGGTATAGGAGTCCAGCATGAAGGCCAACCTTTGCTGCCGGAAGTGAAGAACGTAAAATCATTAGATGGGGCTCAGTGGAGGAGGCAAGCAGAGCAGCTGCCTGTCTCAGAGGATGGAAAGGATAACTGAAGATGACCAGAAAGTTGGGGTGCATTCAGCTCAGTGCACACAGTCCAGTCTCTGGTGGTTTGAATGGAAATGGCCCCCTTGGTTCATAGGGAGTGGTGCTGTCAGGAGTTGTGACCTTTTGTTGGAGAAAGTATCACTGGGGATGGGCTTTCAGGGTTCAGATGCTCAAGCCAGGTTCAGTCTCTCTCTCTCTCTTCCTGCTGCTTGCTGATCTAGATGCAGAACTCTCAGCAACCTCTCCAGCACCATGTCTGCCTGCACGCCACCATGCTTCCTGCCATGACCATAATGGACTGATCCTCCAAACCTGTAAGCAGCCCCAATTATGTCTCCCTTTCAAAGAGTTGCTGTGGTCATGGTGTCTCTTCACTGCAATAGAAACCCTAACTAAGACACAGTTCAAGAAGAGAACATGGTGCCCACAATATGTGCTCTTTGAAAGTTAGAATATGGGTCTTGCCCACCTCTCCTGGGACATTGTTGTCATTACTGAGAGTGGGAGGCTGAGCTACAGAGACCAGTGATACCACTAAATGTCCTACAGTGCACAGGACAGCCCCTCCCTACAACAAACAGTATCTGGTTTGAGTGCCAATATTGTGTTGAAGGCAAGGAGGCCTGAAAGGGGCTGGAGAGATGACTCAGGGTTCAGGAGTGTGTGTGTGTGTGTGTGTGTGTGTGTGTGTGTGTGTGTGTGTGTGTGTGTTGGCAGCAACCATCCTAATCATCCTCATCCAACCTTGGAAGGTTAAACTAATCATATATGCATGCCTACGTGTGATTCCGAAATCAGCATCCCCAGCTTCATCCTCTTACCTTGCCTGCAGAAGAACAGGGCAGTTTGCCCTAGGCTCACCCTAAAATAGCACATCTGCTCTTGAACTCACTATGGAATCGAAACCACCTGCCATGCCCTGCCCGGCCAGTAGTATCAAGGTCCACATCCCTCAGCTGAAATCTTTATGTAGACATCTTTATGTATGACTCCTTTTTTTGCCTCACATACAGTCTTGATTAATTAAGATATCAGATTCGCTGCTTCAAAACAGACTCCAATAACAGTGACCTAGCCTAAGTAGGGGGTTGTTTCTTCCTTGTATAACTATCTAGACATTAGCAGTCTAGAGCAGATGTGTGGTTCCAGTGGAACAGCAGACAGGCTCTGTCTGGTTCCCTGATATCCCTGCGATGTTGCCTTTGATTCACAAGGTCTGCCAGAGTAGTTTAAGACCAACTCCACTTTTTGTGCATCAGGATGGTACCTTGTGATATAATAGACACTGCCTCCAACCCATGCAGCACCAAAGATACTAGTGACATCAGGTTCAACTACAGACAATTGACTTTTCTTTCTTTCTTTCTTTCTTTCTTTCTTTTTTTTCCAGATATAGGTCAGTTGGTAGAAGCCTGGGTTTGTGGCTCAGTGGCAGAACCCCTGTCTAGAATCCCCCAGTAAGGGGCTGGAGGCATGGCTCAGGGGTATGAAGTGCTTATCTGTCATGGACAAGGTTTGAGTTCTGTCACCCAGGGCTATCAGAGAAGAAAAAAGGGTTCTTCAGTGGATAGTCATGGGTCCTCTGTTGCCCATATATTCATACCTTGTTTAAAAGGAAAATTAAGAGCTGAAGAGAAAAATGACAACAGCTTAACACAACTATATAAGAATGTTGTGATAAGCCTGGTGGTGATGGCACATGCCTTTAATCCCAGCACTCGGGAGGCAGAGGCAGGTGGATCTCTGTGAGTTCGAGGCCAGCCTGGTCTACAGAGTGAGCTCCAGGACAGGCTCCAAAGCTACAGAAAAACCCTGTCCCAAAAAAACAAAACAATCAAAAAACAAAACAAAGAAAAAAGAATGTGTTGTGAGGCCATAAGGATCATGAAAGGCCATTGATAGTGGCCTGGGGTGATGGCTCAGTGATTAACAGTCCTTATTTGTTCAATCATGGGTACCTGAGGTCAAGTTCCCACATAATCCTAACCAACATAAAAAGCCAGGTGTGGCCCCACACCTGTAACCCCAGCTCTAGTAGAAGACAGGAGGAGTGCTGGGGGCTTTCCGGCAGCCAGATGAACTCCAGGGTCAGAGAGAGACCCTGTTTCAAGAGAATAACCTGGAGTAATAGAGAGGACATCTTACACCTGTGCATATATATGAATGGTTACACACATGTGCATACAACACACACACACACACACACACACACACACACACACACACACACACACGGTCACTGCCAAATGAGTGGTAATAAAAGACTTTTTTTCTGTTTCTTCTTTTTGTTTGTTTTATGAGGCCTGGAACTTGCTATGTATGAAGATCAGGGCTGCCTCTGCCTCCCAAGTGTTGGCATCAAAGCATGAACCACCACACCCAGGATCAATTTTCTTTTTCTTTTCTTTTAAAGTAGTGTCACTATGTAGCCCAGGCTAGCTTTGAACACTTAGTTCTCTTGTCTCCTTCTCCCTGGCTCTGAGATGACCGTGAGTGCCACTACACCCAGCTCACTTCGGTGAAAGACATCTAGAGATAATAATCTTGTTCTGTGCTTTTTTAAAATTTAAATTAGAAACAAGCTTTTTTTAAACATGTCAATCCCAGTTCCCTCCTCCTCCCCTGCTCCCCACCAACCCCCATCCCGTCCCCTTTTTGCTCCCCAGAAAGCCTGTCATATCATTTGGAGCAGGGCCTAGGCCCTTTCATTCTGTGCTTTTTAACCCAAGTCTAAGAAGTTACCTGCGAAGACTGGATTGAATGTGCCTGGGCTTTTCTATCTCTCAACTTTCTGCACTTTCTGTTTAAGGATCTGAGTTATGGGCTTTTGAAACAGCTTAGCAAGTAAAGGTGCCTGCTACCAAGACTGATGACCCAAGTTCAATCCCCTGGACCTATTTGGTGGAAGGACAGAATCAATTCCAGCAAGTTGTCCTGTGGGCTGTGGCAAGTATGTACCGTATATAATCAACCAATCAAAAAAAAAAAGCTGGGCGGTGGTGGCTCACACCTATTAGCCCAGCAATCTGGAAGTCTGTGTGTGTGTGTGTGTGTGTGTGTGTGTGGTGGGGAACGCGACACACAGGCAGATCTTCGTGAGTTCAAGGCTAGCCTGATCTACAAAGCAACTTGTAGAACAACTAGAACTGTCAACACAGAGAAACTCTGTTTCAAATAAATAAATTAATGATTAACTAATATCTGGGTTATGTGTCTGGTTTGGGGCATTTGTTTCCCTTTTACCTCCCCTTTCTTGATATTCTTTGTTTCTCTATAATTCTGTCTTCCAACCTCAGCTGGCCCATCCATGTCCTTGCTGTGTAATTGTCACATATAAATCTCAAGTCTTTTCCTATCCGATGCACATATTAAGCAGTTTGATCAGCCCTGCCCTTAATTTAAAATGCAAAAGAACAGAATGTCCCAGGCCTCCATCTTGATCTCATTCCACCAAATCACACCTTCTTGCTTGGTCTTCCAGTTAATTAATTAATGTGCGGATTTGTCAGGTGAGATGTAGGCACAGGTTGAAAAGCCAGTGTGCTGGAAGGTTCCTCACCGAGTGCCCCACCTCTTTACACTTCTGACCTGCTCCTCTGATTCAACAGTTCGCAAAGTTGGGTTCCTCCCTGTTCCTAAGTGACAAGTCTGTGCATCTGTTTCTTGATATTTCAGTGTTATAATCTGCGAGCTTTTCAAAACAGGAAATGAGCCGGGCGGTGGTGGCACACACCTTTAATCCCAGCACTCAGGAGGCAGAGGCAGGTGGATCTCATTGAGTTCAAGACTAGCCAGGTCTATAGAGCGAGTTCCAGGACAGCCAGGACAATGAGACCCTGTCTTTGGGAGAAAAAAAGAAGTTCAAGGTAGTCTTCAGCTGTAGCGACATAGCAAATTCTGGCTCAGCCTGGGTTACAGGAGATCCTGTCTCAAAAGAAGACAAAACATTAAAGCTGCAGTTCCAAGACTTTGTTAATCACACATCAATCAATAATTTTCCCATCCGGAGTAGTCAGTGTCCTAAACTAACCATCTTCAAGTGTCTTGTGTTGCTTTGGGGGTCACATGTAGCTCAGGCTGGCCTTGAACTCACTATCTAGCTGACAGCCTTGAATTTGTGCTGTCAAGAGGGGGGATGCACAAACTTTCTCAAATTAATGTTTTATTTATCTGTATGGGTGTTTTTCTTGTATGTATGTTGGTATACCACTATATTTCTATATTGTTTACACTGATCCGTGTAATAGACTATGGTTATAGTTTTTCTCTTGGGGTTTCTTTTCCTGGAATTGTTCCAATTTTTTTATTGCCCGTCTATGTGTATGGTGCGTTTGTCCCCATGTGTGTACAGCTGTGCACATGATCCTGGAGGCCAGAACTCAACCCCAAGTGCCTCTCCTCAGAACTTGCCAAGTAGGCCATATGGGTGGGTAGGAAAGCCCCAGGGATGTATTCTGTCTCCCAGGGCTGGGATTACAAGAATCCACCACCAAACCCAGCTTTTTGGTTTGTTTGGTTTGGTTTTGGAGACAGGATTTCTCTTTGTAGACCAGCCTGGCCTTGAACTCACAGAGATCTGCCTGCTTCTGCCTCCCCAGCGCTGGCATTAAAGGCATGAGCCACCACTCCACTTGTGGCCCTGTTCTAATCTGTAAGAGACTTCCTTTCACCTTTATTTTCTAGCCCTTACATTGAATCTTTCTTTTTATTTAGTGTGTATGTGTGTGTGTGTGAGAGAGAGAGCGCTGACTGTTGATGTATTTATGTGTGTGAGTGTGTGTATGTGTTTGCATGTGTGTGAGGGGGTATGTGTGTGACTGAGTATCTGAATGTGTGTATGTGTGTGTATGAGTATGTATGTATAGGTGAGAGTGTGTTTATGTGTGTGTGAGTGTGCATGCATATGTGTGTGTGTGTGACAGTGTGAGTGTGTGTACATGTGTGTGTGTCTATGTGTCTGTGTGTGCATGTGTTATACTCATGAGCACAGGGGCCAGAGGAGGACATCAGGCGTGCTGCTCCCTCAGTCTCTGCTTTATTCCCTTGTCAGGGTCTCTCACAGAGAACCTACAGCTCAGCTGGCAGCCAGCAAGTCCCAGCAATCCTCCTGCGTCTGCGTCTGCCCCTCACAATGATGAAGTTACAGGTTCACTCAGACACTGGCTTTTTTTTTTTTTTTTTTTTTTTTTTTTTTTTTTTTCCTGAGGCCCTGGGTACTCGCTTCAGGGCAGAAACATCTATTCTTATCTAATCCAGCAAACAACAATATTAATCTTTTAAAGCCTTTCTTCCTTTTATTTTTTTTGCTCCTGCTTCCCCCAAGGACACTTGTGTGTGCTTCCTTTTGGTTCCTTCTCAGACACCAAAAGCTGGTTGACCTTCAGCTCCCTATTTATATATCAATACCCTTGTGCTAGGCACTTCATCCAGAGAGGACACCATCCATCACACACAGGGTGTGGAGGAAGATGTGAGAACCCTGGCTCCTAGAATTTAAGAAGGTAGTGAAGGCAGGGAGAGGACATTTGAAGGTCCCACCTTGCTAACAGTCCCCTCCCCTCAAGCCTTAGCTGGGGTCAGCCTCATTTAACCTCTCCAGAAGGTCATTGTTGCATCTTGAACTCCTATGATAAGAAGGTCATCGCCTTGTTCTTGGTAGGAGACTCTGTTTCTCACACCCTCCCAAGCTGGGGATGGAATCCACATTTTTGTGCATGTTGGGCAAGTGTGCTTGCCCACAGGAGCCATGCGCACAACCCCTCACTGCAGAATTCTAGGCAAGTGTGTTACCACTGAGTTACATTTCTAGCCTCTTACTGGGGGATTTCTAGAAGGTTTAGCCACTGAGCCACACCCCAGCCCCTCACTGGGGGATTCTAGGCAGGGGCTGTATTTCCTAGCTATGCACCCCATTCCCTGACTAGACTCTAGACTCCCCCAGTGGGGGGCTGTAGGCGCGGATGTGACTAAGCAGTAGATTCATTGCCTATCATACAAAAGTCCTTAGCAACACACACACTCCCACACACACACACACACACACAGAGTACAGAAAGTCTGCCAGACCCTCCCAAGTTAAGTGCCTATTCTCTGTGTACTCTCAGCGCCGAGTGTACATCCGTTCTCATTGTGTCAGTCATCTTTGCTGCACTACAAATTACTTCCAAGCTTAGTGTTTGAAACTGACAGCTCTCATTTACTGTCTCATGGCTCTGTGGGCTGGGCGCGAAGGGCATGATGGGATTGACTTGGCTCTGCTCCGCAGTGTCTGGGGCCTCAGCTGGAAGTCCTGAGGCTAGAGGGCTGAAGTCACCTGCAAGCTTGACTGATGCTGGCTGTTCAGCAGATGACTCACTCACCTGGCAAGCAGGTTGGGACTGGCTGTTGGCAGCCTGCCTCTGTTCCCCCTGGGTGGCCCTCTCCCCAGGCTGTCTGAAAAGTCTCCGTGGTATGGCAGCTGACTTTTCCCAAGATGGATGATTCTAGACAGTGGTGGTGCAAGTACCACCTACCCACCTCCGTGTGTGTGTGTGTGTGTGTGTGTGTGTGTGTGTGTGTGTGTGTGCAAGCCAGAGTTCAGTGGCAGATGTGGTCTTTCCTAATAGCTTTCTACCTTATTTATTTAGTCCTATTTTATGAGTTTGCCTGCACGTATATGTAAATGCACCTTGTATGTGCCACGCTCAAGGGGGTCAGGAGAGAGCGTCAGAACCCTGAGTCTGTAGTAACAGATAGTTGTGCATAGCCATGTGGGTGCTGGGACCCAAATCCAGGCCTTCTGCAAGAACAGCAAGTGCTCTTAACTACTGAGCCATCTCTCCAGCCTCCATTACATTTATTGTATCATATATTCTTCAGTACATGTCATACACAAATGGGATGTATTTGGATCATATCCACTGGTCACTTCTCCTCTCCAAGTCCTTCTACATTCCCTCATTCTCCTCCAGACTTCATATCTGCTCCTGCTTGCTAATAATCTATGGAATTCACTGTTAAGAGTGGTTTCTTGTGAGCCCTTCCCCTTATTTTTGAGACAAACTATGCCACACCCTCTCACTTGCTGAGTGTGATGGCTGAGGGAATCTAGAGTCATCTCTGAGACAATCCTCTTCACACCAGTGAGGAATGATCTAGTTCAGGTTAGCCTCTGGGCATGACTCTGGGATTATCTCGGTCCAGTTAATTGGGGCGGGGAAGCCCTTCCATTGTGGATAGTACTGTGCTATTCCCTGAGCAGCGGCCTTGTCCCTGTACACAAAGGACAACGGGGAGGGCTGGTGAGATGCTTAATGCAAGTGGTTCTCAACCTTCCAAATGCTGCAACCGTTTAATACAGCTCCTCCTCATGTTGTGGTGACCCCCAACCATAAAATTAATTTCCTTGCTACTTCATAGCTGTAATCTTGCTATTGTTATGAACCATAATGTAAATATCTGATATGCAGGATAACAACTGTCTGACCCCTGTGGGGATCATTACTCACAGGTTGAGATCTAATGGCTTAATGGGTAAAGGTGCTTATCACCAAGTCTGAGGACCTGGCTTTGATCCCTTAGATCCACAAGGCGAAAGGAGAGAAACAGCTCCTGCATCTTGTCTCTGACCTCCACCTGTGCACGCTCTGCACACAAGGTAAAATAAATAAATCAATGTAATTAAACAATATTTGTGTAAGAGAAAGTGAGCTAAGCTGTGTCCTTGCTTCCCTCCAGACGGTGACTATTGGGACCAGCTCCAACCTCCAGCTGCCTTGCCTCCCAACAACCATGGACTATACCTCACACTCTGAGCCCAAGAAAACCCTTTCTCCCTTAAGTTGCTTTTGTCAGAGTGTTTCATCACAGTGACAGGAAAAGAGGCCACGAGACTAGACAAACACAAGAGGGCTCCCCAGTACCCATCCCCACTTCCTTGGTCACCTAACCTTTGAAGATGCACTTACGCACACTGTCATTTCCATCACACACTGCTTGTTGGCATCGAGTCTCAGATTCTAAGACGCAGTTGGGAACTGGTGAATGAAACCCTACTTTGCCGTATAACTGGGCACAGTGGCGTATGCCTGTGTTCCCAGAGTTGGTAGGTGGGCTTGGGAGGACCAAGGAGTTCCAGATGATCCCTGATTATGTAGGAAATTCAAAGCCAGCCTGGACTATACCTCAAAAAAGAAACTCTAAATTAAATTAAAACAATTTGCCATGTGCACAGCTGCATCACTCTCCTGCCATAATTTCCTTTCCACCATGATGGACTGTGTACCCCCAAACTGTGAGCCAGCATAACCCCTTCCTTTTTTGTCAGATACTTTACGGAAGCAAAGAGAGGGGTAATGAATACAATGGCTGAGTCACTCTTACCATTAACGGCAAAGGCTGGTGAGACAGGGGCGCCTTTGTATATTCCCACTTCCAGTTTACCCAGAAACAACTAAGGTACCGCTTCCTTTTCAGGGGAGTTAGGGACACAAGGGGGAAAACCAGTTAGTGCCAGCAGATATTTGGGCCTGTGAGCACACCAAGCATCAATTATGGAATAGATAAAGTATATGTTTCCTTTACACACAGAGTTCAACTGTATGTAAATAAGAGATTAATGGAAGTACACGTTCACTGAAATGTAATTATGGTTCTGTTACTGTTTGGCTTCTTTTTTTTGTCAACACAGCTATCTTTATGAGGACCATAAAAATCTTTTTAATGTTAAAAGAGATGGAGGGGCTGGAGAGATGACTCACTGGCTAAGAGCACTGGCTGCTCTGACAGAGGGCCTGAGTTCAATTCCCAGCATCCACATGGCAGTTCACAAGCATCTGTAACTACAGTCTCAGCGAACCCCAGGGCACCAGGAACTCATGAGGTATGCTGATAAACATGCAGACAAAATGTCTGTGCAAATAAATAATAAATAAATAAAATGAAATGTAAAAGAGATAAACCAAAAGAACCAGGCATGGTGGCTTGGGGAGGTAGAGGCAGAAGGATCAGAAGATCAGGGCCATCTTTAGCTACTTACAGAGTTTGAGATCAGCCCAGGTCTCAAGCCAACAAAAGGAACGTGAGTAAGAGAGAGATCTCTAAGATTAGTGTTCCAGGTGTGCTGGTATATATGCAAAATTAAATAAATACTAGGATGACTATATGATACTAAACAACCATGGAAAAGAATGAAGAGACTCCCAAGAACTAATACCGAATAATTTCCAAGATATTAAAAAGTGAATTGAGGGAGCTATTGGGCTACAAGTTGTGCATTTGCTTATGTTCATTCATGAAGAATCGCATGACTTATCTTTCCCTGGAGTAAAGAGTGGGAGGTAAAACATAAAAAAAAAAAAAAAAAAAAAAAAAAACCAAAAAAAAAACAACCCAACCATCTGTAATTGGGGTAAGAAGAGAGATCTTCCATAATGTAGCCTTCATAATTTTTGGATTTTGAATCATAAGACTGTTTTGCTCATGTTTAAAAAACAAAGTAAGGGGGTTGGGGATGTGGCTTGGTGGTAGAAAGCTTCCTTAGCGTGTACAAGGTCCAGGGTTTTAGCCACAGCATCACCAATAAAAAATAAAGTAAATATTTGTCTTTTTATAATTTTTTATTTTATGTGTATTAGTGTTTTGTTCACATATATTTCTGTTTACCACATGTGTGACTAGTGCCTGTGAATACCAGAAGAGGGTGTTGGATCCTGTAGAACTGGACTTTCAGACAATTGTAAGCCATCATTTGGATGCTGAGAATGAAACTCTAGTCTTCTGCAAAAGCAACAAGCATTCTTTTTTTTTTTTTTTAACTTTTATTCTTTGCAATTTCCCCTCCCTCCACTCTTCCCCAGTTCCTCTTCATGCCTCCTATCTCCCCTAGATCAGCCTCTTCTCTGTTTCCCTTCAAACACACAACACACACACACAGAGAGAGAGAGAGAGAGAGAGAGAGAGAGAGAGAGAGAGAGAGACAGAGACAGAGAATCTACATGAGTGACCCTGATCCTGGCAACAAGTACTCATACCAATGAGCCAACTCTTTAGCCCTCTTGTGTTTGTTTTAGGTTTTTTTTTTGTTGTTGTTGTTTTTTTGAGACAGGCTTTCTCTGTGTCGCTTTGGAGCATGTTCTGGTACTCACTTTATTTTTATTGTTTAAAATATTATTCTTCAGTGATTTCTATTTATGTTTTATTTAGTGTGTCTGTGTGTGCATGGGTGGGAACATGCCATGGAATCTGCGTGGAGGTCAAAGGACAACTTGTGGGTGTGTGTCCTTACACCACCTTGGTCCTAGGATGAAGACTCGGTTGGAAGGCTTCTTGGCGCGCTTTCCTGCTAAGCCATCTCTAAGGTCTCTTTTGACAGCCTCTCATATATACACGGATGACAGTTTGCTCATTCTCCACTACTTTTGGGGATCATTTCAAATTCGCCTGCTCCTACAGCTCTTCTGCTCTGGCCTCTTACCTCTGCTTTCTCCTGGCTGCCGCCCTCCCCTCACTCCCCAGGGGGTCCATTCCCTTCCGCATCCATACTGTTGTTCATATTGTCTCTGCCTGGAAGCCCCCCCACCCCCCCACCCAAGCTGCTCACTCATGCAGTTTCCTGAAAAGATTTCTTGCCACCAGGGTACACAAGAGTGTTCAGAGGACGAAGGTGCTTGCTGCCAAGCCAGACTCCCTGGGTTCAATCCCTGGACACATGTGGTAAAAGGAGAGGACTGACCACTGCAAGGTATTCTCTGACCTTCACAGCAATGCTATGGCACATGTGTGCACACATGCACACACACACGTGTAAAAAATTGTCATTGTATAGTTGGCATTTTCTGTGGGCTGCCAACAAGCTCCCAAATAAAGACATGGAGTCTTATTATTAATTACGAATGCTTGGCCTTAGCTTAGGCTTGTTCCATTAGATCTTTTAACTTAATTTAACCTGTTTCTATTCATCTACATTTTGCCTTGGGGATTTTTTACCTTTCTTTCATTCTGTATGTCCTACTTCCCTGCTTCCTCTGTGTCTGGCTGGCTGATCTGGTATCTCTTTTCTTCCTCCTACTTACTGTCTCTGCCAAGAATTCTCATCTATACCTCCTCCCTCACTATTGATCCTAGACCAGTCAGGGGAGAGAGGACCCCTGTAGCCCCCTGATCTTAATAAAATAGGAAGCTGGATGTGGCGGTGCACGCCTTTAGTACAGCACTCAGGAGACAGAGGCAGTCAGGTCTCTGTGAGTTCATGGCCAGCCTGGTGTACAGAGTGAGTTCCAGGACAGCCAGAGCTACACAGAACCCCTATTTTGAAAAACTGAAGAGAGAACTAGAGAGACAGAGAGAGAGAGAGAGAGAGAGAGAGAGAGAGAGAGAGAGAGGTGCAGAGGGAGGAGAATCAGGGGTTCAAGCCTACCCTGGGCTATATAATGAGCTCAAGGTTTGAGGCAGAATGAACTACATGGAACCCTGTCTTTTTGTTTTGTTTTGTTTGTTTCAAGACAGGATTTCTCTGTTCTGAACTCACTCTGTAGACCAGGTTGGCCTAGAACTCAGAGATCCTCGTGCCTCTGCCTCCCAAAGGCTGGAATTAAAGGTGTTCACTACCACAGCCTGGCTGATGGAACTCTGTCTTTAAAAAAGTAATAATAAGACCACTGAGATACCAGTGCGTAAAGAAGCTTGTCTTGCCATCCTAATGATTATAAGTTCAACTCTCCTGAACTCATGTAAAGATGGAGAGAACCAGCTCCACAGAGTTGTCCTCTGAGCACCACTCTGGCACTGTGTTGTGTGTGCACCCCCATCACACACACACACACACACACACACACACACATTAATATATTATAAGCAAATATTTTAAAGTCTGGTGTGGTGACTCACACGTGCAATCCTGCATTAATCAGGAATGTGATGTAGAAGAATCAATTTGATGACTGGCCTACATAGGGAGACCCTGCGTCATACTACCCCATATCTCCCAAAAAAATAGACACAAAAAAGAAAATATAAAACTGACACAAAGCAGAGTCCTGGTGGCACAAACCTTTAAGCACTCAGGAGGCAGAGGCAAGCAGATCTCAGAGTTTCAGACCAGTGTGGTCTCCAAAAGACTCCCAGGGCAGCCAAGGCTACGCAGAAAAACCCCGTCTTGAAAAACAAAACAAAACAAAAACAAACCAACAAAACCAACAATAAAACCATACAACTCTAGACTGGAGGATGAAACCAGTGGTGTCCTAAGTGACTCTGGTGTCTCCACAGAGCCTACACCCTCGAGGGAAGTCAACTGTAGTGTGGAGTTTTCTCTCAGCCCACTACACTGAGTCTATCCAGATCCCCTACCCTCCTGGGATGCCGTGCGCACACCAACCAGTGTTATCATGGTGCCAAGACAGAACCCATTGTCTGCTTTATCTCTGCAGTCAGACTACGTCTGCCAAGACCAGGGAGTGGGCTCTACATTCAAAAAACGTTACATGAAGATGGGATTAGAATCAGGCCTTGACGAGTGGAGATAATTTTAACTGTTGCTGTGGATGCGAAGAGGCTCGTGGACACTCAGTGTGAGGCAACGAACGGGAAGCAAAGGAGGATGGGGTATGACCAACGGCAGAAGACCTGCAGTCTGCAGCAGCTATACACAAGGGCTTGTGTGCACATGCGCAGGGGAAAGGGCTATGTGAGACAAAGTGGCTTCGGTTTCTTAGGTTTTGATGTTCAGTTACCTCATGTGTCCTACCATAGGCTTGAAATTGCTGTATAATCTTTTTCTTTATTGCTTTGTGCGTGTGCGTGTGCGTGCGTGTGCGTGTGTGTACGAGCACGCGCATCCCCAAGCGTGTGAGCATGCACTGAGGATTGAACCCAGGGCTTTTGGGCAGCCAAGTGCTCTGTGACTTAGGCCACACTCCCAACCCCTCACCGGGAACTTGCTGAAAGAAGTTAGTCACTAGTGGAGCGGTAGGTCCTTGGAGAATCTGTCATCCGTATCCTCTTTCAAGGAGTAAAAACCAAGGGCTGGAGAGATTGCTCAGCGGTTAAGAGGACTGTTCTAGAGGACTGGCGTGCAGTTCTCATCACCCTCATCCTGCAGCTCAAACTGCCTGCAAATTCTGCTCCAGGGGGCCTGACACCCAAATGCAGGTGCACAGACCCACACACAGACACATATGCATGCAACATTCTTTGCCAATCTTACTTTGATTAGTTATGTGTAGGTGTGTGTGTCAGATGTAGGTAGTGCACGTGAGTTTAGGAACCCACAGAGGCCAGAGGTGTTGGATCCTCTGGAGCTGGAGTTACAGACAGTTGTGAAACACTTTACATGGGTTCTGGGAACTGAACTCTGGCCCTCTGGAACAGCAGCCATCTCTTCAGCCCCCACAATATTTTTTTTTCAGTGAAAAGCAATCTTAGCTGTATGTTCTAGCTGTTTTGGGGTTCTGACCAAGTGTGTGGGAACAACTGAACCGTCTAAAACCATGAATCACAACCCCCCCCCACCCCCTCACTCCTGCCAAGACAGGATTTCTCTCTGTGTAGCCCTGGCTGTCCTGGAACTTGCTCTGTAGATCAAGCTGGCCTCAGACTCACAGGGATCTGCCTGCCTCTGCCTCCCAAGTGCTGGGTTGAAATGTGTACACCATCACTGCCCAGCTTTAAAAGGTGCCATGGTGTATGTGTGGACATCAGAGGACAACTTTCAGGAGGCAGTTCTCTCCTACCATGTAGATTCCAGGAATCAAACTCAAGCCATCAGGACAGCATGCACTTTCATCCACTGAGCCATTTTGCTAGCTGCTGTTTAAAAAATGTTCTAAGAGAATAATAAGGAAGTTGGAAAACTGGCTTGGTGGGTAAAGTGCCTGCCAAACTAGCATGAGATAGACTTTTGGCCTCCATATGCACACACATTCATGCACACACACTCATGCACACACTGCTGCACACATATGTGTGTTCAGACACACACACTCGTGCACACACTCCTGCACATATGTGTGCGAGGACGCATACACTTGTATTCTCACACCCCCCCCCCAAAGTCAGGAAGATGGCCTAGTAGGTGAAGCTCTGCTGCACAAGGGGCAAGCCGGAGGGAGAACTGGGGTGTGGAACCCAGAACCCACACAAATGTTGAAAACGCCAGGTGGAAGTGCCAGCGGCCAGGAATCCCAGCATTAGGAAGGTGGAGACAGGCTCCCTCCGCCCCCCCCCCCCGCCAGGCAAGCTGGGTAGCTAGGCTGTCTGTATGGGTAAACTCAGGCTGAAGACCCTTAGGGTTCCAGACAGAGACAGACAGACAGACTGACAGGCAGGCACACACACAAACACACAACAAAACAAATCCCCAAAGCAGAAATCTAAGAGAATGACAAGGCGGGTAAGACTGGGTTGGATGAACATTTTCCAGATGATCAAGTGATTTGCGTTAGGATGATTCAGGTTGATGAGATGCAGTAGGTGTGGCTGACTCCTGCCAAGCCTGATGACCCGAGTGTGATCACCAGAGCCCATACGGTGAAGGAAGAGAACTGACTCATGCAAGTTGTCCTGACCTTCACACATGTGCCACGGCACTCCCCACCATATCACGTTTTACAAAATGAACAAATTTGCACTGAGTCTGTAGCTCGGTCAGTAGGGGGTTTGCCTAACAGACAGGAGGCCCTGACTCAGTCCCCAGCACTGTGCAAACCAGGCGTTGTGGGATGTAGCTTGGCCTTTCTATGAGGCCAAGGATGAAGATGAACGCCTATCTTCATGCCCGTCTGCTGGGGTGACAATCAGGTGCCTCCACACCTGGCTCATGTTGTTTTGTTTCTGTGCACCATAGGTAACATACAGAGTATACATCTTTTGTTGTTTTGTTCTTTCAAGACAGGGTTTCTCTGTGTAGTTCTGGCTGTGCTGGAGCTTGGACTGTAGACCAGGCTGGCCTCAAACTCACAGAGCTCTGCCTGCTTCTGTCTCCAGAGTGCTGGTATTAAAGGTGTGTGCCACCACCATCTGGCTCAAAGTATCCTTCCTTATGTCCTTTCAAATATGTTACAAATCTCTCTGCTAAATGTCTTATGACAAAATCATGACTGTTAGTTGCCAGTCACAACATTTATTAAGTTCACAATTTCACAGCACTTCTGTGGTTCAAATGAAAGGACTTGCTTATCAAAGACTGGAACTCTGATGGCTGCAAAGCAGCATCTTGAGGAGAGGGCATTCCCTGGCCTCCTCAGAGCCATTTCTGCTGCGTTCATGGTGAATCGCCACCGCCTAAGACGTCACAGGACGTACCAGGGAAGCAAGGACAGGGTGCAAAATGCAATCAGAGAAAAGTGGAATTATGGCAAAAGTTTCTAGGAATTTTTTTTACCTCCAAACACGTGTGTGTATGTGTGTGTGCATGTGTGTGTTTACCCTTGGAGGCCAGAAGACATCAGCTCCCCTAGAGCTGGAGTTACAGGCAGTTGTATAACACCTAACAAGGGTGGTAGGAACTGAACTCATGACCTCTGAGAGGGCAGCAAGTGCTCTAACCGCTAAGTCATCTCTCTAGCCACTGCTTTTTTTTTTTTTTTTTCTCCCCACCACAGGGTTTCTCTGTGTAGCCCTGGCTGTCCTGGAACTGTAGACCAGGCTGGCTTTGGACTCAAAGATCCACCTGCCTCTGACTCCCAAATGCTGGGATTAAAGGTGTGTAACACTACCACTGGCCTTCCAGCCCCAATTTAAAAAAGAAATAGTATGTATCCACATGAATGACAACCTCCTAAGTTTCTTGCTTCCAACCTTCTTTGAGACATGGCCTCTTCAATGTTTTTTCTACTACACATGCTAGGCTAGCTGGCCCATGATCATCTTCGTATTTTCATGTCTCCACATTCCATCTCCCCATAGATGTTCTGGGCCAAGCTTACAGTGGGTTATGAGGACTTGAACTCACATCTTGCTTGTACCAAGGTGCTTGCTTTACCAGCTGAACTTCCTGTGTTCCTTTGTCTGGATCCCTGACACTGCTCCATCTCTTTCTGTCCTCTTTCTGCCGTGACATTAGTGACTCTAGTTCTTTGAGTCATCGCTTGTGGTCACTTTGGCTAAGATCACATGTGTTTCTTTGCCCAGCTGCCACTGAAGAACTTGATAGCTCCTGGCACCTCACTAATAAATAAACATTAAAAATGAAGGACAAAAGGAACTAATTTGTCAACAGTGATCTGCTTGCAGCTGCCATTCCCCATCCGCACCCTCTAATGCCATGTTCTTATTTAGGACACAGAAAATGTTAGCAATGATGAAAGACCTGATTTGTTAAGCCCATTGTTGGGGCTTAACAAGTTAGCTAAGCCTGGGACAGGAAGGAGGAGGGTTAGCCCATATCATCTTTTTTTTTTTTTTTTTTTTTTTTTTTTTTTTGAGACAGGATTTCTCTATGTAGCCCTGGCTGTCCTGGAACTTTCTCTATAGACTAGGCTGGCCTCAAACTCACTGAGATCTGCCTGCCTCTGCCTCCCGAGTGCTGGGATTAAAGGTGTGTGCTGCTGCTGTTGCCAGTCACACACACACACACACACACACACACACATACACACACACACACACATCCATAGCACTCATGTGGAGGTCAGAGGACAACCTGTGGGAGTCAGTTCTCTCCTTCCACTATTGTCTATCCTGGGGTTTGAACTCAGGTCCTCAGGATTGCTGCAAGGTCCCTTCACTCACTGAGCAATCTGCAGACTCTCATATGAAATCACTGATGTGGCCCTGAGAAAGTAGGGAAACGGTGGTTAGACCCAAGAGGAGGAAGGTGAAGACCGTTCCCAGGCTGGGGCTTTATTGGGGGCAGGTTGGCATACCTTCAGGGTCATCCTAGTTGCTGCAACACTGAAAAGCTCGTGTCAGTAGAAAGGTCTGGCTGGGGATGTAGCTCAGGCGGTAGACTGCTTGCTTGACTGGCCTGCCTGAAGCTCCGGGTGCCATCCATAAATGACATGGTGGCATATGTTCATTAGCCTGGTACTGGGAGGTAGAGACTGGAAGATTAAAGACTCAGTGTCACCCTCCACTACACAGCGAATTTGAAGCCAGCCTCTCTCTCTCTCTCTCTCTCTCTCTCTCTCTCTCTCACACACACACACACACACACTATAGCATATACATATATTGTTTTTGTTTGAGACAGGGTTTCTCTGTGGCTTTGGAAGCTGTCCTGGAACTACCTCTTGTAGACCAGGCTGGCCTCAAACTCTCAGAGATCCACCTGCTTCTGCCTCGCAAGTGCTGGGACTAAAGGCATGCACCACCACTGCCCGGCATATGTTATAATATATACATTGCTGACAAAGATTTTTTTGTTGTTTGTTTTGTTTTTCAAGACGGAGTTTCACTGTAGCTTTGGAACCTGTCCTGGAACTCACTCTGTAGACCAGGCTAACATCAAACTCAGAGATCTTCCAGTCTCTGTCTGCAGAGTGCCAGGATTAAAGGTGTGTGCCACCACCTCCTGGCTCCTAACAAACTTTTATAAGTGCCCCCATCCCCACTAACTACCTCCTAGCCATCAGACCTCATACTTAGTAGCAACCAAAGAGGTATAACCAACATAGCAGTATACCTCCAAGAATTTGACTTTGTGATAAAGCAAGTATGTGTTTAAGTTAGGACCATAGCTGTGTAGAAGCCAGCTGCCGAATGGTCATGAAAAAGCAAAACCCAAGTAAATGCCATAAGTGGTTTGCAGAAAATGATCTAACACTGGGCTGAGGTTTTGACTTCTCTCTCCTTGGAGCGTTGGCAGGAGCTACACACCCAGGCCGGCCAGTGTTCTGCTTGATTTGTGCAGGAAAATAATGCCTTAGTTTAAAGAACAAAGGTCTGACTCAGGCCAGCACACTGCATACAGGTACGAGCTCTCTGGCCACAACCATCCTGGAGTCAGTCTCTAGTCTGTGCCACCCCCACCCTACCTACCCCCCCAGGGACAAGGAGAATGAGAACCTTGAAGGAAGCCCGCTCAGATGTCATGCAGGTCTCCAGAGTGGCTGGTACCAAGGATTGACAGACTTTAAAAATCAAAGAAGAAACTGGGTGTAGTGCCACACACCTCCAGCTCCAGCATTCTGGAGGCAGAGGCAGGTGGATCTGTGTGAGTTCGAAGCCAGCCTGGTCTACAGAGTGAGTCCCAAGACAGCCAGGGCTACACAGAGAAACCCTGTCTCAAAGGACAAAATCACTATTTATTGGGGCAAGAGAGACGGCTCAGCAGTTATGAGCACTGGCTATTCTTCCAGAGGACGTGGTTCAGTTTCTAGAACCTTCATGGGGGCTCACCACATCTATAACTTCCCGGGATCTAACACCCTCTTCCGGCCTCCACAGGCACCAGGCAAGCATGTAGGGCACTGACACACATGAAAGCAAAACACTCATACACATAGACATTTTTTTAAATTTACCATTTGTTATAGCTCATCATGTGCTGGTTTTTAAATCAGAGCACAGCCAATGAAATTAATGTTTGTTGTTGTTGCTCTTTGTTTTATTTTTAAAGAATAGACCAGGCATTGCGATGCACGTGTTTAATCCTAGCATTTGGGAGGGAGAGGCAGGTGAATCTCTCTGAGTTCAAGGCCAGCCTGTTCTACATATCTAGAAGGTTTATTTTTATGTGTGTGTGGTGTATATGTATGTGTTGTATGTGTATCTCCTAGAGTGCATGCATGTGCCCCACATGCTTGCAGGAGCCCTTGGAAGTCACAAGATGGTTTTGAATCCCTTGGAACTGGAATCACAGATGGTTTTGAACCACCATGTGGATGCTGAGAACTAAACCTGGGTCCTCTGGAAGAGTAAACAATATCGTGGCTCCTGTCCTAAACCCACCATGTTTACCTCACAGTTGGTCAAGTTTCTAGGAGCAGAATTCACAGGTATGCAGAACTGTTTATGGTGGGATGATACGCTGATGTAACGATGTCACATTTGTCCTGTCTTGTTAGACTTTGGGTTGTCCCTGTCTCTTGTCTACTGAGAGTGGTACAGGTATGAGCAATTACATGCATGTGTTTATGAGAGTGGCTGTTGTCAGTTCTTCTAGATATATCATTTAAGATAATTCTATATTTGAGACTATACAAAAACTTCTCACTATCCTCAATGACAATTATTATTTTCTCTGCTTCTTTTTCTTTTCTTTTCTGGCCTCAAACTCACTGTGTAGTTGAGGATGACCTTGAACTTCGGTTCCTCCTGCCTCGCCTCTATTTCCTAACTGCTTGGATGACAGGTATACAAGGCCATGTCTGGTTAAGAATCTCAGTATATTTTGCTTTTGTAGATAGTTTCTATTATGAATCTTGTGTCTAATATGTGTTCAATTAGACAATGCGTTTCATTTGTAGAAGTTAGATTTCAGCCTTTCTTTCAGTTTTGCTTGGCCTGTATGCTTGTTTTTGAGACAAGGTCTCCTGTAGTTGAGCTTGACCTTGAACTCCCTGGCCCTCTCACCTCCACCTCTGGAATACTGAGATCACAGGCGGGTACCACTACATGTGTGTTGTGTGATGTGATGAGAATCAGGCCCCAGCTTTCTGCTTCCTAGACAAGAACCCAACTGACTGACCTACGGTTTCGGCTGTGTGCCGTTCTCCTTGGAGCTTGCTTTTAAGTTCTGTCAGTGGAAGCCAAGTCACCTTTGGTCTGGAGCTAATCTGGCTGCACTGCAGCCTGTGTCTGTGGGAGTTCCAGCACTCTGGCTGCTAGGAATGTGAGCTATTCCCAGCCATGCTTTTCCATAGCTCATTATCTGGACTTCAGTTTCTGTACAACACATGTGCTGATGAGGGCACAGTGACTATCCAAGAGAAGGCTCAGGAGTGACTAGGAATCTCCCTCTCCTTCCCTCTCCTCCTCTTCTCCTTGTCCTTCTTCCTCGTCTTCATCTTCCCCCTCCTCTTCCTCTCTTTCTCCTCCTCTGTTCCCCTCTTCCTTCTCCTTTTCCTTTCCTCCCCCCCCCCCGTGTATCTCTCTCTTGCCTTCCTCCTTTACTTCCTCCTGATGTTTTCCCTCTTCCTACACCTTGCTCTGTAAACTCAAACTGTCTCAGCTTCCAAGACTCAACTCTTGAGACTCGGGTGGGACCCACACAGATTCTGTGTCTCCTTATACATATGGCAGATTGGAAACTGTCTACAGACAGTAAGTTACAGCAATGTTAGAGTTAACAAGCACAGGGACCTAAATTCAACCCCCCTAGTCAGGTATAGTGACAGAAGATTGTGGTCCGAGCCCTAGGTCACAGAGGATCCCTGGAACTTCCTGCCAGCTTAGCATAATCAATAATCTACAGGCCAGTGAAAGACTCTATCTCAAAAACAAGGTGCATGGCACCCAAGGGACAACACCTGAGCTTGACCTCTGGTAAGAATGCTCAAGCACACATGCACACACACACACACACACACACACACCCCTATACATGAATGCCTGTGCACACACAGGATAATATGTGCACAAGCATAGAAGAGAATAAAAGGCCGTTGACTGGGCAAGGGCCCTGATCATATTTCCTATGCACCAGAAGCAGCTGGTCAAATAATGACGATGATATGGTCCCTGAAAACTGAGCTAGTGGTATCTGGGAGACCACACCTGCAAGGCTGGACCTTTCTCTTGCTGATGAGGATGTGTGATCCGTTGACTAACATTCCCAGCCAAGATAGAAATGGAGTAACAAAGGTCTGGGAAGCGCTCATCATTACTATTCTCTGTGTGTGTGTGTGTGTGTGTGTGTGTGTGTGTGTGTGTGTGTGAGAGAGAGAGAGAGAGAGAGAGAGAGAGAGAGAGAGAGAGAGAGAGAGAATGTGTGTTAAGGCCTCAGGAGCCATCCAACCCTTTTTAAAAGTCTTTTTATTTTTAGGTATATTTATTTTATGTGTGGGTATTATGGCTGCATGCATATCTGTATACCACATCCATGCCTAGGGCCCTCAGAGGTCAGAGGAAGGCATAAGATCCCCAGGAGTGAATGGTTGTAAACTACCATGTAGGTTCTGGGAAGCAAACTCAACTATACAGCAAGAGTAACCAGTGCTTTCAACTGTTGAGCGGCATCTTCAGCCCTTTTGTTTTATTATTATTAACCACCTTGATTTTTGTTTATTTGTTTTGGTTTAGGTATTGTTTGTCTGTTTGATACAGAGCATCTCTATGTTGCCCTGGATGTCCTGGAACTTGCTATGTAGACCAGGCAGACCACAGACTCACAGAGATTCACCTGCCTCTGCCTCCAGAGTGCTGGGATTAAAGACATGAATCAGTGCAACAAGCTCTACCTATCTTGTTTTCTGGCACAAGGTCCCTCAGTTGGATCTGGGGTTCTTTGATTGGTTGGTAGTTGGTTGGTACCTACAGATGTACCTGTCTCCACCTTCCCAGAGTTGGGATTACCAGCTTGTACCATTATGCCCAGCTTTTTCAGATTGATTCTAGGAATCCCATTCATGTCTTCCTGCTTGCCTGACTTAGTATTAACCTAGGCCACCACTATTGTTCCCTTCACCCCCAATTATTGGTGTGTGTGTGTGTGTGTGTGTGTGTGTGTGTGTGTGTGTGTGACATGTGAGCCAGTGCCCTGAGGACAGAAAGATGGATCTCTTGGAGCTTGGAGCTCTGGAGGAGCAGTAAATGTTCCTATTTGCTGAGCCACCCCTCCAGCCCTGAAAAACATTTGCTTCCCACCCTCCAAATCACCAGGTTCTGACTTAACTCCACAAGGGCAAAGGGCTCCTACTAGGGAAGCAACCAAGGCTTCCAGCCAGTCACCAAGGCAAGAACAGAAGAGGGTGTCCCGGGCTGCCTGTGCTCTTGCTGATTGTGAGGGGGAAATAGGGTTGTTACTCCCTGATATGGCCTGGGTGGAGTAGTCAGAAGGAGGAAGCACCCGTTGGGTTGCTCTTGCAGACCACACCCTGTAGAAAAAAAAAAACTGACTGAAAGCTATCAGAGTCCAGTGGTCATCTTTATTTTCATTTGCTATCAGTGGTAGGTAAGTATACTGGTTTGTTTAACATTCCAAGAGGTGAAGAAAGAAATTGTTGACTAAAGAGAAGCTAAGAAAGGGATGGACATCACAGGCAAAATGCTGAACTTGAGAAAGTACAGAAGGCTTTCTTTTTTTTTTTTTTTTCCTTTGAGACGGGGTCTCACTATGTAGCCCTGGATGGCCTGAAACTCACTACATAGACCATGCACAATCACATCAGGAAGCAGTGTTAAAATGGACAAAGATGTTCCCCCTGCATATCCCGATGGGACTTAGTGAGTATCACCTCCTTTCAGGGATGAAGTGTATTTGTGGCTATGATAATTGGAGAGGTGACAGAGTAAATTGTCTACTCTCTCTTACATCTGGACTTCTTTTCTTTTCTTTTCTTTTTTTTTTTTAGATATAAAGCTGTTGGCCTGTTACCAGTGTTTCTTATTGGCTAGCTCTGTCTTAAGTATTAATCCATTTCTACATCTGGACTTACGTTTTTTCTTCCAACACTTCACTATGGAAGTGTGTGTGTGTGTGTGTGTGTGTGTGTGTGATCATGTATACAAGTATTTGAAACCAGAGATCAACACCAGCTCCTCAATCATTTTTCACCTTTTTTTGGAGCTCACTAATTTGGCTAGACTGGTTGGCCATCAAGTCCCAGGGATCCTCCTGTCTCTGCCTCCTCAGCTCTAGGATTACAGGTGCAACATGTGTTCTGGGGATCGAACTCAGGTCCTCAAGCTTGCATGGCCAAACTTCACTGGCAGAGCTATCTCCCCAGTCCTGTACTTTCTAGTCTTCATCCTAAGCAACTTTATCTACATAACTCCTGTGTACTGGTGACTCCTAAACTTGTCTCTCTGGCTCTGGCCACTGAAGATGACCTTGAGCCTCTAAAACTCCTGCCTCCACTTACCAAATGCTGGAATTACAGACCTGTGCTACCACTCTGGGCTGTATGCAGTATTGGGGATTGAACCCAGAGCTCAGTGCATGCCAGGCAAGCACTCTCCTAACTGAGATATATCCCTGGCTCCAGAGCAGAGTTTTTAAAATCAAGACTCAGATTCAAATTCTGACAGAGCCACAAACCAGTTTGTGATACACTTCAACATCTTTTTTTGAATAGTCTTTACATAATTTTTTCCTTGTGTGTGTATGCCTCTCTCTCTCTCTCTCTCTCTCTCTCTCTCTCTCTCTGTGTGTGTGTGTGTGTGTGTGTGTGTGTACACACTCATGGAGATCATAAGATAGCTTACAGGGGTCGCTTTTCTTACAGGAGTGAGCTCAGGGATGAAGTTGTAAGGGTTGTTGGCAAATGCCTTCATCCCTTAAGCTATCTTCGGCATCCCACCTCAAGCTTTTAACTTTATAGTGGGGGCTCTACCTACCACATGGTAAATAAAACATCTTTTATAGAGCATTCCCCCTTCTCTGTCTTTCCCTTTCTCCTTCAGCTCCTCCTAGGTCCTCGTCTTTTTTGCTTTGCTTGTCTCTTGCTCAGTCTGGAACAAGCCTTTGAAATTTGGCGGGAATTAGTTCCAGTCTGGAGGATGAGCACCGCGCACGCGCAAAACACCTCCTTCCTCTCGCACGCTAATTTTGCTACCTTAACAACCAATAAGAGTCAGTATAGGAAGCCGTGGCGAGAGGGGGCGGGGACAAGGGGGAGGGTACGCACAGTACTTGCACAGTGGGGGTCTCTGTGAACCAATGGAAGAGGCAGGAGGCCCGGTGACAGTGGGGCGTGGCTCTGGAGGCACCAGCAACCGGAGGCCGTCCCGAATTAGGCCAATCAGAGCGAGGAGGTGGGAGGGGACTAGCCAATCAGCGTGCAAAACAAGACGAGGAAGGGGGCGGCGGAGTCTCTTGCGGTCGAGGCTGCAGGAGCTGGTGTCAGGGTTCCCAGGCGTGCGAAGGCGGCGGAGGCGGGAAAGGAGCGAGCGGTTAAAGGGAGCGACCGCTGACTTGCAGAGGAGCTCGGAGGAAAGATGGTGATGGCGGCTAAGAAGGGCCCGGGCCCAGGTGGCGGGGTCGGAGGGAGCAAAGCGGAGGCTGAAGCGGCTTCGGAGGTGTGGTGCCGCCGAGTGCGGGAGCTGGGCGGCTGCAGCCAGGCCGGGAACCGCCACTGTTTCGAGTGTGCCCAGCGCGGGGTCACCTATGTGGACATCACCGTGGGCAGCTTCGTCTGCACCACCTGCTCCGGCCTCCTGTGAGTGGATCCGGGGAAAAGTGGTTTTGGGATGATGGGAATCCGCAGGAGCTCGGAGCGACCCGGGAGGCCGGGGGCGGGGGGTGGAACCCCGGTATTGGACTTGGTGATAGAAGGTCGCCTGCTGCAGAGATCTGTCGTGGGGGAAAGGGAAACCGCGCAGGGGGACGGAAGGCGCAGCTGGAGTCGCGTTGCGGAGGTTAGGATGGGGGCTGTAGAAGGACACGAGTAGAGGATTGGGGAAACTCCCTGAGGGAGGTGAAGGCGAATTGCAGGTGGGGAGAGTGAAAGTGTGGAGAATTGAAAGGAACTGGGTGGGGTGGGGGAGGGACTTAAAGGGCCAGAAATTGACATAGACCTTTAAAGGAAACTTTAGCTGGGGATGCATTGTATCTCAGTTGGCAGAGTGCTTGCCTAGCATGCTCCGAGCTCCGAGTTTCCATCCACAGCACTGTATAATACCGAGTACTGTGGTACTCGCCTGCAATCCCAGCACCGAGGGGCCTGTGTTCAAGGCCAACTAGGGATACTTGATACTCTCTCCCCTCCACTAAAAAAAGAGGTGGGGGGGGGGGAGGAAAAGAAGTAGGGAAGTCGGGCTTAAGCTAAAAGTGTCCTCCTGTTCGTTCTGGTTTGTGTCTTCAGTAGTACGACGTAGAAGGAGATGGAAAACACTACGTGCTTTAGCCCAGGTTGACAGCTTAAAGTAGCAGGTACGAAGCCAGGGATCAGGTGCAGAGCCTAATCTTTCAGAGCTCTGGAATGCGAGCTAGAGGGTAGATGACTTATGGAATCTAATAAGGGCAGAGAGCCAAAGTGTTATCCTGGCGGACAGCTCAACTTTCCCGAAGAGATAGGGAGCAGAATGGGATAGTCTTTTATTTTTCCTTTCTCTACACCCCCTCTAAAGTTACATTTTATTTGTTTATTTTGTAGACAGCTCAACTTTCCCGAAGAGATAGGGAGCAGAATGGGACATTCTTTTATTTTCCCTTTCTCTACACCCCATGGAACCATTAGGTTCCATGGTTCGTGTGGGGATCAGAAGACAACTTGTAGGAATCAGCAATTTCCTTCTAGTATTTGGGTCCTGGGGCTGGAACTCAGGTCCATAGGCACAGCTACAAGCTCCCATGCTTGCTGAGCCAGCTCAGTAGTATTGTTTTTTTAATTAGATTGAGTCCCATACAGTCCAGGCTGACCTTTCTTGTTTGTTTGACACACACACACACACACACACACACACACACACACACACACACACAAGGTTTTTCTGTGTGTGTTGCGGTGGCTGCCTTGGAACTCATTCTGTAGACCAGACTGGCCTCAAACTCCTGGCAGAGATCATCCTGCCTTTGCCTCCTGAATACTGGGTGGGATTCAAGGTGTCTATCACCATGAAGCCCAGGCTGACCTTTAATTCACTGTGTAGCTGAGGCTAGCTTTGGAACCCCTGATCCTCCTGCCTCTACCTCCCAGGGGCTGGGATTACAGGCACACACTGTCATCCTCAGCTGGGGTCATTCTTAAGTACAGTAAGCCTCATAATTTGGGGAACAGTGGCTTGGTTGTAATATCTACAATGCTACTCCAGCACGGACACTGTTTATTCATGCCCTGTGACTTGTGGTAACATCACTCGATCAGATTTCGTATATGGTAAGCTCCCCCTCCTTAGGGAATTGTTTGATTAGCATCAGGTACCAGATCTTTGGGTTTATAGGGACTTATCTTCCCTGGTTTTTTAGTACAGTGCTTTTTTTTTTTCAATAAGTTCTCTTATTCTTATATGCATAGCAGCCTTAAAAAAAAATAACAGGGAGTATTGTTCTTATGTGACAGATGGGAGATCAAAAGCAGAAAGAGGTTTAGTAATTTACCCAGTGCCATATGGAGGATCCTGTTTCCAGTGTTTGTTATTTAGTATGAGTTATGAGACCAGAAATGAGGATCCAGGAGACAGTTTGGAACTATATCTCTACTCCATTGTTACCCCCCTTTTTTTTTTTCTTTTTGACACAGAGTCTCATGTAGTCCAGCTAGCCTTGAATATGTAGTTGAGGATGAGTTTAAACTTCTGTTCCTTTTTCTCCCACATCCTGAGTGCTGGGATTACAGGTGTGCACTGGTTTGTGAGGTGCTGGGGTCCAATCCAGGCCTTTATGAATGCTAGGAGTGCACATGATTGGGCTGTAGCCCCAGCCCACTCTCAACTGCCAGGTTGAAAGTGATTTTTGGGCAGGTGGTAGTAGCACTGGCCTTTAATCCCTGCACTCAGGAGGAGGCAGAGGCAGTCGGATCTCTGTGAAGTCAAGGCCAGTCTGGTCTACAGAGTGAGTTCCAGAACAGTCAGAGCTACACAAAGAAACCTTCTCATCTCTCTCTCCCTCTGTCTGTCTGTCTCTCTCTCTGTTTCCATACACAGAGGAAAGTGCATGGGTTTGAGGGATGGCTCAGTGGATGAAATACTTGCCATGCCAGCATGAGGACTTGAGTTTAGATCCACAGTACCCAGGTAAATGCCAGTAGGCTGAGGTAGAGCTTGCAATTCTAGCAATTAGGAGGTGGCCATAAGGGATCCATGGACAAGACTGGCTGAATCAGTGAGATTCTGGTCCAGGACAGAGACATTGCCTCAATTGAGTAAGGTGCCCAATGTCAACCACTGGTGTCTGCATGCAAATGCACTCACAACATGGGAACACACATACACAGATATGTCTTCCCTGCCCCTCAAAGGGGAGTAAGTACATCATAGCATGTAGTAAAAAAGAAAGCATAAACCTTGACATCTGTTATGAGAAGAGACATCTGTTTTGTTTCTCTGATGCTTGGGTTTGAATTTACATGTGATAGGCATGAGCGAACCACACATCCCCAGGCCTGGAAAATCAAATTATAGCATTGGATTGAAGTGAAGAGAAGTCTTAATGACTCCTCAGAGCTAGGTCCTAGAAAGAAACTGCTAGGAGAAATATTAATTTGTTCTAGTGGTTAGTGGTGATGGCATGAAAGATAAACTTGTGGGGGCTGGGACTGGAAAGTTGGCTCAGGAGTTAAAAGTACTTGTTTTGTTAAAGACCCAGTTTCAGTTCCCAGCACTCACAAGGCATCTCCCAACTGTCTGTAATTCCAGTTCCAGGGGATCCAACCCCTCTTCTGCCTCCGAAGCACTAGGCATGCATGGTGGTATACAGACATACATACAGACAAAACACTCATTTATACACATATTCTTTGTTTCTTTGTTTTTGTTGTTTTGTGTGGGTTTTTTGTTTTTTGTTTTTTTTGTTTTTGTTTTTTGTTTTTTTTTTTCCGAGACAGGGTCTCACTATGTGACTTCAGATCTTTGAACTCGATCTATAGACCAGGCTGGCCTTGATTTTACAGGGATCTGCTTGCCTCTTCCTCTTCAGTGCTGGGATTAAAGATGTGGGTCACTACCTATCATCTCTATATTCTACATATTCTAAAAATAAATTTAAAAAAATTAGGGGGTGAAGAGATGGCTCAGCGGTTAAGACCACTATCTGCTTTTCCAGAAGTCCTGGGTTCAATTCCCAGCACCCACATGGCAGCTCACAACTGTCTATAACTCCAGTTCCAGAGGACCCCTCACCATCATCACACAGACACACATGCAGGCAAAACATCAATGCACACAAAATAAATAAATCTTTTTTTTTTAAGTACAACAAAACCAGATTCCAATGAGTAATAAAAAATCCACAAATCGTTGGCAGGCAGGGGATATAATATCTCATTAGGTAGAGGGTTGGCCTAGATTTCCTGTAGCCCCATCTTCAATCCTCCACACTATCTCTTACCTGTAATCACATCGCTTGGGTTGACACAAGAGGATGAAAAGTTCAAGGTCATCTTTAGCTACTTAGTGAGTTTGGAGTCAGCCTGTGATCCAGGAGACCTTGTCCTTTAAAAAAGAGAGCTGTCAAAGAACCTGCTGCCAAGCCAGATGACCTGAGTTCAATCCCAGGGATCAGAGGGACCCAAAAGGTGGGAAGAGGAGGGCTGATTCCCCCAAGTTGTCCTTTGACCTCTATGCACAGGCAATGGCACAGGTGTATACACACAGAGAATAAATAAACATGATTAAATTGGGGAGCTGGGCAAGGTCTCACTATGTAGCCCAGGCTGTCCTAGAACAGGTCATATAGACCAGGCTGGTCTCAAGCTTAGAGATCTGCCTCCCACATGCTGGGATCGAAGTGAGGTTTTAGAAAGATAAAAAGTGTGCATGAGCAGGAAATGCTGACACTGTTACCACTGTTCTCTAGATTTTGGTTTCAAGTATCCCCTGATAATCTTTGTCTTCTATAATGAACAACCCTCAACCAGGACAGAAGGGAGGCAAAGGGATCTAGGCCATGATAAAAACCTGATTTCTTTGGCTGGAAAAGTTAACTGCTCCGTATCCTTGCACAATTTGTAGAACCTTGTGCCTCTCCCTCGAGGTCATTGTTACAGCTGTTGGTCTCACTTATGAGAAAGCAAACCCCTGGGCTGGTGAGAGCACTGTGTGGGTAAAGGCACTTGCTGCCAAGCCTGATGACCCGAGCTTGATCCCCTGGACCCCCGTGGTGGTGGGAGGGGAGAACTGACCCCTCCATGTTGTCCTCGGACCTCCACTAGAGCACTGTGACACATGGGCACTGCATACACACACACACACCACACACTACACACACACCATACACAACACACAACACACACACTAGACACACACACACACACCACAGAACATACCACACACATGCATCATACACATCACATATCACACACTGTATATACTACACATCACACACTACACACATACACATCATACACATCACACACACATCATACCATACCACACATCACATACCACACACAGAACACACCACACACAGAACACACCACACACAGAACACACCACAAGCATCACTCACACTACACACATACCATACACCACACACAATATACACCACACACACATCACACATCACACACCACACACACTACACACAGAGGATCTTCTGCTCCCATGGCATTGAGTAAGAACTCAGTCTCAAATGGGATGCCTAGATGGCTCACTGCATAAAGGTTCTTGCTGCCAAGGCTGTCAACCTGAGTTCAATACCCAGAACCTGCTTGGTGGAAAGAAAAAACACTGATTCCAAAAGGTTGTCCTCTGATCTTCATACTCCTAAGTACCTTGACTGGACAATCACACAGAATAATAAATAAAGTATTAGATTGAATGTTTTAAAAGACCGTCAAGTGATGGCTCATACATTAGGATTTTGTGATGGTGGTGAGTTAAAATAGTAATAAACCAACAGCCTGCATACTTACTTATTTGGGTAGTTGACAGGTTACGGTTGAATAACTGAAACCCCCGCCACTCCCTTGTGCTCTCCGGATACAGTAGTAGCAGTTTACCAGCAGCTCCACGTCAGTGGAGCCCGTGGGCTAGAAATAGAGCCTTTCTCTGTGTGAGTATCTAAGTAGTGAGTCTCAAGTCCAGCAGAGCTCAGTGTGCGATGCAGAGCATTGTGTGATGCAAAGAAAAGACCTAGGGAGATGACTCAGCTGCTAAACCCTCTTGCTCATCTTAGTCTGTCCTCTATTGTAATGGTAAAACCCCATGACCAGAAGCAGCTTGGGGAGGAAAGGGCCTATCACTGCCCATCCTGAAGGGAAGTCAAGGCAGGAGCCTGGAGACAGGAACAGGAACAGGCCATGGGTGAACACTGCTTTTGGCTTGCTCTCCGAGGGATCTCAGCTGCCTTTCTTACACAATCCAGGACCACCTGCCCATGGAGGGCTGGGCACTCCCACATGGGTCATTAATCATGACAATGACTGGTTCGTTCCCGTTTGTCAGGAGACCTTAGCTTGTATGTCAGGTTGACAGAAACCAGCCAGTACACCCTCAAAGCATGAGGAACTGAGTTCAAATGCCCAGTACCTTTTGATGAGTTGGTCTCAAGTGCATTTAATCCCAGCGCTCAGGAGGCAGAGGCAGGCAGATCTCTACAAATTCAAGACCAACCTGGTCTACATAGGGAGTACTGGGCCAGGCAGGACTAGGGAATGGCTTCATGTATGTCTGTAACCCCAGGGCTATAGGGAACAGAGAGACAGGAGAGTCACTGGGGTTTGATAGCTCCAGTGAGAGACCCTGTCTCAGGAGAACAAGGTGGAGATCAATAGAGCATCGTACCCAGCATCCTCCTTTGGCCTCCATGAGTGATGTGCACGGACGTGTGTGTCCAACATCCTACACACAGCACAAATTAAATTAAAAATGTAAAGCATAGTCTTTGTAAAGATGAAGAACATATGTTTTTCATTTTTATTTTATTGTGTGTGTGGGTGTTTTGCCTCCGTATATATCTGTGAACTACTATGTGCATTCAAGACCAGAAGAAGCCAGAAGAAGGCCTCAGAGCCACTGGAACTGGAGCCACAGACGGTTGTGGGCCTCCTTGTGGGGGCTGGGAATCAAACCTCTGCCCTCTGGAAGAGCAGCCAGTGCTCTTAACTGCTGAGCCATCTCTCCAGCCTCCTGCATTCCTCTTTTCTTTTCTTTGTGAGACAGGGTTTCATGTAGCCCAGGCTAATCTCAAACTAGCTGTGTAGCCAAAGGTGGCCTTGACCTTCTGGTCCTCCTCCATCTACTTCTCAAGTGGGATTACAGATATGCATTGCCCTACTATACCCAGTTTATGAGACTTGAACCTATGGCTTCAGGCATGCTATCAAGCAACTCTACCAACTGAGCCGCATCCCCGACCCCCGAAGAGCAGATTGAAGAGCAAATACCACCCTTAGCGATCTGGATAGGTTTTATCTCAAAGGCCATTTTTCTGTTGAGTGTAATATAAGCATGGGTATCTTTTAGAGAGGGAGTCTCCTGGGCTCTGTGCAGAACTGCCAGGGTTCCAGTTTACCCCAATTGGCTGACACAGTGGAGATGTCTAGCCAAAGCTTAGTTCCTTAAGGTTTGAGGAAGGGGAAAAAAAAAATCACACTTTATTTATTTATTTTTGTGCATATTTGTTGTGATTGTATGTGTATGTGTGTGCATGCCTATGTCATGGTGTCCATGTGGAGGTCAGAGGACAACTTCCACTGTGTGGGTCCCTGGGTTCATGCTTAGCAGCAGGTACCTTACCCACTGAGCCATCTCACTGGCCAGAATTCCATATTTCGGCATTAGCAGATGGCCTTCCCCAACTGAATGCATGAGTTTATATGTTCACACTTCCTTTGTTTAGACAGGGTTCCTCTGTGTAGCCCTGGCTGGCCTGGAACTCATTCTGTAGACCAGGCTGGCCTTGAACTCAAAGATCTGCCGGCCATGCCTTCTGAATGCTGGGATTAAAGGTGTGCACCACCACCACTTGGCACACTTTTCTGTTGGTTAGTTGGTTGGTTTTTTGAGATAGGGTTTCTCTGTGTAGCTCTGACTGTGCTGGAACTTACTCTGTAGTCCAGGCTGGCCTCAAACTCATGGAGATCCACCTACCTCTGCCTCCTGAGTGCTGGGATTAAAAGCGTGGGCCACCGCCACCCGGCTACACACTTTCCTTTTTTTTAATGAATCTTTTCTCAGCTGTAGCAATAACCTGCCACATTGGTGTTCCTGAGAGAGCTGCTAGTTTGTGTAGTTTCTAAATTTGCATGCATTTGCATACGGGCTGCCACAAATGAAGTTGCCAAATTTGAGCTAGCTTTGATCATTTCGTTTTCTTCCAATCCCTAACTTCTTTCTTTGGCAGTACTGGGGATTGAACTAGAGACCTCATGCATAGGAGGCGAGCACTGTACCAGTAAGTTACAGCCCCAGCCCTCTACTACCTACTTTCTTTAACCAGGATTTAGATGTTTTGGATGTCCCCCAACACACACATATGCTTAAGATTTTTCTTTGTAACCACTTGTATTTATTTATTTGTGTGGGAGTCAGAGGACAGCTGTAAGCATTGGTTCTCTCCTTATACTATGTGGGTCTTGAGAATCCAATTTAGGTCATTAGGCTTGGCAACAAGTACCTTTATCTGCCAAGCCATCTCACAAGCCTTTGTATTGTTTTTGAGACAGGTTCTCACGTAGCCCAGGCTAGCCTCAAACCCCTCTATAACCAAGGGTGGCCTGCTACCTTACAAGTGCTGGGGTTATAGGCATGTGTCACTGGCTTGGTAATGGTTTCATGTGGTCCAGACTGGCCTCTAACTCCCTGTGTATTATGTACTTATAATATTAACTCTCCTACAGGAGGCTGGACCTACCTCTTGACATTGTTACTGAAAAGCATCCATGGAGCTGGTTTGACAGCATGCCATGTGACCCAGCACTTACAAGGCTTAGGCAGCCAGGTAGAGTTTAAGGCCAGCCTGGGTAACATATTGGGACCCTGACCCAAGGAAAAAGCATGTACCAAGTTTTGTATGTTTGTGTACATACATGCATGTGCAAACATACATGTGAGGGTCAGGGTTAAATTTGTGCCAAGTGTCTCCCTCCTTGTTTTTGTTTGTTTGTTTTGTTTTTTTCTGTTTTAAAGGCAGGTTCTCTCACTGGCCGAGACCCCACTGATGAAGTTAGGCTGCCTGACCAGCAAGCAATGGGGAGTGGTCTGCCCGCTTCTCTGGTGCTGATTATAGCCACATACCAACCCATCCCGCTTTCTTTATGTAGGTTCTGGGGATCGAACTCGGGTCCTTGTGCTTGTTCAACAAACGCTGTATGGACTGAGCCATTTCCCTGACCTTGTTCTTTCCCAGGCCTTCTTAAAGTGTGGGTTAAATCACTTCTGGAAAAAGGTGGGAGTCGGTCAGGGTGGCACATTCTGGCAGTCTCAGCACTTGGGAGCTGAAGGCTGCAGGATCAGGATCACATCTTTAGCTGTGTAGCAAGTTGAGGTCAGCCTGGCCTACATGAGATTCCTGCCTCAAATATCTCCCCTTCATCCCTCAAAAAGGAAAAGAAACTAACTTTGATGATACTTCTTTTTTTTTTTCCCAAAGCAGGCCATGCTTCTGTGACCTTGGCTGTTGGGCCCTTATTTAATACTTAAGGTCTCACTAATAGATACTTTCTTAAAACATGATTTATTTTTATTTTATTTGCATCAGTGTTTTGCCTGTGTGTCTGTCTATGTGAGGGTGTCAGATCTTGGAGTTATAGGCAGGTGTGAGCTGCCATGTCAGTGCTAAGAATTGAACCCAGATCCTCTGGAAAAGCAGTCAGTGCTCTTAAACCACTGAGCCATCTCTCCAGCCTCTTAACAGATACTTTTTACTCCTGCCCAACTTTACTTCCACACTGAGCATGAGACTTCAACAGGGGCAGGGCTCCAGGCGGGTTTTTACAGAGACGTGCGCGCGCTGATGTTTCCGGAAGTCCCCACCTGCCATGTGCCTCTGTTTCCCTGCCTGACTTGCCAGATGTGGTTCCTGGATGAGGCACCCTGTCTCTGTGGAAGGCAGGTGTAGTTGGCTGTGCCATCCTTCAGTACTTTTCCATCTGTTTGAATTGGAAAGTACACATGTACCTTGCCCTGTTTATTCCTTTCCTCCCTCCCCTCCCTTGTCTCTCGTAGCCACCTTCACTGGGCAGAGGTAAATGACAGAGTTTCATGTACTATTGATTTAGGGTTCATATATGGGAGTGCATGGGGGTGTGGCTACATGCTGGTGTTGTTCCTCAGGATTCTTCACCTATTTTTGTTTTTTCTGGTTTTGTTTTGTGTTTGAGACACTGTCTCTGTGTAGCTCTGACTATCTTGGAACTCACAGAGATCCACCTGCCTCTGCGTCCCTGGTGCTGAGAGTAAAGGTCCCAGGCCTGTTACACTTTAACCACTTTAACACTAGTTCTCCCTCTGGCCTGGGGCGTCTTTTTTTTTTTTTTTTTTTTTTTTTTTTTTTTTTTTTTTTTGAGACAGTGTTTCCCAATGCAGCCCTGACTGTCCTGTGACTCACTCTGTAGATCAGGCTGGCCTTGAACTCAGAGATCCACCTGCTTCTGCCTGTAGTGAGTGCTGGGATAAAGGTGTCCACCACCATGCCTATCAGCCTGGCTTTGGTTCTGGACATCAAACTCAGAGCCTTGAGCTTTAAAGGTAAATCACTATCCCAAAGACTGTGAGTTCTTCATTTTATATTAGAGGTCCATTAATAACTTGAAAAGCCTCTAAAGAAGTAATTTTTTAAAAAAAAAGGTGAAATGGCATCATAGCATAGGTCTGTAATCCTAGCACTGAAAAAGGATGATTTGGAAACTCAAGCCTAGCCTGGGCTACACAGACCCAATCTCAAAAAGCAAAAGAAGGACCAATAAGATAGCCCATGAGGTAAAGGCACTTGCCGCCAAGCCTGATGACCTGAGTTCAATCCCTAGGCTCCACGCAGTGAAAGGAGAGAACCGACTCCCTGAAGTTGTTCTCTGACCTCCTCATGCATGCACTCTATGGCACACATGTCCCTACACACGTAGACACACAAATAAGTAAGGGAGCCTTCGAGATGGGCCAGTGGGTAAAGGTACTCGTTGGATAGATAGATAGATAATTAGATAGATGGATAGTAAAGGTACTCTCTGGATAGATAGATAGATAGATAGATAATTAGATAGATAGATAGTAAAGGTACTCTCTGGATAGATAGATAGATAGATAGATGATAGTTAGATAGATAGATGATGGATAGATAGATAATTAGATAGATAGTAAAGGTACTCTCTGGATGGATAGATAGATAGATAGATAGATGATAGATAGATAATTAGATAGATAGATAGTAAAGGTACTCTCTGGATGGATAGATAGATAGATGATAGATAGATAGACAGATAGATAGATGGATGATAGATAGATGATAGACAGACAGATGGATACGTTTTTAGGAATAGAACAAGAGAAAAAGAAGCAGCTGGGGGTGGTGGCTCACACCTGTAATCCCAGCACTTGGGAGGTGAGAAAATAAAATAGAGGTGGCAAACAGAAAAGGAGGAAACTGTATAAAGGCTTGAGAGAGGAGAGGAGAGGAGCCAGCCGAGCTGCCAGGCAGGCAGTGCACTCTGCACAACAGAAGTGTTGTTTACATTCACAGTTGAGCAAGGGTGAGTGAAGTGGATTGAAGCAGCATTAGATAGGAAGAGACTTTTACATTAGTGAAATTGACCGTGGAGCAGGGTGAAGAGGGGGCCTTCCTCAGGACTGGTGAAACCCGTAGCAGAGACTTCTTGGCATGTGTCAGAGAAGATGGCTCAGTGGGGGAAAGGCATCCACCCATCATCCGCCCACAAGCCTGAGGACCTGAGTTTAATTCCCAGGAGCCCCTTGTTGGAAATTGCCCTCTGACCTCCCCACTCATGCTCTGGCACAGATGCACATCACATAAATCAATGAAAAGGGCTTATTTATTTGCTTTGTATTATAAAAGAACTAAATGGTTTAGCTGTCCCTTGGTCACAGCAGCAGAGTAGAGCTGCTAACAGTCAAGAAACCCAGATCCAGGGTGTTGAGTCTGAACACAAACATTCAGAGGAAAGGAATTCCCAAGTTTGAATTTGGCACTGATGAGAGGCAACGTTAGATGCTGGGTGGGACTGGGTTTTTTCCACTGTTGACCTGGCAGAACCTTCTAATCTCAGCCTCCCAGCAGGTTTGATGCTCTCATGGATGGAGAGCGAAACAGAAATATAGGCCAGCATGAGGGTGATGAGGTGTGGTAAGGTGGGGATACTTGTGTGCTTAATAAAATCAAAGGGGAGGAAAGAGAGGCAGGGAGAGGCCTGGGAAGGTTCTGGTGTCTGGACATGCATGAAGTTGCCTTTGCAGAGGACTCTGAAGTATTTTCAGTGCTATTAGGAGCCTGGTTATAAAAAGAAAGTAGGGTAGGGGCTGGGGATGTGGCCGTGTGTTGGTGGGATGCTTGCCAAGCGTGTAGGAAGATGCTGGTTGGTCACCAGTAGCTCATACATTGGGCATGGTGGTGCACAGGTATAATCCCATCACTGGGGAGGTAGAAGCACAAGAACCGAGAGCCCAATGCCATCATCGGCGACAGCACAAGTTCAAGGTCCAGCCTGGGCTACACGCTTCAAACAGAGTAGGGAGAGAGAAGGAAAAGAGTTGATAATAACACTGGCTTAAGGCTTGTGCCATAGTAATCCGTTTGCTCTCTACTGCTTCCCCCTGGGGCTGCAGAGATGCCCTGTGGGTAAGAGCTCTGAGTTCGGACCCCCAGCATCCATGTAAGAGTAGGGATGCTGGAGTTGGAGACAGGGTATTGCTGGGACTTGCTGGCTGCCAGCCTTGCTCCAGGTTCTTCAGCCTCTGGGTAGTAAGGCAGGAAGTGACGGAGCAGGACTCTGTCTTTCTCTAACCTCCCCACATTTGGCCATGCGTGCACACACTGCACGCACATTGATTAACTAATTTAAAATTATTGCCCAATTCGGGCTGGGCAAGGAAGTTTAATCTCTGAGTTTGTCTGGCATGGGTTTGCCATCACAGGAGGGCAGTACCTCCTCCTAATTTGGGGTTGAGGGGCTGGGGAGATCCTAAATTTTGTTGGGGACACTGGGTGTGAGCCAGAGGGCTGGGTCTCTTTCATTCCTGGCCAGTGAGTCACCTCTGGCCCATCACATGACCCTGGCACTCACATGACCCTGGCCTGGGCCCAACTAAACACAAAACACCTAGGCCAACTCAGCTGCTGGCAGGAGAGGGCCCTGTTTCTACATCTGTGTTCTCAGCCAGCAGTGGCCTCTGTATGATCCAGAGAGACATAGTCTGACTCATAGGCCCTCTTCCCGAGCTGCAGCCTCCTTGTGGAGTGTTCTCCCCGCCCCCCCCCCCAGACTGACTGTGGTTATTCATAATCCAGTCCCCAGGAATCAAGGTCAGAGCTGTGCTCAGGTACTGTACTACAGAAACATCCTGTTCCTTCAGATGCATTTGGGCTCCTGTTTTTCAGTCACTTCTCAGCCTTTCTTCATCCTGCCATAGGCCTCCCCTCCTCAGACACTCCTCCTGTCCAAGCCCGGGCAGGTCTACTGTTCTTTGTCGTCCATTTTTGATTGATGCCTGCCTGAGGCCCACCTCCTCCTCCTTCCCCTCCTCCCCTTCCCCCTAACAAGGAAGGGCCTTTATGTTTACGACTGCTAACAGTTCCTGGGTGTCCTTTCAGGAAATGTCAGTGACCTTCTTATGATAGGCTTAAAATCTGTTTTTGTAATGTGAACATAATACATTTCCCCATCCCCATGACCTGAGCGCCCTCTTCCTTCCTCACTGGCAGCATCCTGAATCCAGTTCTCTCTAATCCATCAGTGTCTGGCTGGCTGGCATCTGTTGCAGTGAAAGGTACTCTTGCATAGGCTTCTTGAGTCCCCATCCTTGGGTTCTGTTTGATTGGTTGGGTTTTTTTTTTTTTTGGTAGTGAGGAGTGGAACCCAGGGCTTTTAAATGTTAGGCCACTGAGCTACATCACTGTGTGTGTGTGTCTGTCTGTCAGTCTGTCTGAGTGAGCATGTGCACATGCATACGGGAACATGTGCACAGGAGTGTATTTGTGCATGTGTGAGTATACCTGCAAGTGTACATACTTGTGTGGAGGCCCCTGGTCAACCTTGAGAGTTGTCCTTGGGTGCTGTTCACCTTCTCTTTTGACGGAGCCTCAGTGGGACCTACGGCTTGCAGTTTGCCCTGGCTGGCTGACTGACAAGCCATGGAGATCCACCTGTCCCTACCTCCCCAGCCCTGGAGTTACAAGCATATACTGCAGTGCCTGCTTCTTCGAATCAAACTCCGAATCTCAGGCTCTCACAGCAAGCACTGTACAGGTTGAACTACCTCCCCGATGTCTTTTCCCAGTCTTGTTTCAAGGCAGGGTCTCACCCAGTTGCCTAGGTTGGCCTTGAACTGTGTAGCCAAAGCTGTCCTAGAACTTGCAACTCTCCTGCTTCGGCCTCCCAAGTAGCTGAGATTACAGGCCTATGCTATGCCGTGATAATGAATTCCTTGGGTCATTGGATACACTTGGTGGTCGGTCTCAGACCTTTAATTTTTGTATCCCTCCAAGTCCCCATTATAATGCCTTATACTTTGGCAAAGTAAGAGCCTGTTAGTGGCCTGGTGTTGTGGTGCAAGCTGGTAATCTCAGGAATCGAGTGGTAGAGGCAGGGAGATGAAAGGTTCTACGCCAACCTGGACTCCATGAAGAAATAAATGTTGTCTAAGAAACAAAAGGAAAAATGGGCCTGGGAGTGTGGCTCGGTTTGTGGAGTACTTGCCTGGCATGCAGGACGGCTTGGGTTCTGTCGCCAGCACACATAAAACACACCTGTAGTGTGTGCAAACCTGTAGGCCTAGCACTAGGAGGTGGAAGGAGGATGATCAGGAGTTCAAGGTCATCCTCAACTACAAATCGAGTTGGAGGTCAACCTGGGCTACGTGAGAACCCACCTAAAAAGACAAACAAGAAGGGCTTAGTAGTGGAGGGACAAAGGAGAGGATCAAACAGTGGATGGATAGCAAGGTGGACACGGGCTGCAGTGCGGAAGGACCTGGCGCTCTGAACAGGGAGACTCTAGAGGCTAAGCAGGATAAACAATAGAAAGGGTTTATTAAAAGCTGGCTGGAGTGGCTGGGACATACATAGCTCAGTTGGTAGGGTGTTCATGGACCATGCATGAAGCCCCAGGTTCAACCCCCAGCACACATAGAAAGGGATGTGGTCTCCACCACTTGTAATCCCAGCACTTGGGAAGTGGAGGCAGAGGGATTGGGAGCTCAAGGTCATCCTTAACCACATAGGAAGGTCGAGGCCAAACTGGTCTCAAATAGACCCTGTCTCAAAAATAATGAAGGGAAGAAGCAGGCTGACTCAAAAACCAAACCAAATCGAGTCATTACTGAGCATGCTCAGAGGAACCTAGACTACCTGGGAAACCCAATCCCGACAGACTTCAGGGCAGATCCTGTTTAAGAGCTGCTGTTTGCTGCAGGACCCAAGCTCTGCTGTCTGGTTCCCTCTCATCTTTCCTTAGTCATCATCCTCTTGGATGCTGCTTGTCATTTATAAGGGCATTTGGAGAGCCCTTACTCAAAAGTCTAGCAGCAGAATGACTGGAAATGACCTGGTCTGCAGCCTCCTGTGTCCCAGCCTTTGCTAGAATTCCCTTAATGAGCAATTCATCACCCAGGAGCAGCCGCCCTTCTCTGTCCCCTCTGTGGCTTGGCATCTGCCCCTCTCCACACTCTGCCGTCACATCTGCCCCTCTCCACACTCTGCCGTCACTTCGCTGGCATTCTTCCAAACTTGGCAGGGATACCCCAAGTGTGAATGTAGGTATATAGTCCTCAGTTAAATCTTGATTGGATTATTTTACATGTGTGGGCTTTTTGCCTGTATGTATGTCTGTCTACCATTTGGGCACAGTGCTTTCTGAGGCACCAGACCCCCCTGGAACTGGAGTTACAGAGTTACAGATGGTTGTGACCCATCGTGTGGTTCCTGAGAATTCAACTCAGGCCGTCTGCAAGTGCAGCCAGTACTCTAAACTACTGAGCCCCGTGTTTTCATCCATTCATTTCTTTCTTTTTTTTTTTTTTTTTTTTTTTTTTTTTTTTTTTTGAGACAGGGTCTCATATTCCTGGCTAGCCTTGAACTGGCTTATATAGCCAAGGATGGCCTCCTCCACCTCCCAGAGTGGTGGTGATTGCTTGTATCTGCCACCACACTCAGTTTATGCAGGCCTTCATGAAGCATTTACAGTCCCGGAACCGGAACCGGAGCCTACCCAGTGTCTCAGCGCCACAGAGGCCTCAGCAGCAGAGACACTCTTTGTGCATCTGTGGTCTCTCATTTCTTGGCCTAATTTATTTGTTTGGGCTTGGCTGGATTTTAAAGTATAAAGCAAGGAGGACCCGAGGGCTGGGGAGATAGCTCAGTGGGTAAAGACACTTGTCACCAAGCCTCATGGCCTGAATTGGAGCCACGTGGTGGAAGGAGAGAGCAGAGTCCTGCTAGTTGTCCTCTGACCACCACCCATGCACCGTGTAGTGTGCACACAATCAATAAGTAAGTAAATACATTTAAGAAAGGGGAACCCATGAAGCCCCCACCTAGCTGAGCGCAAACACCCCCCACCTCACCCCACCCCCATTTCCCATTAGAACTCCTCCTCACCAGAAGGCCAAGTGAGTAGGGCTAAGAAATCTTTCTTTCCTATTGGAATCCCACAGGGAGTCTGTGGGTAGACCTGGCTCCCCAGGGAGTTAAGAGCCAGCACGGCTGTGAGCCCATGCCATTCTATCTCAAGGTTGAACTTGACTTCTTCCTGCTTTATTAAGAGATCTTGAAGAAAGAAAGCCTTGGGTATTTCTTTGTCCAGATTCGGCTTCCTAAAAGGGGGTGGGGGTGCGGAGGACTGGTCATCCCACCCACAGCTCCATCCTTCTGTTAAGGGCGCGAGGCAGCTGGCTTCCAGATTCCCATTGTGCTCCACACGAGCCTATCTCCTGTGGTTGTCATCGGCATTAGTCAAGGGCCTCCTTTCTACCACGTCTCATGCTAGGGGGAGTCCACGGGACCTCAGGATGTCCCACCATAGATCAACAATAACAGCAGGAAATGGGATGTGGCCGAGTGTCTCAGCTCCCAGAAGTCACCCCTCAGCCTACAGGCCGAGCCAGACAGGATCTGAGCCAATCGAGAGGTGTCCAAATTACAGGTTCTGCCTCCTTCTCCAGAGTCACTGACAGGGTCACAATGTGTCTGTCTCTCATTGGAAGTCTACAGAACGTTCTCATTTACATGTCCCCACCCCTGCCCCGATATTAGGAATTAGCTTTTGGTAGGAATTTTTAAAGTTTTAATTGCGTTTATTTACTTAGTGTATGGACACAAGTGCCGTAGTGCAAATGGAGGTCAGATGAGAATTTTTGTGTGAGTCTTGGATCCTCAGGTCATCAAGCTCTGCAGCAGCAAGCTCCGATACCCACTAAACCATCTTGCTGGCCCTTGGCAGGACTTTCTTGTTGTTGTATAGTGTCCCCTGTTCCCCCTCCCCCTGTATTGAAGATAGAACCCCGGGCCTTGTGTATGATAAACCAACCAATTTTCTTTTCTTTTTTTAAGATTTATTTATTATGTATACAGTGTTCTATTGGCATGTATGCCTAAAGTCCAGGAGAGGGCGCCAGGTCTCATAGATGGTTGTGAGCCACCATGTGGTTGCTGAGAATTGAACTCAGGACCTCTGGAAGAACAGCCAGTGTTCTTAACCTCTGAGCCATCTGTCCATCCCAAGCCAACTGATTTTCAACTGATAAATCATACCCCCAGCCCCTCACTGGGGGATTCCAGGCAGGTGCTCCACCCCTGAGCCACAGCCCAGTCCTGGGATGGGGTCCTAACAAGGGTTATCTTACGTGCTATTGCTTTATTTTTCCTTCTTCACTCACTACATACATACACTGTTGTGGCTTACCTTTCTATCTCTGGCCTACAGGAGAGGTCTGAACCCCCCACATCGAGTCAAGTCTATCTCCATGACAACTTTCACTGAGCCTGAAGTCCTGTTCCTCCAGTCTCGTGGGAATGAGGTGAGCAGCCGCCACTGAGGGAGGAGGCAGCAGGCTGTAGCTATGCCACTTGCTAGCAATACTTTGTCTCAAGATGGTTGGAAAACCCAGTAGTTTCCTGTGCATTTACTTTAATTTAGTTTAATTGTTCATTATTTATTTTCTTTGGGGGGGCGGGGTTTGGAGACAGGGTTTCTCTGTAATGTTTTGGAGCCTGTCCTGGAACTCGCTCTGTAGACCAGGCTGGCCTCGAACTCACAGAGATCCACCTGCCTCTGCCTCCTGAGTGCTAGGATTAAAGGCGTACGCCACCAACACCCAGCGCATTTATTATTTTATTTTTGCTTTTATCTATTTAGAGTGTGTCTGTCTATAGGGGGAGGACAAGGTTCTCTGCTTTCACCATCTGGGTCCCAGGGATCCAGCTCAGGTCATCAGTTTGTCTTACCAGCCCCCAATAGTTTCTTTTGGGATGAATTTCCTATTTTTAGTATGTGCTATCACTTACTTTATGTATGTTGTTTATTTACGTAAGGCCTGACCTATTATTGGCTTATAAACTGGTGGGCAAGGATTCTGTCTGAGTTGTAGTTGCAGCCAGACCCCCCACTGTAGCCAAGCTCAGTAGATATTTTGCCTTTGAAGACATTGATCCGAAGTCATTAGTCAGAGGTCTGCTGATGGTGCCATTCCTATTTCATCCACTGCTCTGGCCCCATCCCTTCAGGTCTGCCGCAAGATCTGGCTGGGCCTTTTTGACGCTCGGACATCGTTGGTACCGGATTCCAGGGACCCTCAGAAAGTGAAGGAGTTTCTCCAAGAAAAATATGAGAAGAAAAGATGGTAAGGGGGAAAAAGGAGGCATGTGTCCAAGGCAGTCCCATATGCAGAGCGTTGCTGGCATTTCCCTAAGAGCAGGCTTTGACTCTGTCTTTTCCTCACCCCAACTCCCAGACTCAATTCCTGTTAAATTCTGACCTCAAAGTCACAAATTGAAACTGGGCATATTAGCCCATGCCTGTCATCCCAGTTCTCGGAAGACTGAGGCAGGAGGATCAGAAATTCAAGTTCATAGCTAGGCAGTGGTAGCACACACTTTTAGTCTCAGTACTCAGGAGGCAGAGGCAGGTGAATCTCTGTGAGTTCAAGGCCAGCCTGGTCTACAGAGCGAGTTCCAGGACAGCTAGAGCTACACACACACACACACACACACACACACACACACACACACACACACACACACAAACCCTGTCTCAAAAGGAAAAAAGAAAGAAATTCAAGGTCATCCTTGGCTACTTTGTGAGCTTTGGGCAAGCCTGGGCTACATGAGACCCCATCTCAAAATAATGAAATAACTAATTGACATGAAAGAAGAATTTGTTATGTACATCACTAACCCTGCAGTTCTGTCTGTTTGAGATATGTAGTCCAGGCTAACCCTGATTTCCCTGCATATCTAAGGATGACCTTGAACTTCAGAGTCTCCTGCTGTTGCCTTCTGAGGGTTGAGACTACATGTGTTCACCACCACACCTGGACTTCATGCATGTTTGGCTGGTGTTCTCCCACTGATCCAAATCCCTAGCCCTAACCCTGCAGATTCGATGTCCTCTCTGTCGGGGGAATGATTGTATCAAGGAGGCATGTCTGTCCATGTCACCTAGTTTCTACAGCTCAGTGAATACTGTATATACACATGTGCATCATGTGTGTACCAGGGCACTTGTGTGGAGGTCAGAGGACAGATTTGTGGAGCAGGTTCTCCTTCCAGGTGGGTCTCAGGGATTGAACTCAGATCGTCAGGCTTGGCAGCAAGCACCTTAACCCACCCAGCCAAATCACCAGCTCTCCATTTCAGTTTTTGAGGCAGGGTCTTTCAATGAACTTGGCACTTGCCAGTTTAGCTAGACTAATTGCTGGTGTGGAGCTGGGGTTACAGATATACTTGCCACCATGTCTGACCTTATGTGGATGCTGAGGGTCTGAACTCAAGTCCTCATGGTTCTACAACAAACACTTTACCCACTGAGCCTGAGACCATTTCCCTGGAGTGTCCTAGCTTTTAAGATGCTTCCAGAATAAGGATTGTATACAGGGAGTGGGGAGGGATTCTCCTCCAGCAGGAGCTAGAGGTTAGGACAGGCTGAGCTCCATGTTGGACAAGGTATAGACTTGTTCTCTGTGGAGGGAGAACTGAGAGGGAGAAATAAGGAAATCTGGTAATGCAGCCAATGATCCTAGCTACTCCAGAGACTGAGGGAGGAGGAGGAGGGGGAGTTCAGGGCCAGCCTGGGCAACTTAGTGAGACCCTGTCTCAAAGTGCAGAAAGGGTTACTGTGTAACCTGTGAAAGGCCCTGTCTTCAATCCCTAGCACTAAGAGACTAAGAGACAGAGTCAGGGAGAAACCCAGAAAGTTAAAGGGGCCTCTAGATGGAAGTTGGAGGGGCTGGAGGGATGGCTTAGCAGTTAAGAGCACTGGCTGCTCTTCCAGAAGATCTGAGTTCAATTTCTAGCACCCACATGGTGGCTCACAACCATCTGTAATGAGATCTGGTGCCCTCTTCTGGTGTGTATGCAGATAGAGCACTCATATAAATCAGATAAATTAATAAAGCTCTAAAGAAAAGAAAAAGGAAATTAGAAAATAAGAAAACTGCTCCATCCAGATCTTTGTGTTTTGTTTTGTTTTTTATGTGCATTGACATTTTGGCTATATGTATATCTGTGTGAAGGTGTCAGAAGTCCTGGAACTGGAGATACAGACAGCTGTGAGCTGCCATGTGGGTTTTGGAATTGAACTCAGGTCCTCTGGAAGAGTAGCCAGTGCTCTTAAACCACTGAGCCACCTCTCTATCCCCGTGTGTGACTTCTTAAAATCAAGATGGCTTGAGATCTCAAAAGAGGAAGGAAAGAAATCATTTTTTGTTTGTTTTTTGGATGGTTTTATTTTTCGAGGCAGGGTTCATCTATGTAGCCTCGGCCAGCCTGGAACTAATTCACTGTAGACCTGGCTGGCCCTAAATGCAGAGGTCTTCTTGCCTCTGCCTCCGTAGTACTGGGATTAAAAGCGTGCACCACCACCACCTGGTAAAATTTGTTATGTTGTACAATTAATGTATGATAATTTAAAAGTTCTTAAAAGAATCTGGGTGTGGTGATACAGGCCTTTAATTCAAGCACTTGGGAGGCAGAGGTAGACAGAGCTCTATGAGTTTGAAGCTAGCCTGGTCTATAGAGCGAGTTCTAGGACAGTCAAGGTTGCATATTAAAACCCTGTCTTGAAAAAAAAAAATCTTTAAAAGAGTAGAAAATAACCACAACCCAGAGAAACCTGAAGGAAATATTTATCAAAATCTGGGCACAGTAGTATACACCTGGAATCCCAGCAGTCTGGGATTGAGGCAGGAGGATCACTTAAGTCATTTATGGGTATTTAGTAACACAGTCTCAAGACGTCAAAACAGTAATGGCAAGAAAGCTTAGCAGGTAAAGGCACCTGATGACCCACCTGCCTGAGTTCAGTCACAGGGACTCACACGGTGGAATGAGACAGCTTGTCCTCTGATCTTCAGTGACACACATGCTTGTACACCTGTGCTTGCACATGTGGCACACACGTGCGCGCGCACACACACACAATAATAATAATAATAATAATAATAATAATAATAATAATAATAATAAACTCTAACATAAAGAAAGGTGCATTAAGATACCCCATGGGCAGCTGGGTATGGTAGATCCTGTCCAAGTGGTCTGGGGGTGTGGCTCAGTGGTAGAGCACCTGCCTAGAATCCCCCAGTGAGGGAGGGACTGGGGTGTGGCTCAGTGGTAGAGCACTTACCTTGCATGCACAAAGCCCAGATTGCAAAAGAGGAAAGGCACACTCAAGAGAACATTGTTAGATCACTAAATTCTTTTTATGCACAAAAAAAGAACCTGTCACTTGTGTTTTCTCAGCCACCTGAGCTAAGCACAGTCCTAGGTTTTCTCTCTTTCACAGCATAACTGTTCTTTCTCACAGGTACGTACCCCCGGAGCAAGTCAAAGGACCATCTTACAGCAAAGGCAGTGCCTCCACCCCTGTCCAGGGCTCTGCCCCGGACGGGAAGCCCGTGCGGACACTTCTGGGAGACCCTGTGCCATCTCTCTCTGATGCTGCCTCCTCTTCGAGCCAGGTGACGCTCCAACCTGATCCTCCCATTCCCACTGAGGTTTGGTTTAGATTGTGGGGGACAGGGACGTCACTTTCCTACATCAGTTCTCCTGGATTTGGCAGACCCGCAGTCCAGGAGCTGGAAGTTGATTCTCAGCCCTGCTGCTTCCTCTAGCTTGCATCTGGTATCTGGGACCCCAGCAGGAAGTGGTGCCTAATGACCTCAGCCCTGACCCTCCCTTCCGAGGATCTGGGACAGTGCTTCCTGTATCCAGCAAAGATGCAGAAGTGAGAACTCCTAGCCACGGAGCAGCACAATGCCAAGCATCCTAGGGCTGCCTCTGCGTGCTCTCAGATACCTGATTCTTGGGGCCAATGTTCTGAGAGAGGATTGGCTGAGTTACATGAGGTGCTTAGAGTTCTGGGGGCACCAGGTACACACATGGTATACATGTATAAATGCAGACAAAACACCCATACATGTAAAACTAAAAGGAAGAGAGCCAGGGTGGTGGTAGTTCACACCTTTAATCCCAGCACTCGGGAGGCAAAGGCAGGTGGATCTCTGTGAGTTTGAGGACAGCCTGGTCTACAGCGTGAGTGCCTAGACAGCCAGGGCTACACAGAGAAGCCCTATCTCAAAAAACAAAAGCAAAAAGAAGAAAAAAAAAAAAAGAGAGAGACACTTAGGTGACTTCTTCATGAGAAGCCTCTCAGCTGAGGGGACCAACTTAGTTTGCCTTCTCTCTGCTTAACTGGGGGCAGCATGGGAGGCTCTGGTGGGGCCCAGGTCATGGCTGGGATTCTGACTGTCACACACAATTCTTTTCCAAGTCTGTCAACCAGTCTCAGGCCCGTACAGCCCAGGCCAGGAGCTCCCAGCCATCCACCAAGAAAGCCAGCACTGACCTGCTGGCCGATATCGGCGGGGACCCCTTTGCCGCTCCCCAGATGGCACCAGCCTTTGCCGCATTCCCAGCCTTTGGAGGTAAGGGCCACCTGTATATGTCTGCACCATATATACTGCAAAGACATTAAGTCCATTGGAGCCTGACTCATCTATGTGGCTGGCAGGATGGGGGCCAAGGGACAGCATGGCCTGTATTTTGGGGTTTAGCCATAAAGCATATCAGTGGGGGCTCCCAGCACCTCCTTTAGCAGTCAAAGAGCCCATTTGGTTGCTTTATCTCTGCTAAGCTGGGAAGAAGGGAGCTGGGTGTAGTGGTGCATGCCTGAAGCTGGAGAATCAAAAGCTGATTCCCATCTTTTTGTGTGTGCATGTACATGTTCATGTGTGTGTACTCAGAGGCCAGAGAACTACCTTGGCTGTTGTTTCTCTGCTTCCCAGCCACCTTTATGTACTTTTTAAAAATATCTATTGACTCTGTGTGTAAATGTTTTGCATATATGTATGTATGTGCATCTCATACATGCCTGGTGCCCACAGAAGTCAGAAGAGGGCTTTGGAATTGGAGTTACAGATGGCTGTGGGTCACCATGTGAGTGCTGGCCATCAAACCCCAGTCCCCTGCAAGAACAAGTGCTCTTAACCATTGAGCCATCTCTCCAGCCCCCAGGCTGCTTTCTGCCCAAGGTGGTACTGCTTTCTTCGGGCTGGGCCCTCCCATATTAGTCAAGAAAATGCCCCATAGACTTGCCCACAGGTCAGACTGATGGAGGTACATCCCCCCCCCCTCTTGTTCTGCTGATGGGGTGGAGATGGAGGTCTCTATATAGCCTTGGCCATCCTAGAACTTACTATATAGACCAGGCTGTCTTTGAACATGCAGAGACTCCCCTGCCTCTGCCTCCCAAATGCTGGGATTAAGCGTGTGCACCACGGTGTCTGGGGGAAGCTCTTTCTCAATTTGAGGTTCCTCTTACTAAATGATGTTAGCAAACTAGCCAGCTATGGTGGTTTGAAAAGAAATGGTCCCCAAAGGGAGGCATGGCTTTGTTGGAGAGAGTGTGGTCTTGTTGGGGGAAGTGCGTCATCGTGAGGGCCGGCTTTGAGGTCTCCTGTGCTCAGGCTATTTCCAGTGAGTCCACTCCCTGTTGCCTTCTGATTAAGATGGAGCCAGCCCTATGTCTGCCTGCACACCACCGTGTTCCCTGCCATGATGATAATGGACTGAGCCTCCTAACTCTAAGCCACCGCCTCAATTAAATGTCTTTCTTTGTAAGAGTTGCTGTGCGTGGTCATGATGTCTCTTCACAGCAGTGGAGACCCTAAGACACCAACACATCTGGCTGTGTTGTATTCCCTCCACCTACAGGCCAGACTCCTTCCCATGGAGGCTTTGCCAACTTCGATGCCTTCAGCAGTAGCCCTGGCACTTCCGCCTTTGGAAGCCTCCCTCCATCGGTCCAAGCCCCATTCCAGGCCCAGCCAGCCCCTGGAGGTAAGCTGCCTCATCTTTTCTTGCTTCTCTGTCAGCATCAGCTGTCCATTTCCATGCATCACCCTCCCTTCCTTCCTTCACATCCCGTTGACTATAAAGGAGACATAAAAAACTGCTTCCGCCAGAAGGGTGTTAAGTGTGGGGGCTGCCACTCATGGACAGAGGGCACTGTGGTTCTATTTTTTCACATGAGGAGAATTGCTACATAGTCAGCACAGATTCTACCCCAAGACGATTTTCTTTCTTTCTGTTCTTTTCCTTTTTTTTTTTTGGCCCCGAGACAGGGCTTTTCTGTATTACTTTGGAGCCTGTCCTGGAACAAAAATTTTCTTTCTTATTTTTTAAAAAATATTTCATTTTACATATTTGCATGTGTGCATGCACACTCAGGCAGGCCCCTGATTGCCATGGCACTCATGTAGAGGTCATATGACAACTTACATGAGTGCTCCTGGGGACCGAACTCAGGACTTCAGATTTGAATAACAAGTGTCCTTACCTGCTAAGCCATCTCGCTGCTCCTCCGACCCAGGCAGAAAATTTCTGACTGGAAATTCTGGAGACCCGAGTCCTATAAAAAAAAATGTGTGCATCCTGTTCTCATTGTCTGCAATATCCTGCCCCAAAGGGTCAAGTGGCTAGGTCAAGTTCAAGATAATCCCCAGACATCCGCACCCAACCTTTCCAAGATCAAAGATCTTCAAAACCAAGGGTTGTGTTTTTAGGAATCACAGGAGACCCTGGATCCCTTTCAAGCCTCCAGTTCTTTCCCAAGCCCCCAGACACGGGTCTCCATAGCCCTAAGGCTGTCTTTCTTCCTTTGGCTGCTCTGGACACCAGGATTTGGCAGCTGAGGGGCTGTAGAAACCAGATGCCTAGGGACAAGCCAATGACTCACTCTCTCCTTTCCTCCTTTGCCCTCCCTTTCCGTTCTCCACCCTCATTGGCAGCCAATCGGATGCTTACTGGAAGTTACAGCTTTGGTGAGTCCTTCTCTGCAGCCCTCAGCCTACTTAAGGTCCTCTGAAGTCTTTAGAAGTGTAGCCGGCAGTGATGGTACACACCTTTAATCCCAGGACTCAGGAAGCAGAGGCAGGCAGATCTTTGTGAGTTCAAGGCCAACCTGGTCTACAGAGTTGGTACCTGGCCAACAAGGGCTACTTAGTGAAACCCTGTCTCAAAAATAAATTTAAAAAGGTAGCCAATGTATGGTAAAGTGTGTAATTAGATTCTATCACCAGAATGAAAAAAATATAGCATTATAAAACGGATGATGTAATTGTGCAACACAGAATGGCAGAACTAAGATTTCCTGACTCTGCCCTTAACATACACAATGTGCCACTCAGAACTGTAGGGCTGCTTTGCTTTGGTTTTGATTGATTGATTGATTGATTGGTTGGTTGGTTGATTGATTGATTTTGTGGTACTGGGAATTGAACATCAGTTTCAAGCAATCATTCTGAGCTACTCCTACTGTATTCTACCACTGAGCTACACCCCCAGCCCCTCACTGGGTGAGTCTAGGCAGGTGCTCTACCACTGAGCCACATCCCCAGCCCCTCACTGGGGGATTCTAGGCAGGTGCTCTACCACTGAGCCACATCCCCAGCCCCTCACTGGGGGATTCTAGGCAGGTGCTCTACCACTGAGTCATGCCCCAAGGTACTCACTGAGGAATGTAGTAAAGCACTTTACTACTGAATTATATCCCTCATCATTTTTAGTTCTAACCAAAATCTAAGTTGTCTATATTGGCCTTGAATTAAGGGAGGTTTTTTGGTTTGTTTTTTTTTTTTTTAATTTTTTTAAATTTATTTTATATAACAAAGTCCATTTAAATGAAAACAAACATTTATACACAGTATTTGGGAATTTGGGCGTTGTTCTTTCCAAACTACTTCCTGCTGGTAAGGGGTGCTGTCATGGGGGATTCGAAGAAGATTCAGAAATTTAAGGGAGGTTTTTAATGTTTTAATTTTTATTTTGTTTTTATTTATAGTTAGGTTGGTATGGTGCTTGCCTAGCTTGTCCACAACTCTAGGTTTGGTCCTTATCATCACATAAGTCAGGCATGGCAGGCCAGGCCTATCATCCTGGCACTCAGCAGTTTGAGTTCATCACCTACATAGGGGGTTCGAGGCCAGCCTGAAATACGTGAGACCCTGTCTGAAAAGACACAGAGAGGGCAAGGGCTGGGGAGATGCCTGCCTATAACACAACTGATTGCATCCCAGATAGAGCTGGTCTCTATCTGGAAGAAGAAAGATAGCAAGAAGAAAGTCCCGAGACTCGCAGCCCTCCCAAGGCATCAGGCCTGGATGTCTCTAACCGCAGATAGTCTATACCCTAACCCATATCCTGCCACTATGGGAAGGAAGGTCCTCACTGTGCACTTGGCTAAGATGAAGTAGAGCTGTTCAGACAGGAGGTAGCTCAGAGGTAAAGCACCTGCCTAGCAAATGTGAGGCCCTGGAGTCCATTCTCAGCAACACAAGGAACAAAGAGATCTGTTGGACTTGCTGAGAAATTTTGAGAGGTGGGTAGCTCTTTTGACAGGTTGCTGGGTTGTATTATTTGTTTTTAGTTTTGCGAGGCAGGGTTTCTCCGTGTAACAACCCTGGCTGTTCTGGAACTCGCTCTGTAGATCAGGCTGGCCTCGAACTCACAGAGATCTGCCTGCCTCTGCCACCCAAGTGCTGGGATTAAAGGCGTGCGCCACCACTGCCCTGTTAGGCTGGGTTTTATTTGTGTAGGCCAGAAGAGTGTACAAAAGGGAGGTTGCTAAACATGTAGTGACTTGAGGCCAACGAGATGGCCCAGTGGGTAAAAAAGCATTTGCCGCCAAGCCCAGTGACCTGAGTTTGATCCCTAGAGCCCACATGATGGGACAAGAGGACCAGCTAGTGTGAGTCCTCTGTTCTCCATCTGCACCCCGCTATGCAAAAAAAAAAAAAAAAAAAAAAAAAGAATATTAAACTGCGGCTGCTTTGGAGCTGGAGATGGCTCCATGGGTGACCTGAGTTTTAAGCCCAGCTCTGCCCTCTAGTGTTCAGAGGGAAGCACTTCCCAGACTGTGAGTCAGCGAGGGTGGAAAAAGCTCACTCTCTGGGGAAGCGGCTGGAACATGGAGACCCAGGCAGCACCGAAGAGTTGACTCATTCCTGGAGGTAGCTGCGTTCCTTCTCTCGCTCAGAAACCCCGTGTGCTCTGAGTCAGGCAGGCAGGGGAAAAGCACGACCCAGATCTACCTGCCTCATATCCTGTGGTTAGAAGCCTGGATGGGGGCTATCGAGATGACTCAGTGAGTTAAAGGCGCTTGCTGTGCAAGCCTGGTGACCCAAGTTCGATCTCCAGAACCTGTGGAAAAAACACTCACACCCACACACAAATAAGTGTTCAAAGAGAGAAAGTGAGAGAGAGAGAGAGAGAGAGAGAGTGAGAGAGAGAGAGAGAGAGAGAGAAATACAGACTTTTGAGGAAGCAGAGCATAGAAATTCAAATTACAGTGTTGGGGTATCTGAAAGAAACCAGAACGGAACTGGAATGTGACTTGGTGGCAGAGTACTTACCTATTGTCCACAATGCCTGGTTCCCTACCCGGCACCACTGGGGGTGGGGGAGGGGGTACTGAGTGTGGTGGCCTCCCAACACTCAGGAAGCTGAGTAGGATTGCTACAAGTTGGAGGTTTACCTGGGCTACGCAGTGAGACCCCGTCTGAAAACATGAAAGGCTTGGGACATAGCTCCATAGTAGGGCACTTACCTAAGTACACAGATCCGAGATTCCTGAAACTGTAGACCAGGCTAACCTCAAATTCAGACATGGGCCTGCCTCTGCCTTCTGAATGCTGAGATTAAAGGTGTGTATCACCATTGCCCAGCTAACTAATTAAATTTTTTTAAATAATTAGGAGCTAGGACTATCACTCAGTTGATAGTGTTTATCTTATACACACAAAGTCCTAGACCAAGTCCCTAGCCCTATATATTCCAGGCATACTTGTAAGCCCAGCACTTAGGAGGCTGAGACAAGGGGATAGAGGAGAGTTCAAGGACACCCTGGGCTATATATTGAGATCCTGTCTCAAAAAAATAAAAAGAAAAGAAAAGAAAGAAAAAGAAAAAAAAGAGAGAGAGGAAGGAGCCAGCTGGTAGTGGCATTCACCTTTAATCCCAGCACTCAGCAGCAATCAGGAGGCAGAGCAGGTGCATCTCTGTGAATTTGAGGCCAGCCTGGTCGACAGAGGGAGTTCCAGGACAGGTTTCAAAGCTACAGAGAAACTGTCTCAGAGAGAGAGAGAGAGAGCGGCATGCCATTTTGCTAAAGAGACAGGCAGACAGGCACCTGTCTAGGACAGATCCAGCTGTATGGCATGAAGGAAGACAACCAAGATAAGGGTGGTGGTTTACAGCACCGGGGAGCTAGAAAGGCTGGGCGGTTGCCTTACCCAGGAGTTCAGCAGATGCGCTCCGGCACGCTAGGTGGTCATGGGAAAGCTGGGCTGGCTCAGAGAGTCCAGGAGGTGCCTTACCTGTCATCATTCCACGCCTCACCCTCCACACCCCACCTCCATGCCCTCTCCTGCCCCTTGCATCCAGTCTCATCCAGCTTCTTTGTTTTATCTCGTCGTCCAGGGAGCAGCCAGATGTCTGCATTCGGGGTTGCTCCTCTTGCGGCTGCCACTCAGCCCAACAGCCTGGCAGATGTGGGTGGCCTCCTGGGACCCAGGGTGGCAGCTGGAGGTCTCCCTGGCAGGTGGGTCCAGACGTGAAGGTGACTCACCTGAAGGTCGGTGGCATTGTCCCAGACGGATAGCGCCTGATGGCGCACTTGTTACTCCCCCTCCCCCCGGCTCCCTGGCCTGGCCGGGGTTCCACAGTGGGCTTGTCCCCTTGCTCTGTTCTTCCTGGAGGATGCCCATTCCCACCTCTCTCCCTGTGCCACAGTGTCTTCGGGATGCCCAGCCAGGTTCCTGCATTACAGTCGGCTGTGCCAGGTGTCCACGGCAATGCAGGACTAACCTTTGGAGGTGAGTCTACCCCTGGAGACCTGGGTGGGAGACGCAGCCCCAGAATTGAGGGGACTCAAAACATCTTTTTTCCAACCCCTCTCTCTCTCTCTCTACTGTGTGCAGCCTTCACCAACCCCTTCACCACCCCTGCCCAACCCCAGCTGCCTTCTACCAACCCGTTCCAGCCCAATGGCCTGGCCTCGGGTAAGTCCAGAGCTGCCTTCCTCCTTTTTAGAGTGCAGAGTCCCCCGACCCTGTGCCTCTCGCTACCAAAGAGTAGTCAGCCACCCACAACTCCCCACCTGTGTCCACCAGCCCAGGCCACGTCCATCTACAGAGCCAAGCCACCCAGTGGGCTGAAAGTAGAAGCGTCCATGCCATAACAAACAGAATCTCACAGAAAAATCACACAGGTCAGGCATGATGGTGCCCCCACGCCCAGTACCAGTACTGCCTAAGAGGATCACAAGTTCAAGGACAGACTGGGGTATACAGAATGGTCCAGGCCACCCCTGGTCTATATAAAGTGACCCTTTCTCAAAAATAAAAGGAAGAGAAAGAAGAAGGAAGGGGTGGGTGGAGAAGAGGGAGGGAAGAGGGAGAACAACATGCCTTTTTCCTAGTCGTTTCTGAAGCGTGTGTTCCCATTGGCCGACGGTGTCATGATGCTGTTTGCATCCCCTATCCAGATCCCTTGGGGCATCCACCCTTTACCCCCATCAGTGCCCCAAGCCTAAGGTACCAGAGAATCACAGTGAAACACAGATCCTTATCCCTGTCCTTCTCAGCAAGGCCTTGCAGCGCCTTCCACTTACCCCCCACAGCCTCTGTAGTGTACCCTCAGACTCCTCAAATTCCCTTAGCTGGATGAAGTCCCGGGGCCAGGAAGAGAAGGAGACCACCTAGAGAAAGCTGAGCTACATGCGTGCTGGGTGCTTCGAATCCCTTAGCTCTCTCAGTGGCCCTGTGAGATGGGTACCATGTCCACTCTAGGGATCAAGGTGGAGCTGAGCAGGGTGGCACAGGTCTGTCATCCCAGCACTAGGGATGCAGAGGTGAGGATTGGAGTTCAAGGTCATCTTTACATACAGAGTTCAAGGACAGCTTGGGAGAGTGGGGGAAGACAGGGAATGAGAACAGTCACGATTCACCTTGTCTCTGTTATTTTTAAAGGGCCCAGTTTGGTGCGGTTCACAAGAACTGTGCCCGCCTAGCCAAGAGCCCCGGGTGCAGGGAGATCACAGGGTTGGTAGCTTCTGGGGGGAATTGGGGACACTGAATGAATCTCTGTATTCATTCAAGGTCCTTCCACTGTGGAAAAAGTGACCCCATTTCCCGATTGGGGGGAAAACCTGTTGTCCTCTCTCCTGCCTGAAGTTCACCTGAGCCTCCTCCCATCTCTGACTCCACAGGGCCTGGCTTCGGGATGAGCAGTGTTGGGCCTGGCCTCCTCCAGCCAGTGCCACCCACAGGGGCATTTGCCAGCCCCTTTCCTGCAGCGATGTTCCCCACACAGACTGCACTGACCGAGCAGCAGAATGGTAAGAGGGCTGGGTGTGAGCCCCATCTCCTCCATGCTTCCCACTGTATGTTAGTACAGTGTGGCACACAGGACCCCACACATGCTCTTTATGTAAATGGCATGTCATTTACACAGAGTCCCTGCACACTTGGTGTGCACACTATAATCCCAGCCACCCAAGAGGCTACAGTAAGTTCAAGACCTGACTGGATACTTAGACTCCATCTCAAAACTGAGGAGGCCAGAGATGTAGCTCACTGGTAGACAGCCCTTGCCTGGCGTAAGTGAGGCACTGGGTTTCATTCCCAGTACAATAAAGAAGGGAGGAATTTACACACACACAAACACACACCTTCCTCTCTGTGTATATGTGTGTGTGTGTGTATATACATACATACAAATATATGTATATATATACAAATACATATACATATATATATCCTTTTAGGAGGAATTTTAATTTTGTGTGTATGGGTGTTTTGCCTGCATGATGGTACTTGTGCATGCAGTGCCCAAAGAGGCCAGCAGAGGGTATCAGACCCCATGTACTGAGCTGCAAATGGTTTGAGCTACCATTATTCCTAATGGGATTTGAACCCTGGTCCTCTAGAAGAGTGACCTGTGTCCTTGTTTTTTTTTTGTTTGTTTGTTTGTTTGTTTGTTTGTTTTGTGGGGGTTGGTCCGAGACAGGGATTTTCTCTGTAGTTCTAGCTGTCCTGGAACTCACTCTCTAGACCAGGTTGGCCCCGAAATCAGAGATCCACCTGCCCCTTCCTCTCGAATGCTGGGACTAAAGGTGTGTGCCACCACTGCCTGGCTCAGGGTCTTAATTTTTAAATTTAATTACTTATATGTTTGTGTGTCTCTGAACACAGAGACCAGAAAAAGGTATCAGAATCTTTGGAACTGAAGTTATTATTTGTGAGTTATCCCATGTGGATACTGGGAACCCAACTTGGGTCCTCTGCAAGAGTAACATATGCTCTTAACCACTGTGCACATCCATGCACACCCATACATGCGTGCACACACACACATAAATACAACTTTAAATATTTTTAAATATGTATTTTTGGGGGGTGTTGTTTTTGAGATGAGGTCTCTATGTAGCCCTAACTGTCCTGGAACTCACTCTGTAGACCAGGCTGGCCTTGAACTAAAAGATTACCTGGCCCTGCCTCCTGAGTGTTGAGATTAAAGTTGTACACCACAACTGCCTGGCCAAAACATTTTTAAAGATATTTTTTCAGCCCATAGTTGCTTGAATCTCAGGAAAACAAACCTATGGGGGGAGGGGTGCCTGAATTTTGCAGACACAGAAACTCTTTCTGACTAGTGGGGGACCAGATGAGCTATAGACCTGGCGACTCCATACTTTCCTTTCGAGAATTCCGGAAGGGTCTCTCCTGGGTGTTCTCTGCGGATGTCGCAAATGGCTCCCCTCCAGGAAGGTGACAGATACACTCAGCCAAAGTATTGTTCTTGCCTCTTAGGCTCTTCTTTTTGTGATTTGGGAACCTCCAAGCTGGGGCAGAGGCCTCTGAGCCAGGCGCCTGGGATCTCTACCAATCCCTTCATGGTGAGTACTGCACTGTGACACTGGAGACGCATCTTTCCAGCAGATGGTAATGTGGGATATAACTAAGATCCCATCTGCTTGTGCATGTGTGTGTGTGTGTGTGTGTGTGTGTGTGTGTGTGTATGCGCGCGTGCGCGCACGTGACCATGCACCCACCGATACCAAAGGAGGTGTCTTTTGGCGGTCCTTCTGTATCACCCAGCTAGACTGGTGGCCAAACTTCCTTTCACTGTCCCCACAACCCTGGGGTTGCAGGTGTATGAGTGAGCCAGCAGCCTCTTTCCTGGGTGTCGATTGGTGCTCCTGCTTGCATAGCAAGCACTTTTACCCTGAGAATCGTCTCTTAAGAATTTATTTGTTGTGCATTGGTGTTCTGCCTGTGTACGGGTGTTAGGTCCCTGGAGACAGTTGTGAGCTGCCACGTGGATGCTGGGAATTGAACCCGGGTCCTCTGAGACAACAGCCAGTGCTCTGAACCACTGAGCCATCTCTCCAGCCTCCCTCCTGCCCCTTTTTTGAGACTGGGTCACACTTTGTAGCTCAGGCTGGCCTAGACCTCATGGCCCTGCCGCCTCAGCCTTCTGAATGCTGGGATCTCGGGTGTGCATCACCACACAGGGCCACTCTGGACCCCACTCGCTCCACCTCCCATCCATCTCCCTTGCTCTGTTGATCCTTGAGCACAGTTATGTTCTGTGGCTTCCAGCAGTCTAACCTATTAACCTTTTGCTCTTTCTTTCCAGACTGGAGCCTCAGCATTTGCCTCCAAACCTCCAACCACAAACCCATTCTTGTAGCACTGTGTCCTTGGGGGAAGAAAGGGCTCTCCCCTACTTGGAGGGGGAGGCTCTTCCGTCTCCTTAGAGCTCTGGTGACCATCGGCCTGTGGGGCATGTCTGTGGGTCTGAGGCTGGGTTTGGGCCTGGTTTGCAGGGTTAGGGAACCGGGAAGAGGGGAGGTCCTGACCAGTAGCCTGAGGCTGTGGATGAATCAGACTGTGGCCTCCTGGTCTGCCTCTCAGAGGCTTCCTCCTTGCTTACTGTCACCTACCCAGAAAGAAGCCCAGAAGGAACAAAGACACCCTTACCAGGAGGCTCCACAGCGTGTATTTCTGTCAAATTATTAAGTATGAAGATAGCCCTCTATCCTATCCCTCCTGGCCTGTGGCAAGAGAAGTTAGCAGCCTTCCCCTGAGGGAGCAGCTGCTCCACACCCAACCTTCCAAAGCTGCCTCACTCCTCCCAGACAGAAGCAAAGCCGGGAATGTAGGGTAAAGAGGAAGCCTGGTGTTGACAGCCAGCAGACAGCCCTGGGACTGGGAAGCTTCTGGTGTCCAGTACTTTTGTTTTCCTTCCTCCATCTCCATTCTCCTTCCCAGGCTGCCCCCATCCTGGCACTCAGATGTGGGAGGTTTACCTACAGAGTGTATGTGCCCAGCTCCTTTCAAGCACTTTAGTTAGCTGTGTCATGTTTGGATACCAGTGTTTTATATTTATAAATAGAGAATTTTCTAATATAGCCTATTATATACATACATATATAGATATATATAGATACACACACACACACACACACACACATACACGTAAACAGATATACACTCAGCCATTCTTCCTCTCTCAGACAACTTGGGGGATGGAGCTGAGCTTGGCACAGGCCTGTAATCCTAGAACTTGGGCGACTGAGATAGGAGGATCACAAGTTCAAAGCTAGCCTGGGCTATAGAGGGAGTTCAAGACTGGTTTGGGTAGCTTAGCGAGACTGTCTCAAAATGAAGTAAAAAGATAAAAAGTAAAAAAGAGGGCTCAGCATGTAGTTGAGTGGTAGAGCCAGGCCTAGAATCCCCCAGTGAGGGGCTGGGGTGTGGCTCAGTGTTAGAATCCTCCTACGAATTTGAGGTATAAGATGACCCCTGTCTGTGCCTGGATAATCGAACCTGGAGCCCAAGGGGTAGAGAGAGGATAGCCATGTCCTCATTCTCTCCACAACACATGCAAACATCCATGAACATGTACCCTAGAGCCTAGGGTTTGTAATGAAAAGGTCTGCGATTGGCTGGGGAATTTGTTCTTTCTTCACATTCCTCCCGCTGCTCCCAGATATCTGCACCAAAGCTTGTTTGGAGGCAATGTTGGAAAAGACTGCATCTGAAAGAAAAAAATGGCTCTCGGTGTCTTGCTTTGTGCCAGCTGGAGTGGACACAGTCAGTCAACACCACTGATCCTTGACTTGGCTCTTCCGATCTGCACTGTCTGGGCTGATAAACATGTGACCTCTGCCAAAGGCTGAACTGTGTACCCTCTGTTAGCAAGAGGAAGGGACAGTGAGGGCCCCCAATCTGGAGCTGGAGCTAGTGTCATGGGGCAGGCAGGGACACAGGTGCCGCAGGGATTTGGTAAGTAAACAGGACCCCGCCGCCACCAGAGTTCTCAGCGCTGCTGTCTGCAGGTCCTCACCTGGGGCTGTTGTGTCAGCAGCCAGGTGTTTGGGCTGTTTGTGCCTGGGATAAATCCTCCTCTGTCCCCTTGAGAAGAGACCTGGGCCTTGGCCTTGCCGTTTACCCCAGCAGGCCTGGAGAGGCCCCGCCTTTCAGACCTCAGCCAAGAGTTCCTAGCCCTTTAGACTATTCATTCTTAGGATTTCTCTGGGCCTTCCACAGGGACCAGCAAAGGGATGGGGGAATTAGGTTATCAGTTTCTTTGCTTTATAGAGTTTTCTGGAAAGATTTCTAGCTCTTAACTATTTGCTAAGCCAGACCTAGCCTTCCCTCTTTACAAGAAGATTCAGTCCCTCACTGTTTCCTACTTTTCTGGGAAGGGGGGAGGAGGGAGAGCACCCAGCTGGCCCCTAGCCTTTGTACCAGATTTTTCCATTTTTTCTGTTTCCCTTCTGAATTTTTTTTTTTGTTGTTTTGTTTTTTTTTTGTTTGTTTGTTTTGGTCATCCTTAGTGTCACTGTTCCCCCCACCACCACCAAGTCAGTGTAGCTCAGGCTACCCTCAGACTCTTAATCCTGCTGTCTCAGCCTCCAAACACTAAGGTTTCCTCTGTCCTGCCTGCTTTTTGCTGCTGCTGTTTTTGAGCCCTATGTAGGTCTGACTTGCCTGGAACTGGCTGTGTAGCCTGGGCTGGCCTCAGATTCACTGTGTAACCAAGTATGACCAAATTAATGAAGCGCTACCATGGTTCTCTGAGGTGCTGGTGATCAGGCCCAGGCTTCATGCATGGCGGGCAAGCACACTCCCCAAAGAGCCACATCTCTGTTTCTGGTGCTTCCCTTTCCCCTCATTCTGCTGTCAGCCAGGAGTGAGGGCATCCACAGTCCCAGGCATATTTTACCCAGCTTCCCTCGCTCTGGCTCAGATCACTTCAGTTTTAAAGGGCCCTACAGCGAGGCACTTTTGCCCTTTGTGTAAGCCACACTGTGCCAGGGACTTTCCTGTTGCTGCCTGGACCCAGGACCTCCTAGCCACCACCCTTCCCATCCTGTCATGTCTGACATGGACCCCGGCCCATCTTCTGGCCAGGGCTGGATGACTAGGCTAAGAATCTGCCCAGGGCTAACCTCAGACATTGCCTGAGCACAGGATAAGCCGCTGTCCTTGGCGAAGAAGAGCCCAACACCCTCCTCCACCTGGCCTTCACCTGGCTGCTGTAAATCTAGACAGATGTGCATACTCATACACGCACATGCACTCTCACACGTACACAAATGCACACAGTCTGAAACAATGCATTTGACTTATACACCCCGTTCAGGTCCTCTCCGTTCGGGCCCAAGCCAGTGCTCTAGCAATATCATGCAGGTAGACAGCCTTCTGACTTGGGTCCATCTGTCAGCCAGTCACCCATGGGCAGCCTGTGTGGGTAGAAAGCTCTGTCGGCAGAAGCCAACCCTCTAGAATGTTCTCCACACGAGAGCTAAAGGGTGGGATGCTTGAGAGAGTTCATTATATAGTTCTGTCCTGAATGCCCCCACACACAGAGGATGAGCCTTCACAGGGACCTGACACAGGCTCTACTAAATAGATTCCTACCCCTGCTAACGAAATTCTTCCATAGATGCGATGTGCCCCCAGCCTAGCAGAGCCTCAAATATGCCACTTCCTGGGTTGCTGGGGTTAAGGAGGGCCAAGAGCCCTGTTGTTGCTATAGCAATTGAGGCACACCAGGCTTTCCCTGGTCCCCAGCAGACCAAGCACCTGACACTGCTTATATCTTACTCTTGCTAGTCCACGCCGCAGATCCTTGGATGGCTGTTGCTTCCTGCTCTCTTTTACCCAGCACTCCAGGGCTGAGTGACACAGAGTGTTTGGGGCTGTGTGACAGCAGATGTCACAAGGACAGATGTTTGCAAGATGACAAAGTACAGGAAGGCAGGAAGAAGATAGGAAGAGACCCTTCCTGGATAGCTTCAAATCAATCCTGAGGGAGTGGGACTATTTCCTTGGGATGGAGTTCTGTTTGCCACTGTATACTCCAGGCGAACAGGCTGGAGAGCTACTGGGATCCTTCTGTCTCCTCTCTCCATCTCGTGTGGGGGCTCTGAGGTTACAGTTGTGCAGTACCATGTGTAGCTTTCTATACATCCTGAGGACCCAGCTCAAGCCTCAAACTTGCACAAGTATTTTATTCACAGGGCTTCAAAGATACCCAGCTCACGATCACTGAATGTCATTTCTCTGGTATTCCAGATTACAAATGGGCCATGGGCCTCTGCTTGAGCTGTCCTTGAGCCTGTGAAAAAGACCCAAGTTCCCTTGCTTGCTAGATGGGTCCCTTACCCTTACCTGAGGATCCCATGGCTTGACCTTCTCTGGACCTTCAGCTTTCCCCCACAGTCTGGGATTGATTGTCACAGCACTCGGGAATCACCATGTCTGCCAAGGCCCAGTCCTCATCATCTAAGCTTTGTCTGACAGAATGCCCCGTGACACTCCCTACCCCTTGATCTGTACCAGTGCCTTGATCTGTACCAGTGGTCCTAATGTAGGAAAACAAAATATACAAGGGGTCGGGGAGATAGCTAGTTGGTAAAGTGCTTGCTGTTCCATTTAATCTTCAGAATACACAAAGAGTGGGATTCATGGCATGTGTCATAATCCTAGTCCATAATCCCAGCAAGATAGAGGACTAGTCACCAGCCAGGCTGTGGTGGTGCTGGCCTTTAATCCCAGCACTCAGTAGCAGAGGCCAGCCTGCTCTATAGAGTTCCAGGACAGCCAGGGCTACCACTAACTAGCCTTGAAGCACTCAGGTCAGCATGCCTGGAGCACACATCACAGTCACAGAAAGAGACTTTGCCTCAACAAAATTGAAGGCAAGAATCAACTTCCAAAAGTTGTCCTCTGACCTACACATGCAGGCAACATGCATAACACACATAATTATTTTAAAGGCTTGGAGTGGCAGCATGCCACTCTCAGTGCAGGGTAAGTGGAGTCAGGCAGGTCCCTGGGGCCTCCTGGTGAGCTAGCCTAATCTATTAGTCACGTTCCAAGCCAGTGAGTCTATCTCAAAAACAAGGGAGATGTCTCTTGAGGATTGATATCAGAGGTCGTCAGTCCTCTGGCCTGCACAAGCGTGTGCACTCATGGTGTGTGTATGCATGTGCAGTCTGGCTGGGTAGTGTTGGTGCACACCTTTAAACCCAGTACTCCAGAGGCAGAGGCAGGCAGATTTCTGTGAATTCAAGGCCAGCCTGGTCTACAGAGCTAGTTCCAGGACAGGCTCCAAAGCTACAGAGAAACCTCGAGAATATGCAGTCTGGTCTCTGATCCCGCCCAAACCTCTCAGGATGCAAAGTCTGATCCCACCCAAACCTCTCAGGATGCAAATGTCACCAGGCATCTACCACCCGGCTTCTGTGACCACAGCCACCATCAGGCTCTGGTCAGCTTTTGGACTTGATGATGAGGAGCACTTTGAAGGTGTCCCTGAGAGACGACACCTCTTCTTTCACGCATCTTTCAGTGGCCACTTGAATGCATGGGCATCTGGTGGGTGCGGTTCGTGACCTGGGACCAATCTACTAATTTCTACTAATTTCTCTATTCTGGGACATCCATCGCCCCAAACTCATTGAGGAACCTCAGTTAGGGCGTTTGCATAGTGTTCAGCAGCTATGGTCCCTGAATTACTCCGGAGCAGCAAAGGCACAAAAATCTCTGGGTGGGGAAGGAGAGGGAGAAGCTAGGCGGAGTGGTGCCTGCCTGGGGAGCTGCTGCTGTCAGAATGGCCCGCTAAGCCACTCTCTTAATCACTAGTCCCAGCAGCTACTGCATGCATCCTGGCTCTCTGGCTTTGGGGATTGCCCCAGGCTGCCCCTGGTGATACTCCTCCACCCCCATATCCAACCAGCTGATTGGTGGAGACGCCCCCCACCCTCCCCGCCTTCTGTGAAAGTTTGGTTCCAGCAGGCAGGACTCCTACTCTAGCCTATGAGTCCCAAACTCAAATTCCTGCACTCAGGCGTGGGAGGGTTAACTTGAAGGGGTGGAGATTCCAACCGGGAGGCTGACCCAGCTAGGTCGACCTCAGCTGGGTCAGCCTTCCTTAGATCTAGGAGTCCTCGTGTCGCCGGCCACTGGAATGCGCAGGCACGCTTGTGTACAGGTTCCTTGATAACTTCAGATCGGGAGAGGGCGTGGGGAGATGCAGGGTAGCTAGACCGGTTGTCATCTCCCAGGTTTCTGTTACTCTTCCCAAGCTGGTGGTGGCTCAGGGGACCAGACCTATCCAAATCAGTCTTTCTGAGGGCACTTGACTGGAGATGAAGCCGGCAGGTGCGGGTGCCACAGTCTCCCCCGGGCCGGAGTCCACGGATGTGTCCCTTGGCCCGCCGTTTCCCTGGCCCTGCCCATCCGACGTGCGGCTCTGTGGCCACCTGCGGAAGCAGAAGTCCCAGCGCCGCCGCTTTTTCGTTCTGCGTGCTGACCCTCCGCGCCTGGAGTGCTATGAGAATGAGAAGAAGTTCCTCGCCAGCGGCTGCCGCCCACCTCGACCCCGGCGCAGTGTGAGCCTAGAGGGTGCCTGCACTATCAGCAAGCGCGCGGATGCCCGCCAGCGCCACCTGATTATCGTCTACACCAGCGACAGCAGCCTGGGCGTAGCGGCAGCCAGCGAAGCTGAGCAGCAAGAATGGTACAGCGCCCTGCTGGAGGTGCGCGCCTCAGCCGCTGCAGCTGCCGCCACGGCTATGGGTGAGCCCTGGGAGACAGGGAGGGCAGGGGGTTGCCGACTTAGCTTATCCAGAACCCTTCTCCCCCAGATCATCAAAGGTTCAAATCTTAAACTTTCACGTTTTGGTTTCCTGGGACACGGTGACCCCAACCCCTGCCTCCTAGTGACTTGCCCATTCTCTCCAGGTCTCAGTCCCCAAGAGGCCCCCGAGTCTTGGATCTTCGCCCCGTTCCAGGACGTCTGGCCTGTGACACTGCGGTCCAAGGGGCTGGGGCGGGTACGAGGCCTGGGCAGCGGCAGCTATCGCCTGTGCCTGGGTTCTGGGGCTCTGAGCCTTCTGCGGAAGCCAGGAAGCAAAGGCTCCAAAGACAGCCGGGCATCGCCCCCACCGGCCCTGCGCCTGTCCTTGCTCAGCGTGCGTCGCTGCGGCCATGCAGACTCCTTCTTCTTCCTGGAACTCGGGCGCTCAGCGCCCACAGGTCCTGGAGAGCTGTGGATGCAGGCACCTGATGCAGTGGTGGCCCAGAGCATTCATGAGACCGTCCTGGCTGCCATGAAGAGGTTGGGGAGCAGTGCAACCAGTGGCCGGCCTGAGCCACCATCTGGAGATCCCCCAAAGAGTGCTCCCGCAGCCCCTGCCCCGACATCATACGAAACCCCTGCATCTGTAATGCAACCAAGACACCCGGGTGAGAGAGCAAAGCAAGACTACAAGGCCTTGGAAAGGATGGGGCCCATACCCTCCTACAAGGGGCTAGATCTGGGCGGGGACTATATCACCATGGGAGTCAAGGATGACTACATGCACATGGGAGGAGAGGCTGGCGACTACATGTGGATGGCACCCCCAAGCCTTCCTCCCACCCCTGTTAGGGTAAATCCTGACAAGTCACTTCAGGATTGTGAGGGCACAGAGTACGTGCCCATGAATAGATTTTTACCAGGGCCTTTTTACTACGAGCTCAAGGCCAGGGAGCCTGAACTTGGGCATCAGGGTTCCCCCTGCAGCATTAGGGGCAGATGGGGACCCACAGAGGCTCAGCCCTGCTCTTCCCAACTTTCAGAACTCTCTGGGGACTACATGTACATCCCAGACTATGTAGGAATGGACAGTGCTAAGCCAGGGTCCCTGGACAGCTGCCTCAACTATGTGGACCTGGACCTAGTCCCTCCCCTGAAGGTGACTGGAGCAGCCTCTGGGGACAGTCCACACAGCTACGCCAGCATCAAGTTCTAGAACTTTTGGGGAGATAGTCAGGGGAGGAGACCCAGGCATTGGTCAAGGGAGAGAGGAAAAGGGAAAAGTTACTAGTGTACGTCTTGGCTCTTGCACAGGGGAGCAAGGGACTCTGAGGTCACCATGTTCCCCTTGTCCACTGTCACTTCCAACTATGCGCCACCTAAGAACCCTCGGGAACAAGTTCTCCCAAGAAATGAGGCTCTTTTAAAGAAAGAAAGTTCTAGAATCTCTTTGTCCCAACCCAAAAAACCAACCAACCGAACAGAAAGCCCCCAAACCTTACAAGTCTGGGGCCTTCTCAGCTGAGACCCTGATCTTATCTGAGCACTTCCTACAGATCCGGTCTCAGTAGCTGTGGCCACACCATGGGTGAAGATCACCACTCCAATTTGGACAGCTCTGTCCCCTCACATATTTGCAAGCTAAATGTCACTGTGTCCCCTGAGCCCAAAACCTATCCTCACCTAACTTTTGCAAGCCTGAGAGGAACTCCAAGGGCCCCAGCTCAAAAATGATGGGAGCATCAGGGACCATGGTAGTGCCCCCTCCCCAAGCCTCCTGAGTCCTCCTCTGGTACCAGTCAGGCTCACCTGACCCTTCTCCTGGCCTGGCTGAGCTGACCAGTTGAGTACTGTGGACCCAACCCACCCATTAAAGGTGGTCTGCACCCGGACTGTCTTGGCTCAGTGGATTTCCCCACCTGGGTAGTGAGTGACCAGTGAGTAGGGAGACTTGAAGGAGTGTAGTGGTATGAAGGAACCCAACCTGCCTTCCCAATCCCACGCCCTGCTGTGTCACGGCCACACCGAGCCTGGTTTGCAAACTAACTGTGATTTATTGTCAATCAAACAGCTTGGGGGAGAAGCCGGTACTCGCCAAGGGAGGGCACTACGGGTGGTGGGTATCTGGGGTCTGTGTGGGACATGGGTCAGTGCTTCCAGAGCAGCTCTGGCCACCACTGGGGCCTGGGTCTTCAGAGGCAGAGCCAGGGTCTGAGCAGCTGATAGCGGTCAGAGGGCTTGAGTTAGCCCTCAGCTCGCCCTGGCTCATCTGCAGCAGGCCAGTCAGGGCGGTCACCTCTGCCTCGGTGAGCCAGGTGGAGGAGCAGGCCTGCGATGAGGAGGCACACACAGAGGAGGACATGATGGGAGGTGGCAGCAGCAGCTTCCGAGCACCCATTGCCTGAGAAAACAGGAAGGGAAGGTTGTCCTCTCAGGCCTCACATGGAGGAGAAAGGGAAGAATGGAGGGAGGCTCTCCCTTACCTGCTGAGGGGGCTTGGACAGGTATAGGGGGACACGCTGCCCACAGGGTAGCAGAGGGTCCAGGAGAAAGACATCTTCACAGCTTGTCACTGGGAGCCCTGAGGAGGAGAGCCTGCTAGCGTGGTGGCCTCGGCCTCCTATCCTAGCCCTCACTGCAGCTTCCCCAGAAACATCCCAACTGAGCTGAGGGGCCAGAGAAGTACCTGTATCCTTGGACACTTGGGCTTCTTCTGGATGCCCCGAGGTAGGGATGCTGCCCCAGGCATCGTACATAGGCCAGGAAGGATGACACAGTGTCCTGCCGGACAATGATGCTTGTCCGCCTGATGCACAGCTGGCCCCCTGTGGGGAACAGGAAGTGACTGAGCTCTGTCTCTCTTATGGCACCTCTGCTACCCGGAGAGAGTCATGGATCCCCAAACTCACCACCAGCTGAGGTCTTGCATTAGCCTTGTAGCTGGGGTCCCGAAGTGGCAGCGGGGTCATCCTTGAGGGGGTGACCTGGGAAGTCATCTGGGGAGGAAGGGGTTCTACGAAGAAAAGAGACAAGATTAGAACAGGCTCTGAATCTCTGGGGCCTTGTGGGTAAACACAGCAAGATGTGGTGCCTACCTGGGGCTTCCGCAGTCCGCTCAGGAGCCAGGTGATTGGAGGGCGGCGGCAGCTTTCTTCCGGTCTCGGGTGGGCTGAGGGCCTGGGGCTGTGGACTGTGTGGAGGGAAGGACATGCTCTTCCACACACTTCCCTTCCCAATGCGGGCTTGAGTCAGTCGCCGGACCCGCAGCCCATTTCCCATTACGGACCTCCGAAAGTGCCCACAACGCCTCCTAGCGGCCCACCAAGCCCTCACCTGTCCTGCACGGGCGTCCCTGGCTCTTGCATGGTTTCCTGTGCGGAGCTCCAGCCCCGGCCGTGGTCACGGCCTGCCTCCTCGGTTGCCTCCTCCTGGCCTGTGCCCCACGGTCCAAGCCAGGGCAGCATTCTGTGTGTGGTGGAGCGCCAGGCAATACCCACCACTGTGCCCGCGTGTGGCCCTGACTACATGGGCGAGGCGCCCAAGTCTTAGCCTCCCTCAGGTGTCGCCACGACGCCTGCGCCAGTTTCTACAGGCACGTGGCGCGCTCCCGCCAGGTTCTCAAGGGCTCCCCCTGGCGGCAGAGCCATGGGGCACTTGTGCCCTTCCACCCCTCTACCCAGCACAGAAACATCACTGATTATTACCCTGGCACCCACAGTACAAGACCCAGGTCTCCAAGAAGCTCGCGCACTCACAGACAGGCACACAGCTGAGGGCCAACCTACAGGCCTTTGGGCTTTTCTTTATTGTGTTGACACAACACTTCACCCAGACCGGGGGCAGCAACCAAAGCAGCCTAAAGGTACCCAAGCCCAGTGGTACCCACAGGGCCGTGGTCACCAAGTTCTTGCTAACTGGCAGGGCCCAGGTGTCATCTGTTCCCAGGACAGGTCCGGTGGTGGCTGGGGCCAAGAGCCCTAACCTCTACCCCTAAGGTTGTTCCAGAAGGGCGTGAAGGACAGCAGCGATGTGAGGGAGGCCCCTCCCAGGGGCTCCCTCCTCTTCCAGGATGTGGTGGGGCTGGCACAGGGACTCCTGGGGGGAGGGGCCCAGGTTAAGTTTTCCCCTGGCATTCCCCAAGCAAGGTTGGAGGGGTTGGGGGAGTGGGGACGTGCTCCTGGTAGACACGGGGCCCCATGCCTGGGGGCCAATGACACATGGAAGCTGTCAGCAGATGACAGAAGGGTGGTAACACAGAAGGCTCAGGGGCAGGAGAGGCCTGACATTTCCGAAGGGAAATGCTTGTACAGGCAGGCTGGCATACACGGGGCCAGGCAGGACAAAGCCTGGCTGCAGCAGGAGCTTCACACAAGCGCACACAGAAGTGACAAGTCTATACAGTTTATACACAGAACCAGGGGCCCATAATGGGCCCACATCCCCTACAAATATAGAGTTCTCTCTCTACAAAATAGAGATAATTTAGCTCCCCCATAGCAGCCAGGAGGGGGAGGGGGGGCCAGCCGGGAAAGAGCCCCGGTCTGTCATCCCTGTGGGGGCCGAGGGCTAGTGAGAGGACAGGAAGGCACCGTCAGCACTAGAGAGAGGAGTAAAGGACTACTGTGGTCACTAGAGCGGGCTTCTGAGGTCAGTGTCTGTGAGGGTACGCTAGTGTCTTTGGTAGGGGCTGAAGGCACCACCGGTAGGGACATGGTTGAACAGGACTTATAAATAGAAGATAGGGAAGGAAGGGCAGCGTGGGTCCTAGGAGCCCAGGAGCCGAGTGTAGACGACATAGAGCAGCAGCATGGAGGCCACGTAGAAGAGGAGGAAGCCACCCAGACCAGAGGAGGGCTGGGCTGGGAGAGGGGCCTTGGCCCCCACCAGGATCACAGCCTCCAGTATGGTCCGCAGCCCCTGGGTGGTGCCCCGGAGGAGATCCGAGGGCGAGCACATGTCAGCCTGGGAAGGGAGGGCAGGGCAGATGGGCAAGGACAAATGACAGATGTTAGAAGCATCAAGCCACAGACCTCCCCACCCTTGCCCTCACAAACCAGGACTACAGCCAAAGCCATAGCAACAAGCAGACATGCAGGACAGGGGGACAGGAGGGAGAGCAGGAGCTGTGAGGCGTGGGCCCAGGACACATGCATCCTGTACACGTAGGTACCCTGTGGAGGGAACTCCACCCCCCCCATGCACGGTGTCCAGCTGAGCCCTACACACCAACATCCCCTGGGGCAGGGAGCAGCCCCATACCTCAGGTACACCCATTTTTCGGCAGGCTTCTAAGAAACTCTCTACATTCTTCCGAGACTTGAGGGCACTGAGCTTTGGCTGGAGGTGGGGGAATGGAAGAGGGTTTGCAAAGGCAAAGCCACACACCTGCCCCACCCGCTCCTCCTCCTCCGGCTTGCACTGACCACAGCAGGTGAGGGCACATGAATGAAGGGTATAGAGCGGGGCCGCAGCTGATTGGCCAACTGGCAGAGGATGACCCCATTGGCCAGAGCCTCTGTCAGGTCCTCAGGCAGGGGCTGCTGCAGCCGTGACTCAAGGACCTGGAAACAGAGACAGAGGGAGATGGGGTCTGCAGGGAACTCACTCCACCCCTTCCCCTCCTTCGTGACAGTCCCAGGCCAAGAAAGAGGAGCTGAGGGCTGTGTGGGTCCCGAGGGGACAAAGGCAGAGGAGGAGGCACCACACTGGGCCCCCTGCCTACACAGATATCACTCTGCTCACCTGTCGAAGTTGGGACATTAGTTCCTTCTCGTCTAGAATCTGAGGGGATGGCCGAGATCTCAAAATAGACTCTGGAGAGGAAGGGCCTAAGAGGAAGGGGGTGGGGATAGCTCTGCTTCACCCATAAACTTCGGAGCCAGCTTCCAACAGTCTCATACCAATTCCACCTCCTGCCTGTGAGATTTTCCACAAAAAGGGACAACACCCTGGGGCTGGGGAGATGGCTCAGAGGTTAAGAGCACTGGTTGGTCTTCCAGAGGACCCCAGTTCAATTCCCAGCACCCATATGGCAGCTCATAGCCGTCAGTAACTCCAGTTCCAGGGGATTCGACACCCTCACACAGAGTATATACAGGCAAGACACCAGCACAGATCAAACAAACAAAGGGACAACACCCCGAGACACACAACCCCACAACACAGGAGGTGAGTGCTGAAAGGGCAGACTCACCCGAGCCACTCTGAGAAGATGAACGGAAGAGGAAGCTGTTTGGTCTCTGAATGGAGCCCAGCGGCCTGGGGACAGGAGCTGTCACTGGGGGGAAAGCCAAGGACAGGCAAAAGAGACATCCCCTCAGTAGCCCACTCTTCCTTCAGGCCTCTATGTCCCAAGTACCCCCAAGTCACCGTCTAAAATGCTGTCCTACCTGGTCCAGATACAGGAATGGACTCCTGGGAGACGGGGGACGGTGTGGGAGCTCCCTGGCCCCCTGAAACTCCCAGCTGGGTAGCACTGGACTTTGGTGGGCCACTGAAGGGAAAGAAAGGACTCAGAGAAGGCCACGAGGAAGGCGTAGGGAGGTGAATCTCAGGAGGACACCTACTTGGAGGTGGCCTGTGTGGATGAGGCTGAGGCACCCATGGCTCTGATTCCCCGCTTCCGGACACTAGAAAAAGCAGACGAGGAATAAGCTGGACGGGAAGCGTTTGCATCTGTCAGCTATCCAGCAGCCATCCTGGCTCAGGCCTTACCTGTCCCTCCTGGGGGATCCCCACCCCCCACTCTGCTGCTGCTGTTGCTGCTGCTGCCTGCGCTCCCGCTCCTGCCACAACTGCAAAGAGTCTGGGCGCCGCCTCTCCTCCCCTGCGGGCTCCTCCCGCCTGCCACAAGATAGGGCGAGAGGTCAGTCTCAGTGAAAGGGAGGTCGGCAGGGCTGATGAGTATGGGGCAGCGGTGTGGGCTTGGGGATCGGAATACCTGCTGCTCCATGCCCTCTCCACGTCCCCTGCTACAAGGCTTAATTCAGAAGGCAGCTGCTCCTGGGGAGAGAACCGCAGAGGCTGGACGGGCCTGGTCCCCCAGGTTGCACCGACTTCCCCTTCACCTGGACAGGGACATACCTGGGTCCTCACCTCAGCTGCACTCCGCTCTTCATCTTCCCCAGGAACGTGGCTGTCAATAAAGTCGACCTGCTCCAGGTCCCCATCGCCTGCAGGCCGGGGCACTACAGTGAGCAAAAGCAGGAGGGGCTTCCAGGCCCACCCCAGCCCTCACTCTCCTGGGCACACTCCCTTGCTTACCAGAGCCATCTTCCCTCTGTTGTCTGGGTCCCCGGGGCTCCCGGGGCTCCCGGGCCAGCTCTGAGATCCGGAACGACAGCTCTGAAAAATCATCTGTGGACTTTGAGGCAGAGAGGCAGAGATGGGACATGGGCTTCTCTGCAGGGCTGAGAACCACATGGGTTCAGGCCTGAGAAGTCTGAGACTGGGGTCAGGTGGAGAGCCAGCCAGCCTCCTGGCAACAGTAGGGAGGAGGGGTCCCAGCCATGATTTCAGATCCACTGATGACACCCCCAAATGTCCTTACAAAGGAGGTCCTTACCTCGTTTCCTGACCACCTCTTGCTGCCACTGTCAACGCTATGGAAGCCTGAGTCCAGCCCGCCATCATATCGACGTCCAGGAAATAAATCTTCAGCAGGGCTGAACAGCCAAGGAGACCTGATCAGCTCCATGCTGGCAGCTCCCCCACCCTCCCACTGGAATCCAGGGGTGGTCTCTGGTCCCACAAAGATTCCTTCCCCTTACCAAGGACCTTACCAAGGACTAAAACTTGGGGGACGGGAAGGGACCAGGTCCCCAAGGGCAGCTCCCCGCCGTCCAGCCTCCATTGTTAAGTACTTGAAGATATGAAGTTTCCCCTTCAGACAGATCTGTGCGAGGGGCACATGTATAAGAATGAGGTGATTGACTCCCCAAGCCTTATTGGACCCTCCCACAATACCTACCAGCACCACTATCCTCAAGCTCCATCCATGCTGCACCTTACCTGGGCAGGTGGACTCTGCAGGGGGTTGCTATCCAGCAGAATGACCTGCAGGTGTCTGAGGCGGCAGAAGGAGACCGGAATTCGGGAGACACGGTTACAGGAGAAATCCAGGCGGACCAGAGGAAGGTCCCCCAGCTCTACAGTTGGGCAAAGGGAGTGTTAGGGGAAGTACAGGCCTAAGGCCTTGAGTTCTCTTCCTTGCCCTTGGCTCTGACCAGCCAGTCACTCCTGGCTCCATCATAGCCCCCAACCCTGGCTGGCTCAGCCCATTTCCCAGAAGTGACCTGCTCCTCTCCCCACTCACATCTGAGCTGAGCCAGATCTACTCCAGCTGCTGCACAGCTCTCCCCTGCCCGCCTCCACTGAAATACACTCTACATTCTCAAGAGAGCAGCACAACACACAAACCAGCTGATGGTTACTGCCCAAACGTGTCCCATAACACATGGCCATGGCTGCTGACGTCAGGTGGGTATGGTTTGCAGAAGGGTACACAGTTCAAGGCCAGCCTCAGCTACATAATAGTGAGTTAGTTCAAGGCCAGCCTCAGCTACATAATAGCGAGTTAGTTTAAGGCCAGCTTAAACTAACCACAATCAATCAATCAATCAATCAATCAATCAATCAATCAATCAGGAAGCCTATTTTCCAGGCTCGTGTCTTTCAAGCTTTACCTCTTCTGAAACCTTCCACACAGCTCAGGGTCTTGGAATTCACTGTTCCAAAATACTCAAGAAGCATTTTGCCTGGATCTTTTATGGCCTAGGGAGAACTCCCTGTTTTTTGTGCCCCTATTTGCTATGACTAAATTTCATGTGTTAGACACTTAAATCACCAAACCCCTGATAATAGTGCTCTGAGGTGGGATGTACAGGAGGCATTGGGTCATGGGTCTCTCTGCATGAATGGGCGAATGGAATAGGCTATTACATGGATGGACTCGTGGATTAATGGACCATCAAGGAGTGGTCTTTTCTGTGGCACTCTTGTTCTGTGCTGCCGTGATGCTCTCGACATCCACAGACATGTAATACTTGCACATATAGACATGCAGATACCCACCATAAATAAATGTTTAAAAAAATTATGTTACTTGACCTCAGGCCTCAAGTGCTGGCTCACACTTATAACCCCAGCACTTGAGGGGCCAAAACAAAAGGAATATCACAAGTTAAGAGCCAGCCTGGGCTTCAGGGTGAGATCCTGTCTCAATAAACCAAAGAAAAACAAGGAGTGCTGGGTATATAGCTCAGACGGTGGAATGCTGACCTGGAATGCATGTAGCTCAGTATTGCAGTGACCAGACAGGTGGCACTTGCCTGTAATCCCGCCACTCAGGAGGTAAAAGCAGGAGAAGCAGGGGTTAGTTCCTGGCCTTCTTGGCTACATTCTGAGTTGGAGGCCAGCCTGAACTACAAGAGCCCATTTCTCACAGAACAAAACAGAAAACAAAATTCCAGCAAGGTGGGGTAATGCACGTCTTCAATCCCAGCACTTGGGGGGAGAGGGGGCAGAGGCAGGTGGACGTCTGTGAGTTCCAGGCTGGCCTGGTCTACAAAGCGAATCCAGGGGCAGCCAGTACTACATAGTGAGACTCGATCTCAATTCAACGAAACAAAACAAAATTCCTTAACTTCAGTAATTTTGTTACAGTGACAGAAAATTAAGACATGTAACAGACTTGGAAGGCAGAGGTCAGAGGCAGAAAGGGGCAGGAGGCAGGGAAAATCGGTGACCACTAATTACTCTTGCTCTTCAAAACCAAGTCTGCACCTTCCGGCCTCACTGGAGCTTATCTTTCTAACTGCATCCATGCTACATACATCACGATCCCCCTTGCCTCCAGGCTTTGCATATGGTGCTCCTCTCTCTGCCTGGATGAAGGATGGAATGTTCTCCTTCTAAGGTCAGCTGTGCCTGAGCTTCAGGGAAATGTCACTTCCCAGGCTCTGCAGAAAAGCCCTGCTTCCTCCCAGTCCCCAGGCTCCCAAGCCTCCTCGCTCTAGCAGTTCCCCATGAAAGGCTCTCCCTCCTCCATTAAGCCACTAAGCCTTTGAGGGTTGGTCTCAGATCTCAGTCACATCTGTGGGGAGAGGAGAACCTGAAATGCAGGAAGCACAGACAACCAGAACGGTGTTGGCTGAGCAGGAGAAGGTACACCTGCTTCCAACAGAGGCGATGATTTATCTATCACGTGCTGGGCTGCCGTAACTACCCCCACTGAACAGGGCTGCTTAGGCTCTCATGGCAGGGCCACCCACCCACCCTCCCCACCACACACACCCCTCCAGTTCAGTCCTTGAGAGGAAGTTCAGGAGCATCACCTGACTAGTGTTTAAAGAGCTCTTGCTGGGGTGAGGTGGGTGTTAGATGGGGCTTAAGGTCCCTTCCAACCTTAGGACTCGTCAGTTGACTGACTTCCCTCCTACCCTTCTTTCCTAGCCTGTTCCCATACCTTCCCAGCCTCAGAGGGTTGCCATGGTCAGGAGCAATACAACTGCTTAGTGTTTGCTTTAGATACTAAAGTTCCCTGAGCAACTAAGGCAAGGTTACTTTAAAAAGGTTGCCTGCCTGTGACTTCTCCAAAGTAGAGCATTATCTCCAATTCAGTTGTTTGTGTCCCTCCATTGCATATGTTGAAATCATAACCTTCAAAGTGATTGGTGCTAGGAAATGGGACCTCTGGTGGTAATAGGGTCATGAGGGCAGAGTCCAGAGAGGATTAGCATCCTATAAAATAGAGCTCAGAGATCTCAGGAACTGTCTCTGCTCTGTGAGATAAGGAGCCGGTGAGGTGGCAGTTTGTAATCCACAGAGGGCCCTAATCCCACCTGACCACAAGGCACCCTGATCTGTGAGGAACCTCAGTGCCCTTTGGAAGCCCCAGCCTATGGCATCTTCGTTAAGCAGCCTAGCTGATGAAGCACATACACACACAAGCACACATACCACTATCCCCCTGCCTCATTTTCCTTACCATCAGGCAGGGTACTGAGCTGGTTCCTCCGAACATTGAGATCCCGCAGGGAACGGAGGCTGCACAGCTCCACGGGGAGGGACTGTAGCTCATTGCTGCTCACATCCTAGGTCAGAGAAGGCACCATGAGGCCAGGATCAGTAGAACTCGCTCGCTCTGCCATTTCACTCTGGCTACTTGCTGTTAGTCCAATCCTTTTCCCCAAGGGTACTTCCTACCTTTCTCTAGCTACCCCCCAAAAGCCCCCAGTGCGTGCCTCAGGAGTCCCTCTTCTGGACCTTTCCCCTTATTCTTACAAGCTGCCGCAGGCTTCCTAAGGTGCTGATGTCTGGAGGCAGAGCTCCTAACTTGTTGTTGCTGACAATAAGTACTCGAAGGGGCAGCTGGCAGATGTAGGGTGGCAATGACGACAACTGGTTCCGGCTGTGGAAGGGAGACAGGCAGCAGGCTCACTTCCCAGGCAAGGCACCCCAGCAGGGGACCTGCTCCGGGGAGCCACGGGGACCACTCAGCAACAGCACTGGCCTCTGAGGCCTACAGAATAAGCTCCACTACCTGAGGTTGAGGTAGGTGAGGGCTGTGAGATTCCCCAAGGCTGGGTTCAGGCATCTCAGGCAGTTGTGGTAGAGGCTCAGGCCTTCCAGGGACACCAGCTGGCATGCTGCCTCGGGCACCTCGGGAAACCGGTTCCGAGACAAGTCTAAGGAAAGTAAGGGTCAGGAAAGACTAAGGGAAGTGTCCCTGAACCAGCTGCCCAGCTCCCTATCCCCTCCGCTGACTGGAAGAAGGAAGCCCATAGGGATAAAGTGCCTGCTGTATGTGAGTGAGGACCTGAGCTCATCCCCCGAACCCACGTATAAGAAGCCAGGTGTGTAGTGGTCGCCTGCAATCCCACCACTGGAGAGGCAGGGCTAAGTGGATCCTTGGTGCTCATTGACCAGCTGATCGGACAGCCTAGCAGATTCAGTGACCAGGTCTCAATGAATAGACTCTGCCTCAAAAAAGCAGTGGATGGCACCTGAAGGACAGCTGAGACTGACCTCGAGCCTCCACAAGCCTATGCACATGCTCATAAGCCTGGCAAGACTGCAAGCCTTCACGCATACGCTCATAAGCTTGGCCCCCTGGGAAGACTACAAGCCTCCTACAAACTGAAGCACATTACAAACATGACCAGAGAGGCAAAGAGAAGGCCAGAGGGACACAGAGTCAGAGAAGCCCAGGCTTGGGAGGGTTCGGACAGACCATAAACACCACCTTTAAATTGACAAATGAAGCTACACGTGGTGGCTCCCATCTGTAAGTCCAACGATCAGAATGCTACTGGACTCTGTCCACCCCACCCCCCAAATAAGACAAACGAAGAGTTCTCCTAGCAGTGTGGCAGGTTCTATAACACCCTGGTCCCTATGTTCTGAGATGTCAGGAGAGTTGAAAGGTGAAAGACCACAGGAGGGGGCTGTGCTTGTAAGAAAACAGTCTGTGGGATGGAAGAGAAGGCTCGGTGAGCAAACACACTTGCCACACAAGATCGCAGCACTCAGATAAAAGGCTGGGCATGGGTATGTACCTGTGACCTCAGTGCTGGGGGACTGAGCAGGGGTCAGAAGAAAACAACTGGGCTGTGGGCTGCCAGCCTCGCTCCAGATTCAGTGAGATGCGCTCTCAAGACAGTAAGGTGGAAAGTGATGGAAGAACACACCCAACATTCTCCTCTTCTGGCCTTCATACACATGTATGAACTTACTCTCCCCACTCCCGAACCAAAAAAAAAAAAAAAAAAAAAAAAAAAAAAGGCCTGGCTAGGGCTGGATGTGACTTCTTATGGGGTCTAGTCTAGTACACAGAAAGCTTTGGATGTGATCCCAGCACAAGAAAGAGAAGCTGAAAACAGTAAGGCGATAGGCAGGAAAGGTTAAGGGGATAACACAGAAGCCTCTCGGGGAAGCAAAGGGAGAGCCCTTCCTCCCAGCTTCAACCTGCTTTTAACCCGGGGAAATCAAGAGGCAGCCCGGCTCTAGGGATGAAGAGAAGCCCTGGGCCAGTTTTTCTTCAGCCTCCAGGACCAAAGGACTAAAAAGGGCTAGCTTCAGGAAGCCTAGGAGGGAAAGGCAGCAGGCTAAGCTGGAGTTCTCGGGGTCTCTGAGGTCCTTCCTTCCCACCGGAGGTCCCTTGTCCCCAGGCTGGCTGCCCTACCCCAGCCCCAGCAGCCTTCTGACCCAGGCTTCAGGGTCAGGACCTTTGCATTTACCTTGAGCAGAGCAAGTAGTAGAGGTGAGAAAGGGAAGAGAGGCCTTTACACCCTTATCTCAAACAGCGGCTCAGTGAGGCAGTGCCAGAGGCAAGCCTGGGGTTCCTGCCGCCAGGGCGGAGTCACAGACCACACACCCCTAGAAGCTTGTGTTTCTGTTTGTTGTGTTCAGCAGACAGATCTGGGAGGTGTCTAGGCCTTTTAGGGAAAATCCCAGGCAAGAGATGTTGTGAGCTTTGTTAAGGGCCCTCCTTCAGAAGGGGGCAAAGGCTAAGAGGAAGGGAAGCTGGGGAATAGTCTCCACGGAAACGCATCTTGTGACAGGAAACGGATTAAAAAACAGTCCATCGGGTTGTGGCTTGTAGGATCTGTGTCCCAGGGGATATCAGCCTGATGCCCCACAAACTGCTCACTCTTCTTCTTTGCCCCGGTCCTAGTGAACACAGACAGAGCTGGTGTAGGAAAATCAGTTCCGGAGAGGGCAGAAGGCTTGCATTGGGTCCTCCACCCATGCCTGACACCTGCCTGTTTCCTTTGTGCCCATAATAATGAATGAGAGATAGATAGACAGACAGACAGACAGAGAGAAAGAGACTCTGTGTGTGTGTGTGTACATGTTTTCACGGGACTGGAGACCACCTTGAAATGGGGTAACGGGTAGAGGGGCAGAAGTCAGGGGCGGAAGGAGCCCAAGCTGGAAGAGGCAGGGCTCAGGGGCACAGGATGTGGTCTGTGGGAGAATGAGCTATACTTCTCCTTTGCTAGAAGCTGCCCTCCCCCAACCCTATTAGTAGGCCAAGGGAACACAGCCCTCGGTGTCAGGGGTGTCCACAGAGGGAACACACAGGAGCACAGCAAGCACAAGAGGGTCCAGAACAATCCAGCAGTGCAATGCTCAAGCTCTTGGTCTGGGTTGGAGAGTGAGGAGATGTGGAGGACAGGGCACCAGTCAACTCTGGGCCTCTGTCACACACGCACCCACATTTGTCCCAGACTAAGAGTACCCAGCTTGGAGAGAGGAGACAGAGGACAGCTGGACATAATGAACCCACCTGCCTAGAACCTGGGCTCTGAAGGTGAAGAAGGCAGAGAGGGGCTTTCAGGAGGTTGGGACTTTCCCACTTTCCCACACAATTGAACCTGCAGGGGGGGGGAGCCCTAGCTGCACCCTCAGCCGGAATGCTGGAGGAGGAGGCTGGGTCGGGGCAGGAGCTGGGAGGGGCTAAGAGTGCTTGGTAGTTTTCCCCAAGAGTCCACTCACTGAGATAGAGCCCTGAGGAAGTAAAGTAAAACATTTGGTCTTTGTCAAAAAACAAGCAAGGGGGGGAGGGGAAAGGGAACAGACGGCCAGTGTCACACAGCTGCTGAGGTCAATCTGGAGCTTGGGGGTTGGGGGGACCTGGGAGGGGTAAGAATGGCTCCTGGGGCTCACCCATTCCCAGGACTCATTCAACTGTGTAGGGGAAAGGAATTAAAAAGCAGAGATTTAAACTCATCTCTCCAGAGCTCTAAGGGGAGGTTGAGTGGCAGCCAGGGGGTGTGACTGCAGGTGGGAGGCACCTGCTGGAGCAATGTGCTCTTTGATCCAGTCCTGCATCCCTCACCCCCTCACCGTGGAGATGAGAGAGGAGCAGAAGGGGCCCTCACACTGCAGCCTAGGCTTGGGTGGGGCTCGGGAATGCAGTCCTGTGTTCCTCACCCTCAGCTGCCAGCCCAAGTTCATAGGCTGCCTCCTAAGCAGCTGAAGCCTGACTCACCTGTCATAGTACAGTCCCCAGGGCCTGCCATCAACAGACACAGGGTGGAGAGGGCAAGATTAGAGGGACCCTGAGGGCGGGGGACTGGAAGGAGAGTCTCCAGGAGGTCAGCACTCCTAAGAGATCCAATTTCCTTCCTTACAGTAAACTGCCTCAAGTTCCTCCCCTAAGGGAAAAGCAGAACCTGAAATGGTAATTCTAGGGTTCCTATGAGGTCACAGGTTCCACAGTGACCTCACAGAGGCAGGAAGAAGATAAAGGGGACAGGGATAATGGATGGAAAGTTCAGGGCGGGAGGTTCACTTCTTTCACATAAAGGGGCTGGGGTGGATGGCAGAGAGGGTCTGGGACTTGTGGAGACTGTAGAAAAGCAAGCAGAAACGTGGGGTTGTTAGGGGCAATCCTTGGGAAACAGATAACTGGGGCTGTTGGGATCGAGGTGGAGGGGAGGAAGAAGTTGGAAACGACCAGAAGGATGAAAAAATGCAATAATTACTGGTAGATTATAAATGGGGGCTTGCTTTAAGGGCCGATCAGATAGATCTAGGGTTGAAGAAACCAACCAGGTGAGGGGCGGGACCAGGCTACAGGTGCGCAATATGCAAATAAAGGGGAGGGTCTCATATAGCTCGGCCAAAAGTGTTGTGTGCAAGCTTGAAAAGAACTCATTGTCCAGCGGTTCTTACAGCGGGGAAGGGAGGTGGCAGTCTCGATGCCAATCCCGAGGGGCAAGCACTCAAGACTGCCAGGTGAAGGGGTGGGCCCGATTCGAACGCGAGGCGGGGCTATGCAAATGAGGGTCGCGGTCCCGTATGGTTCCCTTCCACTCTCGGGGCACCGACGCAACTCACCAGCCTGAGTGATGTCTGACAGGTCGTAACTGCGGGCCGCGCCCCGGGGGAAGTGCTTCAAACGCCGGTTGGACAAGTTCAGGGTCCCGGTGGCCACAGCTTCTTCTAGGGCTCGTTCTGCGCTGCGGCTCCCGGGAAGACCAGGAGACCCTGGCACGGAGACTGAAGCTGCAGCTTCCTCACCCCCGGCGGCGAGTGGGCCCGCTACCACCGCCGCCATCCGCTCTCGGCGGCTCCCGCTGCCTGACTGACGGCACCGGCCGGCCCTCCTCGCCCGTCCCCCACCTCGGGGCCGCCGTAGTCGCCTCTGGAGGGAGGAAGAGAGGGTCAGGAACCCCGCGGACCAATCATGAGCCAGAGACGCGTTAGAAGTGTCCAATCAGAAAACGCCCAGGGGGTGGAGCTTCTCGATTCTAGTCTCCTCTGAGGGACGGGAGGGGGTAAGAGCGGAGCATTCTCCAACGGCCGCGGCTTCTGGCCGAGCAGCGACATCCAATCAGAACTCTTGAAGCTAGAGGATGGAGCCAATGAGGCCCGCCTAGAAGGCGGGAACAACAGCTCTCAACTTCAAGGGATCAGAGAGACCCCGAGACCGCAAGCCTGAGTGTCAGCGCCCTCTTTCAAAGGAGACCAATTGCAATCTAGATACAGGCGAGTGATTGTCAAGAAGACAAATTAGAACCTCTCCTCTGAGGGACGGCTCTGCTCACCAATAGCACAGGCGAGGATATGGTCCTTTCAATAAACAAGGAGGCGGGGAAGCTAGAAGTTTTGAGACCCAGGTAAAGACTGAACGCTGCGTGCTAGGCCTGCTGACAAAGCAGTGTTAGGAGCTGGGTCCTAGCTGAACATTTGGGGAGCAAGCCAGCGTCCGGGAAGTTACAGGGCGAGGGACGCCCCAGGCCAGCGTGCAGGTTCTCATCTCAATAGAAGGGACCATTTCCGACTGTGGAGGCTGAGTCCCAGAGGGGACTCGTGGGTTGAGCGGTGTGGGGGTTTCCAGCTCAGACAGGGAAAGTCGCCAGATGTGCCAGCTCCACCGAGTCCCCCAGGACAAGACTTGTAATGCTCAAAAGGAAACAGACACCCTCTACACCCCTACATCCTTAATCTCCTCAGCTCTTGAGTTGCAGAATTTGGTCTTTACAATGACAGGCTGCTTAGCCAGCTTTCTCATCCCCAGAACTCTAGTATCCCGGTCCCATTCCACCAGTGACAGGAGCAGCTTCAGTTTTGTTTGGGGGTGGTGGGGGGTCATTACCTGCTGTAATCAGTATCCACAATTTATCCAGATCGACAGTTCGCCCGGAGCTCGGGTTCCTCTTTAAGGGGTAAGGAGTTATACCAGCTTTCCCAGAGTCACCTGGATGGGTCTGTGCAAGTTGACGCTGTGAGGAGGCATGCCACCAGCATCCCCCCCCCCCGCCTCGCCCCCTCCTGGGCACTTCAGGTACTTACCAATGTGGCTATAGCTGTGGCTCACATGGTCCCAGAATTTCGGTCTTTTTCTCAATCTGGGTGGCAGGAAAGAGGAAGACTGGCTTCTTGAGACAAGATCTTATGTAGCCCTGGCTGACCTCCAACTGGTTATGTAGCTAATGACCTTGAACTCCTGTGGCTGCCTCTCAAGTGCTAGGATTACAGGTATGCACCATCGTGCAAGAAATCCTTTGTAGTGGCACAAGACCCAAGTTGCCTGACCACCAGCAGCTGAAGTCGCTGTCTCATAAGTCATACCTGCTATGCTAATATGCCTAAACATTTATTAACTTATTACAATTTGGGAAGGAATTTGGCTGATTAAGAGTGCAAACTGCTCTTGCAGGAGTTGCTCTGCTCGAAACACCAATGGAGTGACTCTTAGTAGCCTTCTATTGCCAGTTTGTGGGGGTGGGGAGTAGGAGGGGGATGTAGATTCCAGTGCCCTCTACTGGCCACCACAGACACTGCACTCACATTCCTCCACACATACATGATTAAACAGAAATTAAATCTTAGGGGGCTGAAGAGAAAGATGACTCAGAGGTTATGAGCACTTGCTGCTCTTGCAGAGGACCCAGGTTTTGTTCCCAACACTCAAATTGCAGCTTACAACCATCAGAAACAACCAATTCTATGGTATCCAGGCATGCATATGGTACACACCATCTTTTTACAAAGAAAATGTTTAAATAGTAGCTGGAAATACCTTTAATTCCAGCACTTGGGAGGCAGAGGCAGGTGGATCTCTGTGAAATTGAGGTCTACAGAGTAAGTCCCAGGACAGCGAGCTCTACACAGAGAAACCCTGTTTCAGCCTACACACACCAAAAAAGAAAGCAAGTATTGGAATGGAAGGCCATGCACATGCCCTACATGGGAACTGTATTCCTAGTTATTACAGATAAGAGAGTTGATGTGGGTGATGAACATCTGGCTACAGCAGTCAGTAAATGGATCAGCTAGGTACTTATACACTGGTTTCCTAACAGGATTCAATCCTTTGGCACTCCTAGAAAAGCCATATTCCTTACATTTATTGGTGTAGACCTTCCCCTACCTATCAGATGCAACCTCATCTGCTGTTTCTCCTGGATAAAGTCACTCCACAGGAAAAGCTAAGTGCCTAGGCTCTAGCAGATGCCCTAACCTCCAGGGGGGGAAAACTCTCCCTTACCCCACCTTAATAGCATATCCTTTGCACATGCAATGATGGCACCAGTCACCCGGAAAGCAACATGTGACTTGGGACTTGTTTTCAATGGGATGGTAAAGAATTTGTGTTGTATTGTTCTCACTTGCATCTTGCTTTCGTGAGCAGGAAGTTAGATTCCCATTTATCTTTCTTTTTGAGACACTGTCCCATATAATGCAGTAATGCAGGCTGGCCTCAAACTCCTTATGAACTCCTTTTTGATGCTCCCGAGTGCTGGGACTGCAAGTGTGCACGGCCATATTGTGTTGTATCTGGTGCTGGAGATTAAACCCAGCTTCATGCATGAAAGGCAAGCACTCTACCAACTGAACTTACATCCAGCCCTATACTTTTCTTTTCTGGCTTTGTACTCGTGAACTACAAATCCCCAGAGACTGAGGACTACCCAGGAGTCCCAAGTTTTTCTCTCTGGAGTTAAAATGAAAAGTGAGAAAATCTACTACTACTCCCTAAGAGAGGAGGACTTACCACCTGCCAATAAATCACTCTTTATGTCTCCAGTAAAACATGTATCCCATGAGCCACCTGGTGGCTGGATCTGAGCTAGAACCCAGAAGCTAGCTCTGGGATCAGGTTAAGGAGAATAGGTCACAGTTGCTGGACAGTGAGGTCACAAAAAGGTTTATGTTGCCCCAGACTCCATGGGGGTGGGGCCTAGATGATAGCGGGCCCTAGAGGTCCCCCAGACTGGGGACATGGTGTGGGAAAGGCAGCGGGGACAGGGGCCTGGGGCCTGGGGAGCCAAGGGGCCTGGAGAGATGAGGGCAGGAGCAGGGAAGGGACAGTCAGGATGGTGAGAAGAAGTCGGAGACAGAAGCTGCAAAAATTGACCAGGCTGTGCAGACAGGAGGAGGGGCTCAGGGTGAGGGAGGTGGCAAAGCAAGGGAAGGGCAGGGAGTGACTGACAGCAAGAAATCTGGGGACAGGTCAAGGCACAAGGCAGGCAAGGGAGGGACGTTAACTTGAGGTCCTGCAGAGAGAAGGGATGGCTGGATTTGCTAGCATAGAGTTGGTCTTGGATGAGCCCCCAGGCAGTTCACAAAAGCAAAGCAAAGCACTTGGACAGCAGAGAAGGAAAACAGGTGTGGCCCCCACAGAACCCCTCTGCTCCCCTTACTCCTCTGGCAGGTGAAGCGCAGCTGCCCTTCTTGTAGTCTGGAGGCTGGGAATGAAAAGGAGAGAAGGAACCCTATTTCTGTTCAGCTGTTCCCCCCAGAGCTGGTGAGTCTTTAGGGTTTGGCAAGGGTTGTGAATGCAAGGCTGAGGTGCAGCCTATGACTCTCCCACCTCCTCCCTCCTCCTCCTCCACAGGTGGAACACATCGTCTCATTCCTCCCGGTCAAAGATGTTGTCGCTTTAGGCCAGACCTGCCACTACTTCCATGAAGTGTGTGATGCTGAGGGCGTATGGAGACGCATCTGTCGAAGGCTCACTCCACGCATCCGTGACCACCGCTCTGGTGCTCGGCCCTGGAAGAGAGCTGCCATTCTTAACTGTACACTTCCCCTCAGTAACAACTTCTCCTAGCCTCTGTCCTTCCTTATTCTGGAAACTTCCTTCTCTGTCAAGTTGCCTGGTAATCTTTGCACCCCCTGGCAACCTTTTCTTTAGAGGAAACTTGTTCCTCTCAAATATACTCCATGGAGTACTTCCTCCAAGGTCCTCTAGCCACCTCTGACAGATATCCAGTTCACAGCTCTAGTACCATTTCAGCCAGGTCTCCTTGCACGTGCTAAGTCTTCCAGATCTTACCCTAAAGACACCCCAGATGTGGAGTTTCTCCCTCTTTTAAATCAGAATTAACTTTGTCAGCTTTTGCATATGTGGTGTGTGTGTGTGTGTGTGTGTGTGTGTGTGTGTGTGTGTGGTGCACAAGCTAGTGCAATCACTTGTGAAGGCCAGAGGTTGACATTGGTTGGCTTCCTCTGTCCCTCTCCACCTTATTTTTTTTTTAATGTTTATTTTTATTTTATGTGTATAGGTGGTGTTTTGCCTACATGTATGTCAGTGCACAACATGCATGCAGTGCCTGTGTAAGCCAGAAGGGGGCATCAGATCATCTGGACCTGGACTGCCACGTGGGTACTGGGAACCAAACCCAGGTCCTCCAGTGCTCTTCACCACTGAGCCATCTCTAGCCCTGCCTTATGTTTTTAAACAGGCTCTCATTGAACCTTGAGCTTGCCATGATAGACAGGATGGCCAGCATGCCCTGGGAATCCTTCTGTCTCTCCCTTCCCCCTTCCCTGAAACCAATGCATACTGTCATTAAAAATATTCCATACCAGAGTTTACATGGGTGCCGGGGCTCTGAATTCAGGTCCTCATGCTTACACAGCAAATACTTTACACATTTAGCCCTCTCAGCTTTTTGTCACCTTGTAACAGTTGAGATGAAGTAATTCTCTTTTTTTCATGTTTATGTACACGGCGTATGTGTCTATATGTGTGCATGTTTGCATGTGTGTGGACACGTGCACATTGGGGTATAGGTATGTAGAGACCAAAGTTGCTATCAGGAGTCGCTGTCAGCACCCCTCCACTGTATTCAGTGGAGCCAAGTCTTTCCGTTGCACCTGAAAGTAGTCTCATTAGCTACCTTGCTCTGAGGGTCCTGCTCCCACTCCTGAGTCTCCTACTTCCGAGGCCAGAATTCCAGGCAGGCCAAGAAGCCCACCCAGTATTTATGTCTCAGCTCTGATCCTCCTGCTTGCCAGGCAAGAACTTAAGCCATCTCCCTAGGCAGAGGTGAAACAATTATCTGTTGTGGAGGCTGTCCTATTGTAAGGCAGGCGGCAGTGCCGACTCCCCAGTTATGACAGCCAGTGTCCCTGAGGGGTGACAATCACCCCAGCTTGAGAACAGGACCACTCCACTACTCCTTTCACGCACGCATAGTTTAGAGACAGCCACAGCAGAAGCGAGAGGAGATGCTTGGCCTTCCTTGGCCATTTCTCTCTCCTTTCTGCTTCGTTTCTGATAAACAGATGCTACTGGGAAGCATATGTACGGCCCTGGGGTGCTGGGTCAAAGGTAGGGCATGAATCAAGCTTTCTGTATCGGCCCAGGAAGGAGTCTGATCCCTCATCCTGGAGACAGAAATAAAGCTAAAGCTAAATAGCGGGGTGTCTGGAAAAAATCCAACCTAGCTCACCCTAGCTCTGGCTCTTCCCACTCATGTCACCTCAGCCTTGAAATCATTTCCTTCTGGTCTTTAGATACAAAGGGCCTGTATTTCCAGGCATTTGGAGGACGTCGCCGATGTCTCAGCAAGAGTGTGGCCCCCATGCTAGCCCATGGCTACCGCCGCTTCTTACCCACGAAGGACCATGTGTTCATTCTTGACTATGTGGGGACACTCTTCTTCCTCAAAAATGCTCTGGTGTCCTCCACCCTTGGCCAGATCCAGTGGAAGCGGGCCTGCCGCTATGTGGTGTTGTGTCGAGGTGCTAAGGATGTGAGTAGGGAATTCTGGGTGCTGAGAACCCACCTCAATGGTCCTGAGTGGTCTCTCCTTTAGGGAGGGATGTTAGGACATCTGCCCTCTCTTAGGGAACCTGAAAGCAATCCATTTCTCTGTCATTTGCTTGTGGTTTTTTTTGTTTGTTTTGTTTTGTTTTTTGGTGCCAGGAATTGAACCCAGGACCTCATACATGCTAGGCAAGTATTCTCTCACTGAGTTAGATCACCAATTCTAAATAAGCTCCCATTTCTTAGCCCTGGGCCCAGTCATCTCATTTCCCATCCCATGATCCACTTGCTCTAGCTTTATCCCATTCAGAGTCTCTAGATTCCAGACAGCCTCACCTTGTTCCACAGTTTGCCTCCGACCCAAGATGTGACACAGTTTACCGTAAATACCTCTATGTTTTGGCCACTCGGGAGCAGCCACCAGTGGTGGGCACCACCGGCAGCCGGGCCTGTGACTGTGTGGAGGTCTACCTGCAGTCCAGTGGGCAGCGGGTCTTCAAGATGACATTCCACCACTCCATGAGCTTCAAGCAGATCGCGCTAGTGGGCCAGGAGACCCAGCGGGCTCTACTGCTCCTCACAGGTGCGACCCACAAAGCAGTGGTTTGCAAATATCTAGTAGATTCTTCAGGAGCTGCTCCAGGGGAGAGCAAGAGAGGGGCCTGGCAGAGAGGGTTCTACCTTCTCATGCTCCAGCTCTCAACCACAGAAGTTCTAGAATTCTGCATAGAATTTCAGATAAAGGTCCTTCTCAGGCTGGGGGTGTAGATCAATTTACATGAAGCAGCAGGTTTAACCCCTGGCGCCGTATAAAGTGGGTATAGATACACGCCTATACTCCCAGTATTTGGAAGGTGGAGGCAGGAGAATCGAGTTCAAGGTTATTCTTAAGCTACAGAGTTTGAGACCAGTCTACGTAACACAGGAGTGCTGAGTAGATGGGACAGTGGGCAAAAGACTTGCAACAAGCATGGGGATGTGAGCTTGGATTCCCAGAGCCAACCTAAGTCTAGACACAGTAGTGCAAGTCGCTAATCCTAGCACTCATACGGTGTGACTCAAGATGGAGACCGGAGGCTCCCAGAAGCCGGCAGGCCAGCTAGTCTGCCATGTGTAGTGGTAGTGGTAAGACTCCCACTCAAACAACGTAGCTGGCGAGGAGCCTCCTGCACGTGCACTGTGCATGGGAGCCCACGCTATTACAACAGTTTCTTAATTGTTTGGAAATCACTGCTCTAGTGAGTATCTGATTTTAAAATCTGATCCCCTCCTAACCTGCATGCCAGGCACTTTACTTTATACCCCAAGCTGTCCCCTCCCCACTTCTCCAGTGTCCTCTATAATTGACAGCACCCTCCTTAAGACTGAGACCCTGTGGACTTCCGAATGCCAGGCGGGAACCTAAATGCCCAGGCTTCATTCTTCCCAACACTCAAATTAAGAGTCTGCAACATCTAATCACTAGGTTTGCTCTCCACTAGTCTCTCATGCTGAAGTACCTCCGTGTTGTGTTTTCAGGGTTGAGGGCTGGGGGCTGGAAGCCATTCTCTTCTTCTTCTTTTTTTTTTTTTTTTTTTTTTTTTTCTTTTTTCTTTCTATTTTAAAAATTTTCGAGAGGGTTTCTCTGTGTAGCCTTGGCTATCTCAGAACTCACTCTGTAGACAGGCTGGTCTTGAACTCAGAGATCTGCCTGCCTCTGCCTCTCAAGTGCTGGGATTAGAGGCGTGTGCCACCACTGCCCAGCTCTTTTTCTTATTTTATTTTTGTTGTTGAGACAGAGCCTCCCTATGTAGTTCAGTCCTGGCTGTCCTGGAACTTACTATGTAGCTCGACCAAACTGTTCTTTAACTCACAGAGTTCTGTTTGCCTCTGCCCCCTACATGCTGAAAGTAAAAGCATGTGTCACCATACTTTATCCCCCTCCCCCCTCCCGTCCCGTGTGTGTGTGTGTGTGTGTGTGTGTGTGTGTGTGTGTGTGTGTGTGTAGGTCAGAGGACAACTTGCAGGAGTCGTTTTCTCTTTCTACGGTGGGTTTCAGCAGGTTGTCAGGCTTGCACAATGTGTTTTTACCTATGTAGTTATCTCATTGAGCCTCTACCTTCTCTTGACACTCTAGGGGCAGTGTTTCTGTTGAGTGTCCCATGGGATGTCAATCTGGGTATTGATGAATCCTTTCCTCCATGGAATTGTATGCGTCCCTTCATGTCCCCAGATGAAGGGAAAATCTACTCCTTGATAGTGAATGAGACCCAGCTGGACCAGCCACGCTCCTACACAGTACAGCTGGCCCTCAGGAAGGTGTCTCGATGCCTGCCTCACCTTCGTGTGACCTGCATGGCTTCCAACCAGAGCAGCACCCTCTATATCACGGGTAAGAAGCACCTCCCAGGACTGGGGAGAGGGCTCCATAGGTAAAATTACTAGTTGTGTAAGGCTGAGGATAAGTTCAAGTCCCCAGAACCCACATAGAGCTGGATCCAGACAAACGTTTGCAATCCCAAAGGCAGAGAAGGGGATTCCCTGTGGGCCAGCCAGTCTGCCATCAAAACAGCAAGAGACCCTCCCTCAAACAAGGTGGAAGGCATAGACAAACACCGAGGTTGTCCTCTGACTTTACGCTGTGGCACATAAATGCCAATACCTCTACACGTATATCAGCGTGCCCCCCCCCCAACACACACACTGAGAAATTTAAACATTTTGGGCAGATCCAATCTTGGACAGATCTTCCACACACTGACACTCCTTAGGCATGCTGGTGAATATGGCTAGGTTCCCAGCTGTTGGAGCTGGAGTGTTGATTGAATGAGACTCCCTGCCATCTCTAAGCGCAGTTTGTCACCACAGGTGGGGCATTGTCCCTAGGAAATGGGTGCCCAAAGCTGCCTTTGAGCTGAGGGCTCCCGACCCCCCCCAGACCAGGGGGGAGTGTATTTTGAGGTGCATACCCCAGGGGTGTATCGTGATCTCTTTGGGACCCTTCAAGCCTTTGACCCTCTGGACCACCAGATGCCGCTTGCTCTGTCCCTGCCTGCCAAGGTAGGATGCTGGTATGGAGAGGTTGGTGGGCAGTTAGCATGGTGTGGAGCAGAGGGCTGGGCTCTAGGGACTGGAGGAATAGATCTGGGTGGGACAGAGGGACTCAGGGAGAGGAGGTCAGATGGGATCAGTTAGGGGACAGTTCTGGAACTGAGTTTCCTGAGAATGGAGTGCTCATATGCTCTTTCTGTCTTAATCTCCTTAGGTCCTATTCTGTGCTCTCGGCTACAATCATCTTGGCCTAGTGGATGAATTTGGCCGGATCTTTATGCAGGGAAATAACAGATATGGGCAGTTGGGAACGGGAGACAAAATGGACCGAGGGGAACCCACACAGGTGAGGGTGTTTCCTGGCAACGCTCATCCAATCTCCTAACCCAGCATCTAGCTACTTTTCCATACCACTTTCTCTCCCCTTGGCAAGGCTAAGCCCATCATATTAACACTCATGCTGTAGCTGCCGGTCTCATCCAGGGCTGGCCCCAGAAGGTCTGTTCTGTACAATGCACACTGCGTGTGCAGAAGGAATTCAGTGATGGAGTAGGCTGGGCACCTGGGTGCGTTGAAGTACTAGAAAGGGTGAGATGAAGCCTGAGAAGAGGGCTCAGAGAGCAAACGCTTGTCATGTGAACATGAAGACTGGACTTCAGATCCACAGTACTCATGTAAAAAGCTGGACATAGCTGTGAGTGCCTAGGATGCCAGCACTGGGAGGAGGAGACTGAAGGATCCAGGGACTCGCTGGTCAGCCAGGCTAGCCAACTGATGAGCTCCACACGCAGTGGGAGACCCTGCCTCAAAAAAAAAAAAAAAAAAAAAAAAAAAAAAAGGTAGGCGGCCGGTGGTGGCGCCTTTAATCCCAGCACTTGGGAGGCAGAGGTAAGCAGATCTCTGAGTTTGAGGCCAGCCTGGTCTAGACCAGTCAGGCTTACACAGAGAAACCCTGTCGAAAACAAAACAAAACATAACGATAGAGGGCAAGTGAGGAAGATAGTTAGCACTGACCTCTGGCCTCGATATCCACATGCATGGCGCACACTCCCTAAATGCACACGTAGCTTTGAAGGGAGATGGCAGTAGGGGGGCCTGTGGGTTGAGGGGGTCGGGTGAGGCTAGAGAAAGGCATTCCATGTAATGAGGACAAGGGCAGTGATGAAGCTTACACACAAGACAGTAAAAAGACTGGTGAGGGGGGGCTGGAAAGATGGCTCAGTGGTTAAGGTCACTAGCTGCTCTTCCAGAGGAGCTGGGTTCAATTGGCAGCACCCACATGACAACTCAGAACTGTCTGTGACTCCAGTTCCTGGGGATATGACACCTTTACACCAGTGCACAAAAAATAAATTATTAAAAAAGAAAAATAAAAGACTGGTCAGATGGATAGATGTACCGCAGTGGTAGAGCACTTGCTTAGCATGCGCAAGACCCTAAACAAAAAAAGTAGGAGAGGAAGAGAAGGAAGCAGAAGAGAGCAAGTTCCAGGACAGCCAGGCCTACACAGAGAAGCCCTGTCCTGAAAAACCACACACACACACACACACACACACACACACACACACACACACACACACAAGCAAACAAACCTGAGACAGAGTAGCACATGTAGGCAGTAGGGTTTAATTGGTGGAATGCTTGCCTGGCATGTGTGAGACCGAGTTTCATCCCTGGCACTACGAAAACCAGGCATGATCCCAGCGGTTGATATGTGGAGAAAGGAGGATCAGGGGTTGATGCCATCCTCTGTTATGAGTGGGTTTTCCCTGCCGGTCTGGTCCCACCGCCACACCAGCCCCAAATAAAACACAGAGATTTGTATTAGATACAAAGCTGTTGGCCAGTTGCTAGTGTTTCTTATTGGCTAGCTCTGTCTTAAATATTAACCCATTTCTATTAATCTAAGTATTTCCACGTGGTCTTATCTAAGCGGAGAGAGGGCCCAGAGTTCTACCCTGTTGTTCCTACATCTTGAAATTCTTCCCTATTTCCTCCTCTCTTCTCCTAGTCTCCTAGTCCTGCCTATCTTGCTTTCCTATTGGCCAACAGTGTTTTTATTCATTAACCAATATGAGAAACATATACAAAATGACAACTCCCATCAATCCTCAGCTACACAATGAGTTCTAGGCCATACATGTGTCCTGTCTTAGTTACTGTTCTATTGCTGTGAAGAGAGACCATGACTAAGGCAACTTTTTATTTATTTATTTATTCAGGACAGGGTTTCTCTATGTAGCCCCAGCTGTCCTGGAACTTGCTCTGTAGACAAGGTTGTCCTCAAACTCAGAGATCCACCTGCCTCTGTCTCTCAAGTGACAGGATTAAAGGCCTGGGCCACCACCACCAAAGCAACATTTTTTTTTTTTTTTTTTTTTTTTTTTGGTTTTTTGGTTTTTTGAGATAGGGTTTCTCCGTAGCTTTTGGGGCCTGTCCTGGAACTAACTCTATAGACCAGGCTGGCCTTGAACTCAGAGATCTGCCTGCCTTTGCCTCTCAAGTGCTTGGATTAAAGGCATGCATCACCACCACCTGGCTTTCAAGGCAACTCTTATAAAGGAAGCATTTAATTTTGGAGGATCAATCCGTGATCATGATGGGAGGCAGGGGGCATGGTGCTGGAGCAGTAGCTGAGAACTTTATATCCTGGTCCACAGGCAGATAGAAGAGGGGGTATAGAGAAAGAGAGAGGGGACTGATCCACAGGCAGCAGGCAGAGAGAAACTGGGTGTGGGTGTGGGGGGGGGATAGGCCTTGCATGGATTTTTGAAAGCTCACACCCATCCTCAGTAACACACTTCCTGCAAGGCCACACCTTTTAACTCTTTAACCCTTTCCAAACAGTTCCACTCCCTGGTGATTAGGCATTCAAACATATGAGCCCACGGAGGCCATTCTCATTGCCACCAGCACATGACCCTCTCCCACAATCAACAGCTGTGGAAAAGGTTCATCAGGCAACAGCTTGCTGGAAGGAGAGAACTGTATGCAGAAGTTGTCCTCTGCCCTTGACAGTGTGCTATGTACACTTGCATCACACACAAACAAATGTAATAAAAAAAAATTAAACAAACAAAAACTGGTTTTTTAAATCATTGATTTATTTTTATTTTATGTTCAATGGTGTTTTGCCTGCATGTCTGCCTGTGTGAGGGTATCAGATCCCCTGGAACTGGAGTTATAGTCAAGTGAGCTGTCATGTGGGTGCTGGAGTTTGAACCCCAGACCTCTGGAAGAGAAGTCTTAACCACTGAGCCATCTCTCCAGCCCAAAAACATTTTTTGAGAAAACTCTCATTTTAATCCTCCTGTTTCCCCATGCCTGGCTAACTTCTCAATTGTTACTTGCTGTTTTTGTTTTTTAAATTAAAGATGCATTTATTTGCTTATGTTATACTGTATATTATACATGCAAGAATGCACGTGTGTCCATACAAACATGTGTGCAGGTACCCAGAGAAGCCAGAAGAGGGCATCAGGACTTGTCTTTAAGGAAGAGCATATTTCCTGAGGAACAAGACACAAAGTTTTTACCAAGTACCAGAAGCCATGTAGTCAGGCTTTGAGGGCTTTGTGGATACAGGAAGGAACAGATAGCTGCCAGCTTGCAGAGCAGAGCAGATGACCTGGGACAGGACCCTCTTTTCTTCCAACTCCCAGGACTGCACTTTGCCCCAAGCCTTCCAGGCAACCTTCTCTAACCTGGAGCCTCACCCTCACCTCGCCCCCACCCCCATCCCACCCCAGTCCTTGAGGATTCCCACCTTAAAGCCCCTGACCATTTTGTCTGTCTGTCCTCAGGTTCGTTATCTACACCGGCCCATTGCCCTGTGGTGTGGCCTCAACCATTCCTTGGTGCTGAGTCAGACCTCGGATTTCAACAAGGAGCTGCTGGGGTGCGGTTGTGGGGCTGGAGGCCGCCTTCCTGGCTGGCCCAAGGGGAGTGCCTCCTTCGTCAAGCTACATATCCAGGTCAGAGCAGGGCCAGGCAAGCGGATATACAGGGAGGGTGGAGCAGTAGTGCCAGGTGGCCCTCAGGACTAGAGCCAGGACTTACCTCCCTCTCTCAAAAAGTCTCACAAATGTATCTGGGAGGGGTCGTGCCAGGAAGAGCCTGTGGAGGGCAGAGGACAACTGTGAAAGTCGGTTCTCTCCTTCCTTGTTGGTCACCAAGTTTGGCAGCAAGGTGAACCATTTCATTGGACTCCCTTTTTTTCAAGTAGATTCTCACTGTGTAGCCCAGGCCTGCCTTAAACGGTCAGTTTTCCTGGCTCCCCTGTGTTACCATGCCCAGCTTGTTCCTGGGAGCCCTGCAAGGCACCGCTGTTTCCATCTGCCCTGTACCATGAAATCTCCTTTTCCTGCCCCACACACTACTCCCTGCTGTCTCCTTAGCTGACCCTGCTGGCTTTATCCAAGCACAAGGTCCTGGGACATAGCAAGCTGACGCCCACCTGCTGCCTGAGAGGGGTCAACATAGCATCAGGCTTAGCTGGCGCCCTGGAAGCCTGGCAGTGTTAAGCCTCCCTCAGTCCCCCTTCTCTCCTCTAAGGTCCCCTTGTGTGCCTGCTCCCTGTGCTCCACCAGAGAGTGTCTCTATATGCTGTCCAGCCACGACATCGAACAATGCCCAGTCTATCGAGACCTGCCAGCCAGCAGGGTGGGGGGAAGCCCTGCACCTACTCTGGGGGCTGGAGGCCCCCAAGATCCTGGGGGAACAGCCCAGGCCTGTGAGGAATACCTCAGCCAGATCCACAGTTGCCCCACGTTGCAGGACCGAATGGCCAAGATGAAGGAGATTGTGGGCTGGATGCCCTTGATGGCAGCCCAGAAAGATTTCTTCTGGGAGGCACTGGACATGCTGCAGAAGACTCCTACTGGGAATGGCCCGGGCACCTCAACCCCTGAGAGCTGACCTTGCCTCTTAGCCTTTATTCCTGAAGGAAATGAGGCCCTGCGCTAGGGGCTAAGGAGAGATGGAGTGGCAAACAAGATTGTGTGTACATGGTGGTGGGGTGGTGGGGTGGGAGGTGGGTTGAGTTGTGGGGAGTAGTGCTGGACATGCCAGGGTAAGGTAGGAAATTCTTTTTTAAATGTTTGGGGGGCTGCCCCGGAGGGGCCCCCAACCTGACTATCATGGACGAGAAATTTGATGGACAATAGAATAAAAGGCTAAAGGAAGGCCTGTTTTGAAACCCTGGGGCCTTATGGGAGACAAGGGGTGGAGGGTGCCCTGGCTGGCGAGAGAAGAAAGACAGTGGGAGAGAGCCCCAGCTGTTGGTTTACTGAGAAGTGCCAACACCCCGACTCACTCCAGAAAGCTCACGTTGTCTTTCTGATGTGCAGATTGGGCCTGGTCTTGTGGAATAACTCGGTTGACAAAGCTTATTTTCCCAGTTTGGAGCCTCCGCTGGGTCTGGAACCTTAACTCGAGTCTGCTCATTTTGTTTGTGACAGAGCCTCACTGTGTGGCCCATGCTGACCTTTAATCATCCTGACTCCATATCCAGAGTGCTAGGATTACAGGTGTGCCGTCCTCATACCTGGATCAGCCCAGGAATCTAATCTTTACCTCTACTTCTGGAAGTACCTCACCCTAGCCCTGAGCCCTCCAAAGTCAGCAGCCTGTTCTCTGACTGTTGTTTTCCAAGCCCAGCCTCTCCCGTCTGTTCCCTTACCTTCTGCTCCTTCCCCTCTTCACCCAGGGAAAGGGATACTCCATGCTTTCCTTAGCCCTTCTCCAGTACCTTAAAATAGTTGGAAGAGAAAATAAGGGGTCAGAATGTTCCTGCCTTGGCCTGATCTGGGCCAGTGTTAAAGGGAAAGCCATATACTTGTGCAGAAGATCCTGGGTAAGGGGTGCAGACCTGGAACCCCAGCACTTGGGAAGCTGAGGCAGGAGGATCAAAGGTTTCAGCTAGCCAGGACTTCACGACAAGACTGTCTTAAGCAACAGCAGAAACTACCAGAAATGTGCAGTCGGACCATGGATGGCAAGAGACTCAAGAAGGACATTCCCTCTTGTTGCGGAGACAGCAACAGGTGAAGAGGTCCAGTCTGCACCTGAAGGTCTATAGGAAAGACCAGGTTCTCAGGCACAGGACACAGTGGAGTTGCAGATAACATCTTCTGATGTAGATGATGTTCTCTCTGCCCCTCGTTGCTCCCAGCATCCTTTAGTCAATCAATATATGTCCAAGATCTAAAGAGGCCCCTGCAGGGACTCACCACTGTCCCAGCTGTCTCCCTGTCCCGCCTCCCCTGCTGCCCGCCCAGTTGGCCAGTCCCCACGCCCACACACCCAGGGCTGCCTCATCTGGTACCGATTATCCTGCTGCTGCTGCTGCTGCTGGTGCTGCTGCTGCTGGTGCTGATCTCAGCTGCTGCTTCCAGCACCTTCCCCCTACACAATGCTGGCTGCTGCCCTAACCTCCCTACTGGGGCCTTTCCTTGTGGCCTGGGTACTGCCTCTTGCCCAAGGCCAGACCCCCAACTACACCAGGTAGGTCTCATGTCTTTCGGATGGCTTCCAGAGGGAGCTTCGAAATGCTTGTGACTCCTGGGAGGGCTGTGCCAGTGGGTCTTGCGAGCTCTTCTGCTAGCAACCCCTTCACATTCCCATCTTCCTCCTAAGATTCATGCTCTCCCTGTCTGCTGCAGAGCCATGCTGGTCTGTCTGCTGCTTCTACTCCTTTATGACCGTTCCTCTGCCCTAAGTATCCCTTTCCACCCAGAGCCTTTCCATGGAGTTTGAACCCAGAAAGCCAAGACCTTGAACTTGTCTTTTAGCTGACATTCAGGAAATGAGATTGGGGGCAGGGCAGCAAGCAGAAAGTCAGATCTGGTCCTTATAGCTGGAACCCGGAGCAGGGCAAAGGTGGGCGCCCCTAACTGTATGTCCACTGTTGCTCCCCGCATCTCTCTTGCCCCCTCCCCCTCATGGCCTCATGGCTTGTCACATCTGGAAGTAGTTAGGCGGCTCCTGTCCTTGACTGCCTGGCAGGGCAAGGAGGGGGGTAGAGAAAGCTAGAGGACTGAGGAGGATTCCGGGAATTCCTGTCGACGTGGGGGTGGGGCCTCTAGGGGCTGGAGAGATGGCCCCATTGCCTAGCCCCACTTCCCCTGGTCCTTGGACGGGTCCCTGCCTCACAAGCTAAGGCTTTTCCCGTACATCCTCCTTATTGCCTGGGCTTTCGCAATCTGATGACCCTCTCTCCAATGGTTCTGCCTGACACCCCTTCTGTCCTCCAGACCCGTGTTCCTGTGTGGAGGGGACGTGTCGGGAGAGTCGGGTTACGTGGCAAGTGAGGGTTTCCCCAACCTCTACCCCCCAAATAAGAAGTGCATCTGGACAATCACGGTGAGAAAAAAGGCCCCTCCCGTCCTCATTGCCTTCCATCATTCTCACTGGCAAAACCCTGATAGCTCAGGGTACCCTCCCCATCACCAGCCATCACTCAGTCTGGGAAACCCTCTTCTCCCCTTTGGTCCCAAGGGTGTCAGGCTCCACAGCAGCACGGCTGTGATAACATCCTGACCTTCCCACCCCTGTGTGTGTGTGTGTGTGTGTGTGTGTGTGTGTGTGTGTGTCCCCGCTACTGGAAATAGAACTCTTAAGACATGCTAGGCCAGAATTATACCACTAAGGTACATCCCAGCCACTTTTAGGTTTTTTGTTTGTTTTTCTGTGTGTGTGTGTGTGTGTGTGTGTGTGTGTGTGTGTGTGTGTGTATGAGTGTGTGTGTTGCATGTATGTGCATACTCATACATGCATGTGTAGAGGTCAGAGTGCTATGTTGGGTATTCTAGAGTTCTACCACTCTCCACTCTATTTCCTTGAGACAAAGTCTCTAAATCTAGAGCTAGTCTAAAGGTCAGCAAGCCCCAGTGACCCTCCTGTCTCTGCCCCCCACAGGGCTAGGATTTTAGGTGTGTGTGGAGTCTTAAATGTGGCCTTTTATATGGGCTCTGGGGATTTGAACTTGAGCAAGCTCTTTTACCCACTGAGCCATTGCCCCAAGCCCCTTCACCTTTTATTTCTGAGATAGAGTCTCTGTAAATTATGGGCCATGCATTTATGGTCCTCTGGCTTCAGTTTCCCAAATAGCTGGAATCACAGATGTGCACTCAGGGTACTGAGCCCTAATTCTCTGTTTTGGGAGGCAGAGTCTCGCTGCATAGTTTAGGGTGGTCTTGCTTGAACTTTGAGGCAATCCTGATTCAGCACCTAAATCCTGGGATTACAAGTGTGAGCTGCCATACCTAGTTTAAGTCCTTTTTTTTTTTTTTTTTTTTTTTTTTTTTTGTAACAAATGCTCCTACCCCTAATTTGTTCCTGTTCTCTCCCTCTAGAGACCATAAGCCAGGAGTAGACTCCGGGCCCTCTGTGTTGCACTGGCCAGGGGCCTTTCCAGTTATGGCTTTTTCTCTAAGAAGGACTTGGGGGAGGAGGTGATGCCCACTGTTGGGGTTGTTTGGGACCTGATTCTGTGGGTTCCCTCCTTCCCATTTTATCAGGTGCCTGAGGGCCAGACTGTGTCCCTGTCCTTCCGAGTCTTCGATATGGAGCTCCACCCTTCCTGCCGCTATGATGCCCTGGAGGTCTTTGCTGGATCTGGGACCTCAGGCCAGCGACTTGGACGCTTCTGTGGCACCTTCAGGCCTGCACCTGTAGTCGCCCCTGGCAACCAGGTGACTTTAAGGATGACAACAGATGAAGGCACTGGGGGCCGAGGCTTCCTGCTCTGGTACAGCGGTCGGGCCACCTCAGGCACTGGTGAGCATCCTGGCCTCCTCTTTCCCCTCTCCTTGTCCCACCCCGGTTCAGGTCCCTACCCCTGCCCTAACCTCGACCCTCCCCAGATTATTCCCAAGAGTTAGGGCCATCATTACTCCCTTTCTTCTCACTAACCGTCCCTTCAGTCCCTCCTCCTGGTCTTCTCTCCCCCTCCCGCTCCCACCTACCCCTCTTCCAGGGCCTCCCCCAGGTGCGAGGCGGAAATGGGTCATGGACCCACGGGTGGAATGGGCGGCCTGGGGTTACTGGGACGGTGAGTAACTGCCCGCCCCCCTCCGCAATCGGGCTCCTCTGAAAGGAGTAAGGGGGCACCCTGAAGCTGGGGGACTAGGATTGCCTCATCTGGAGCCCCCTATACCCAGCTCTGGGATCCCGATTGCGGTCCCATCACCCCCTCCCGGCAGCACAAGTCTCTCTGGACTGTTTCAGGCAGAGACCTCATCAGAGGGGAGGTCACCCTCACAACCTGAGAGCTCTCTAGCCTGCTTAAGAGGATTCTTCTGCTAGGCCGGGACGGAGAGATGGGATCTCCTAGGGGAAGAGGCGTGGTGTGGCGGCGGGTTGGGGAGGGACCAGAAGGGATCCATTCAATCTTTCCTCTCTGTTGGGCGCCCCAGCCCTGTCTTCCCAGGCATTTGCTGACCCACCCCCTTTGCCATTCCCCTTTCTTGTTCCCTCATCTTGAGACCCAGACTTCCTAGATGCCTGCCAGCTCCCAGGCTAGAGCTCTCTACTCTAGCTGACCGAGGGTCTCCACCGGCCCCCACCCGGTCCCTCTCTCCCCTTCTCAGAGCACCAGTTTTGCGGGGGGCGGATGGAGAAGGCCCAGGGAACCCTGACCACGCCCAACTGGCCTGAGTCGGATTACCCCCCAGGCATCAGCTGTTCCTGGCACATCATTGTACCTTCAGACCAGGTACTGACCCTCTTGACCAGGTCACCCACTAGGTACCAGGCAGCATCCTTAAAGCAGATAGACAGCACAATTGAACTTCTGTGTCCTGATCCCTAAGCTTACCCCGGTAGAGACCAAAACCAGACCCAGACCAGATCACAAGCAAGCAAAATGACAAATGCGACTGCGCGACTGCTGGCCTTAGGGGGAGGGAAGTGTGTGGGCCTGATGGGAACTATGTGCTGTAGTCATGGGGTGCAGCCCTACCCATTGGGACTGAGCTAAGATGCACTTGGCCTTGCCCACCAGGTCAAAGGTTGCTCCTTGTAGGGTGCCTGTGTGCGGTGTATGTGTGCATGCGTGCGTGTGTGCGTGCGCGTGTATGTGTGTGTGTGTGTGTGCGCGCGCGCGTGTGTTACCCTTAGGCTTGCAGTGTGAAAACGTTAAGGAGGGAACAAGGAGACTACTGGTGCTACTACCAAGTACTCCTGGGGCTGAAGAGGTGCAGGGCAGTATCTGGTCCACCTTGGCCTGTCCTGCTACGCAGCCAATGCCTCTACCAGGTGATCATGCTAACCTTTGGGAAGTTCGATGTGGAGCCTGACACGTACTGCCGCTATGACTCTGTCAGCGTGTTCAACGGAGCTGTGAGTGATGACTCGAAGAGGCTGGGGAAATTTTGTGGAGACAAGGCCCCTAGGTGAGGGATGGATCCTTGCTGGGCACTGTTGGGGCTAACTCATCCCTAAGTGAATAGCTGTCAAGGGCATGCAGGGTTGTGGAGAGGCTCAGCTGACTGGGCAAGATCTGAGCTCCAGGGTTCCAAACCATTGGTCTGAACAAGTATAGGAGCTGGCAAAAGTTTAGTGTCTTCTGGTGTCTACAGAGCCTCAAGGGCCTGGGGTGTCAGAGGACTAATTTAAGGTTGGCCACTGGGGACAGAACAGGCCTCACAGTCTTCCTCAGCCAGTTCTCCTCTGCCCACTGCAGCCCCATCTCTTCTGAAGGGAATGAGCTCTTGGTCCAATTTGTATCGGATCTCAGTGTCACCGCAGATGGCTTCTCGGCTTCCTACAAGACCCTGCCACGGGATGCCGTGGAAAAGGAGCTAGCTCCAAGGCCAGGGGAGGATGTGAGGCTTGGTTCCCAGTCCCGCTCTGACCCAAACACAGGAACTGGGCCCAAAGTCAAACCACCCAGCAAGCCTAAATCCCAACCTGCAGAGAAACCCAAGGTCTCCCCTGATACCCAGGAGACTCCAGCAGCCCCGGGTGAGTGTGGAAAAGTGGAAGGAGGTGCTGGAGAAGAGGGGTCAGTGGTTAAGAGCACTGGCTGCTCTTTCAGGGGACCCAGGTTTGATTCCCAACACTCATGTGGCAGCTGACAACCATCAGTAATTCCAGATAACATTCAGGCAAAACACCCATATACATAAAATAAAAAAGTGGAAGAAGGGGGCATGGATTAAGGAAGCACTAAGTTCTTCCTTGGCTCAGCATTCATTCATTCATTCATTCATTCATTCATTCATTCATTCAACACTCATTGATGCCTGCCTCCTGTCAGTGTCTGGAACTGGAGCAAGGAAGCAATGTTGTATGGAGCTCTGAGTTTCCATCTATACGGCTGTTGCAACTTCAGAGGTGACTAGCTAGGGCAGGGTTTGCGAAGACTCTCCCAGTGAGGACTGAAGGCATGGCTCAGTGGTAGGTCTTTCCTAGTATTCTCCCAATAATGGGCTGGAAGTGCTGCTCAGTTGTAGAATATCTGTCCCAGAATCCTCTAGTGGCAGGTGCTTGTCTAGAATCCTCCAGGGAGGGCCAAAGGGTGGGGCTCAGGTGTAGGGTACCTAGCACACACCAGACTCTGGCTCCATTGCTAGCACTGCAAATAACAGGACAAATAGGCAAGGCAAATGGTCCTGTCTGTCCCCCAAAGCAGCACTGTCTCTCCTAGATGCACCCAGCGTCACCTGTCCAAAGCAGTACAAGCGGCTAGGCACCTTGCAGAGCAACTTTTGTGCCAGTAGTCTGGGTAAGACTCTCCATCCTGCCTTCCGGACTCCCCACACCCTCATCCAAGTCCAGCCCTAGCCACTTGACTCTTATCTCTCATCCCCGTCCTTCCACAGTGGTGACTGGAACAGTCAAGACCATGGTCCGAGGCCCAGGGGAGGGACTCACTGTCACCATCAGTCTCCTTGGTGTTTACAAGAGCAGAGGACTGGACCTGCCCTCTCCACCCAGTGACACCTCTCTGAAGCTCTATGTGCCCTGCAGGCAGATGCCCCCCATGAAGAAAGGTAAGGGGCGTGGGAAATGGGTGGGTACTGAGCACACTGTAATCATAACGGTGCAAGATCTGATCAAGTTGTCACAAATCTTACTAACTTGAGCTCTCAATCCCCCCTTCCCCTCCAGGAGCCAGTTATCTGCTGATGGGTCAGGTGGAAGAAAGCAGAGGGCCCATCCTCCCTCCAGAGAGCTTTGTGGTTCCCTACAAGCCCAACCAGGACCAGATCCTCAATAACCTAAGCAAGAGGAAGTGTCCCTCCCAACCTAGGCCAGCTGCCTGAGGTCCGAGCCAGATGCAACCTCCGTGTATGGTGCTCTCATCCAAATAAATGTTCCTAACTCAGGAAAGGATCATATATCAGTTCTATGGTTGTATGTGGGGGTATGTATCTTGCATTTCAGAACACTTTTTTGTTTGAGGATGAACCTGGGCTTACACAAGCTAGGCAAGTGCTCAATCTACAGCTGAAGATGCTACTGTATCTTCAACCTTCAGAATACTCTTCTAATTACATATGGTAGGGAGCCAGGTGGTGGTGGATTCCTTTAATCCTAGTCCTTAGGAGGTGGAAGCAAGTGGATATCTGAGTTCAAGGCCACCCTGGTCTGCATAGCAAGTTCCAGGACATCCAGTGCTACACAGAGAAACCCTGTCTTGAAAACACAAAAACAAACAAACAAACAAAAGAATATATAGTAAGGGCCAGCAAGCTGGCTCAGTGGGTAGAGGTACAAATACACTGTGGCACACGCAGGTGTGCACACACACTTTAATAAAACACAACAAAAGGAGAAGTTGCTTAGTAAAGTGCTCATATGGCGATTCCCAGCACCCATGAAAGTAACCAGGCACAGCAGGACGCACCTGTGACCCCAGTTCTGGGCAGGCAGAGGTAAGAGGATCCATGAGACTTGGTAGCTAGCCAATCTAGCCCAGCAAGCTTCTATTTAGGTGTCCAAACAAGATTGACTGATGAGATGGTTGCAGGGCTAAAAGCACTTGCCATTATGCCTGATGATCTGAATTCAATCAGGAAACCTGTATGGTGGGAAGAGAATGAGCTTCAACAAGTTGTTCTCTGACTTCTACACGTGCACTGTGTGATGTGTATCATGGCACATATGTTCCCACAAACATACATGATGTACCAAAAAGAGAAATTTAAGTATTACTTAAAAGTAAGTAATAAGGTGAAGAGCAACTTAGGAAAGCACCCACTGTTGACTTGTGGACACCATACTATGTGCACACACCACATACAAAATGAAAACTACAAAGTAGAAGCTGAGTATGTAGGGCTGGAAACATGGCTAATCAGAGTTCTGGCAGCTATTCCTGAGCTGGGTTTGGTTCCCAGCACCCACATGGTGGCTCTGTAATCAGTTCCAGGAGATTCAATATCTTGTTTTGACCTGTGCAGGCAGCAGCGTGCAAGTGGTCACAGACATACATGCAGGCAAAGCACTCATACACATAAGAATAAGCCTTAACACCTCTCTCTCTCTCCTCTCTCTCTCTCTCTCTCTCTCTCTCTCTCTCTCTCTCTCACACACACACACACACACACACACACACACACCAGAAATCCCAAGTAAAAGCTGAATGTGTGCTCCTGTAATCACAATATGTGGGAGGTGGAGGCAAGATGATCATGAGTTCAAGTCCAGCCTGGGCTACATAGTAGTTGGATGTCAAATCTGAGCTATACAAGATTGTCATGCTTTAAGACATTAGAAGGGGGGCTGGAGAGATGGGCTCAGCAGTTAAGAGTACCAACTGTTCTTCCAGAGGTCCCAGGTTCAATTCCCAGCACCTATATGGCAGCTCAAACCTTTCTGTGATTCCAGTTCCAGGGGACCCAACACCAATGCACACAAAATAAAAATAAGTTAAAATTCCCCACAAAGGTCATCTCAAAAAAAAAAAAAGCTAGAAGGGCTAGGTCATGGTGGTGCACACCTTTAACCCCAGCACTCGGGGAAGAAGCAGGTGGATCTCTGAGTTTGAAGCCAGCCCAGTTTACCAGGGCTACACAGAGAAACCTTGTCCTCATCCCCAAAAAGCAAACAAGTTAAAAGAATCTAAGTTAGATATTGCCATCCAGTGCTCCCAGAGGTGAGAAGTGGTCACTGAGGTGGCTTCTTGCCGAGCCTGACTACCTGAGTTCTCTCTTCAGGACTCACACAGTGGAAAGACAGAACCCACTCCAGCAAGTTGTCCTCTATTTCTAAAATGCACCTTACACACACACACAATATAAACAAGGCTGCAGAGATGGCTCAGTGGTTAAGAGCACTGGCTGCTCTTCCAGAGGACCCAGGTTCAATTCCAAGCACCCACATGCAGCTCACACCTGTCTGTAACTCCAGTTCCAGGGCTTCTGACACCTTCACACAGACATATATGCAGACAAAATACCAGTGCACATAAAGATAAAGTATTAATAAATAAATGAATTAATTTTTAAAATTCTAAGGATGGTTCTCAAAATAGAAGCCAGTTTCACTGTGGGCCTTTGCTCTCCAGAGTTTTTCCTCATCACATACTGTTTCCTCTGGTACCTCACTGTTCCCAATTCATTCCTCTTTCCTTTTTCTTTTTTAAGATTATTTATTATGTGTATACTGTCCTGCCGGCATGTATCCCTGCAGGCCAGAAGAGGGCACCAGATCTCACTACAGATGGTTGTGAGCCACACCATGTTGTTGCTGGGAACTGAACTCAGGACCTATGGAAGAGCAGCCAGTGCTCTTAACCCCTGAGCCATTTCTCCAGCCCCCCCCCTTTTCTTTTGTTATTGTTTTAAATAGTATTTCATTATCTTGTCTTGCACGGTCTTCAGCTTACTGTGTAGCCCAGGCTAGCCTTGAATTTGCAGTTGTTTCTCCAGTACTGGGATGGCAAGTGAGTGCCTACTCCACCCCCAAACCCCACTACCTCTTTTCCCTTTGTTTTCAAGGCAAGGTTTCTCTGTAGACCAGGCTGGCCTCAAACTCACAGAGATCCACCTGCCTCTGCCTCCCGAGTGCTGGGGTTAAAGGTATTTGCCTCTAGCTCCCCATTCCCCGCCAGCTTCTTTTTTCCTAACCACCATATTAATTACAGATAACTAGTTTTAGAAGTATGATGACCTTCCCATGGCATTTTTATACATTTGATCACATTCACCACCACTATGTCTCTTGTGCCCCATTCCTGTGGATTCTCTTCCCAAGTAGTTCTCCTGCCTTCTTAGTGGTTCTTTTTTTGTTTGTTTTGTTTTGTTTTGGTGAACTGGTAAGTTTTATTAGGGCTGCTTCCAAGAGCATAGAAAATGTAATAGTGGTTATCCCAAGAAAGAAAATGTCCCTTCCTAGCAACCATTATCCACCTATAGGGACGGGAAATCGTAAGCAACTCTTTTAAAAAGTCTTTTTCAAAAGGGCTCAAGAGATGCCTCAGAGGTTAAGAGCGTTAACTGGTCTTCCAGAGGTCCTGAGTTCAATTCCCAGCAACCACACACCATCCTCAATGAGATCTGATGCCCTCTTCTGGTGTGCAGGCAAACATGCAAAAAAAAAAAAAAAGTTTTAAAGCTTTATTCGTGTACATCGAGTGTTTTGTCTGTATGTATATGAAGGACATACCGTTAGAGGGTCAGATGAGGGCGTCGGATCCCATGAAACTGGAGTTATACGTGGCTATGAAACATTAAGTGAATGCTGGAACCGAACCTGGGTCCTTGTAACTGCGGAGCTAAGCCTTCAGCACCCCTCCCCCACCCTTTTTAAAAGTGTAACCAAAGCTGGTCGAGGCTCTTGCTTCACCCGGTTCTGTTTATTGATTACTGACTATTAACCTTACGTCATTGTGCACACGTGTTTTCTCAGGCACAAGCAGGAAGGAAAGAAAAGGGAAATGAAAAAAAAAAGTCTAGTAACTGCTGAGCTCAGAAAAATAAACTCCAGCTCGTTGCCCAGCCCCTCCTCTCCGAGTTACTATCCCACCAGTGTTGGAACTCGGGACCCGTAAAATACTAGCTCAAGATGCAGCCAATCATTAACTCCGAGAGAAGACTGTTTGGTCTTTGAAGAGGGCCAATCAGCGTACAGTTGGGCGGAAGCGAGACAGCATTGGCCAATGAGAGAGGCCGTACGGCGGAAATGCATTAAGGAACTTTCGGGAAGATGGCGCCCTTAGCCTGGAGACAAGTTGACTGGAGGAAACTTTGACTACAAGGTGATAATCGTAGGACGAGCGGCCATTCAGAGGCGCAATGCCGGAGAGGGCACAGGCCGAGCTTAAGGAGATGGGTCGGAGGCACAGCCCGGTGACATGGAGATCAGGAAGGCTCAAGAGGAAAGAGTCCGTCAGGAGACCGGAGCGGGAACGCCCGGAAGGGGCGGGGCTTACTGCACCATACCAGAAGACCCGGATTGGGAAGCGAATGGGCGGGCCAGATTTTAGCCAAGTGGGCGTGGCCATTGCGGTGCGGTTTGGAGGCGGGACCTATAGGAACCTGGGGCCCAGCTGGCAGGGGTTAGGGCTTGGGGCTGCAGGATCCACAGCTAGCGGAGTACCGAGGCGGCTGTGACACCAGGCCACGCTCTGCCACGATCTTTTCGTCCTTCGCGCCACTAGCCCTAGACTCCAAGGCCCTCTTATCCTTCTGAGATCTGCCCTCGGATGTCCGACCGCCCAGAGCCTGCATGCGCCGTGGGGCGCCCCAGGACCAGGAGCTGGTGGGTCCGGGGGCCCCTGGGCGGGGGCCCCGGGGCTCCCCTTCTTCCTCAGGACCCGTTGTCCCGGTGCTCGTCTTTCCTCCGGATCTAGTATTCAGGGCGGACCAAAGGAGTGGACCCCGACAGCTGCTGACCCTCTACAACCCCACGGGAACTGCGCTTCGCTTCCGAGGTGAAGAGATGGGCGCCTAGATCTAGGGCTCTGGGGATTGGTTGCAGTGTATGGAAGGATTGTGTGGGCTAGAGGAATTAGTTAAGTAAGAGGCAAGATGACCAGCTTTGGATCTGTAAAAATGATGTTCGTCTCTGGGGTGGCTGACAGAAGGGGCTCTGGTGACCCACCATGAGCAAAATTTGCCTAAGGACTCTTTGTGTATCTTTATCCCACAGTTCTGTGTACAGCGCCCGCCAAATATACGGTATTCGATGCAGAAGGATATGTGAAACCTCAGTCTTGCATTGACATGTGAGTGGGGAGGGTAGGGGAGCAGCCAGGCGTCTCTGCCACCTGTTGCCTTTGGGCTGAGACATTTTCACCTGTTGGCTACAGTCACTCTGGGAAAAGTTTCTGGGGGAGGAGATCTGGATTCACTTGGTTGGTTGCTTCTCACTTACTTCCTCCCAATGAGCCAGTGTGATACGGCACGTGGCCCCTGTCCCCAGCCACTATGATGTCCAGGACCGATTCCGAATTGAGCTATCAGAGGAGGGGGCTGAGGGACGTGTGGTTGGACGAAAAGACATCACCTCTGTTCTTCGGGCCCCAGCATACCCCCTGGAGCTTCAGGGACATTCTGAGCCAACGTCCAACCCAGGGCCTCCTGTGTGGACAGGACCAACCCCAGCCAGACACCTTCCAGAGAGTGAGTTGAACAGATTCTTTGTGTTTGTGGTGTTGTGCATGTGGGTTCTTGTGTGTGGGTAGGTACATGGGTTCATGTGTGTGTGCATGCCTCTGTGTGTGTGTGTGTGTAGGCCAAAGGTTAATTTTACTCAGCCTCTCTCCACTTTTATTTTTTGAGACAGAATTTCTCCCTGAACCTAAAGCACATTGATTTGGCTAGAATCTAGTATCTGCCTGTCTCCACCACCCAAAGACTGGGTTTATAGGCACACACTGCCATACCCAGGTTTTTCCGTGGGCTCTGGGGATCTGAACTCAGGTCCTCAAATATTTACACTGTCAGCCTTTTACTGAGTCATCTCTCCATGGTTCTTGGTTTTCTGTAGCACTTTACCTAGTAGCACCCGTACCTAGTCATACCAAGAAAACACTCTACTACTGAGCAGTATCCCCAGCCCCGAAGTGGGGACGAGACTCCTGAATTCTATAGGGAGAGAAGTAGTAGCATTACCCTAAAAATTGACTAAATGAGGTTTGAAGAAGTCTCTAGGTTCAGGGGTGTGTGTATGTGTAGATGTTTCTTGGTGAGGGTTTCTATCAGGTGAGCGAACATGACGACTTTACAGTTGTCCTGGTTTCCAACTTCTAATCAGAGGGACAAGTTCTTCCCTTGCTCCAACTGCAGTGGCTCTTATACGGTGCCAGCTACATCCAGTTCAATAAGAAACCTGTACTGAGCGGTCATGCTCTTCTGTGCTGGGCATGGCACAGCCCAGAACACTAGGTACGCAGTACTGAAGTCGTGGAGGGACCAGAGGACAGAGAGCTTCTTAGAGCTTCAGAACAGAGGCTCTAAGGAGGAGAGGACATCCCAGGGTACCCTTGGAGGGCGATAAAATGTAAACACAAAGGCCAGCATGATGGCACAAGCCTGAGATGCCACCATTTAGGGGATCAGAAGGAAGGAAGGAAGGATCCAGGTTCCAAGCTAGCCTGGGCTACACAGTAGGCTTTGAAAAATGGGGGTGAAGTGGGAAGATTCCTCAGTTGGTAAAGTGTTTGCTACAAAAGAATAAGGACCCGGGTTCAGTTCCCAGAACCTATGACATGGTAACATTATTTTTGAAATTCCAGTTCTGAGGAGGCAGAGACAGGCAGATCCTTGGGGCTGGCTAACTAGTCAACCAGTTTAACAGAGAAGTCCCATTGAGAGACCTCATTCCCCCCAAAACAAGCTGGAATGTTCCCGAGGAACCAAACTTGAGGTTGGCTCTGTACATAACACACATGTGTACATGTACCCACCCACTCACATCTATACACACTGAAGAAAGATAACCAAAGCCAGATATGGTATTGCACACCTGTAATTCCAGAACTTGGGAGGTAGAGACAGGAGGATCAGAAGTTCAAGACTATCCTTGGCTACCTAATGAATTTGAGGCTATCCTAGACTACATACATGTGAGTCCCTGTCTCAAACAATATACGAGCAAACCCCAAACAGAGTAACTTCATCTCCTGTGTTCATCCTGATCCCTGGCAGACCTTGGACCAGCAGAGCTCATGTCCTTCCTTTTGCAGATGCCCCCCAGCAGCTGGCCACCAGCTCCTTCCTGCTCTTCTTGCTGACAGGCATCATCTCTGTGGCCTTCCTGCTACTGCCACTGCAGGACGAGCTTGGCAGCCAGCTGCCTCAAGTCCTGCACGTGTCCCTGGGACAGAAGCTGGTGGCAGCTTATGTCTTAGGTGAGCATAGTAGAGAACTTGGGCCCACTTCCAGAGGAAGGGTGGGGAGGAAGGCTCCTGCATGCAACCTCTTTCTTTTCCCACCCCCAGGCCTCCTCACCATGGTGTTCCTCCGGACCTGAACTATCAGCTGAACCTACCCCACCCACCCTCTCCTTCGAAGGCAGGGACCTGAGGCAGCCACTGTGATGTTTGCACCTCGCCCCTTCTCCCTCTTTTCTGCCCATCCATCCGTTGTCATCCTGTCCCCACTACCAAACACCCAGGGATTTATATTCATTTTCCAAATTGAATAAAATAAGTTTTAAAAATCAAGATTGGAAATGTTGGATGCTTGTTCCTGGTGTCTCCCTTTTTTGTTTGTTTGTTTTAATTTAAATGGTGTATGCATGCATGCATGCATGCATGCGTGCTCGCACAGAGGTCTCTACGTCGTGAGTGCACATGCAAGCACAGAGATTAAAAGGCATTGAACTCAGGTCATCAGACTTGGTGGCAAGTGCCTTTACCCACTGAGCCATTATGCCAGCCCCCGAATTTTATTTTTTGAGGCTCTCACTGAACCTGGAGCTCACTGATGGGCTGGGTTCCCTGACTAGTGAATTCTACCTCCGCTTCCTAGTGCTGAGGTTACACATTCACTCAGCTGCACTGTTAATTGATAGCTTCTAGACTCACCTGGGAGACTGGCTGCTGAGCATCAAGAGGGTGATCCTAATTAGGTTCACTGAGGTGGGAATATCCACCCGGTGTGTGGGCTGCACCATTTCCTAGGTCAGCCCTGGGATGGATGGAAGGGAGAGGGAACTGAGCGCTGCAGCCTCACTCTGGAAACAGGTGTAGTGTGACCAGCTGACTTGAAGCTGCTTTGACTCCCTGCCATGATGGACCGCACTGGAACTGGGAGCTGAAACCACTCTTCAGAGCAACAGGAAAGGAACAGAGACAGACACCGTGGGTGCTGGGATCTGAACTCAGGTCCTCATGCTTGCATGGCAGGCGTAGTAGTGACTGACCCAGCTCCCTTGCCCTCCCCACTCTTTTCCTTGTAAAATCATTTTAGTTTTTTTTAATTTTGGTTTTTCGACACAGGGTTTCTCTGTATAGCTTTAGCTGTCCTGGAACTTGTTCTGTAGACCAGACTGACCTCTACCTCTTAAGTGCTAGGATTAAAGGTGTGTGCCCCTATTGCCCATAAAATAATTTTTTATTTTTAATGCATATTTCTTCTTATGTGTATGAGTGTTTCTGCTTGCACATATGTGTGTGCAACTACATGCATGCCTGGTGCCTTGCAGAGATCATGGGCTGGGGACTGGCTCAGAGGTTAAGAGCACTGGCTGCTCTTCCACAGGTCCTAAATTCAATTCCCAACAACCACATGGTGGCTCACAACCATGTATAATGAGATCTGATGCCCTCTTCTGGCATGCAAGCAGAAAACTGAATACATAATAGACAAAAGGGCTGTCAGATCCCCTGAAACTAGAATTGCAGATGGCTGAGGATTACTGTGTTGGTTCTGGGAACTAAACCTGGGTCCTCTGGAAGAGATGCTCTTAACTAATCATTGAGTCATTGGTCTCCAGTGCCACCACCCCACCCCTTTTCCTGATACCCAGATAGTCTCTTGTTCCTCCCACTATCATTCCCAGGGATGCAGGGAAAGTTAAAGGGCAAATTAGTAAGACGGTGTCTCAAAAAGTCAAAAGCAGGCTAAGCCACACTGGCACAGGCAGAGACAAGTAGATCTTTGTGAATTTGAGGCCAGCCTGGTCTACTCAGTGAAACCCGGTCTCAAAAAAATATGAAGACAACAAAACAACAATAGCAGAAACCAAAAGAGTGTTAGGATGTGGCTCAATAGCAGAGCACTGGCCCGGTGTGGTCCCTGGGTTCAATTCCTTTTACTGAAGAAAAAGGACCACCAGCCCCCCCACACACCATTAGAACTAGGGCTTCAGCTCTGTAGTTGAGCAGTTGTCAGCATGCCTAAGACTTTGCTGTCCTTCCTAAGCACCATTAAGCATAAAAAGAAAAAAATCCCTTCACTGGAACAATAGAATTTTGCCCCTCAGCCAGTATACCTAGTCTAAAAGCAAACATCTGTGAGGTTTTCTTGACTAGATAATTTGAGTCCAGAAGGCCCATCCTAAATCCCAGGAAGAAGGAAGCTTTTGCTCATTGCCTGCTTGCCCTCACTCTCCTGGCCAGTTCATCTATCCTGTTGCTGAGGCGTTCCTTCGCTGTGTTAGAATCTGCTTCTTCGGGACTCCAGCATAGGCTGAGGACCAGCAGCTCCCCAGGAGTCCTCCGGGCTTCCGGCACCAGACCAGGAGTGCTGAGACTTCCAGTGTCGGGGACCGGTCCTTGGTCTTCCCATCAGGAGACTGCCATCAGGACTAACCCAGACCACAGCCTGTAAACCACTCCACTAAATCCCCACCCCCACACACTTTTTATACAGATATGCATTCTGTCAATCCTGTTCCTTTTAGAGAACCCTGACCAATACACTAAACACCCCGATTTTAAGCAGACAGAGCCCCTTTGCTGGGTCACACACACACGGGTCATCCCCAGGAGACTTTGCTAACTTCGTGACTGCCCGGCCAGCTCTGCCTTACCTCTTTTAGTAGGCTTTTTGAGCCTATGCTGTTGTCATTGTTTTTTTTAACTTTTATTTATTTTTGGAGGAGGGGACTGACACAAGCATGCCATGGCCTTCAAGTGAAGGTCAAAGGGCACTTTGTGGAATTCCAAGCTCCACTACTACCAGGTGCGTTCCAGAGATCAAACCAGGTCATCAGGCTTGGTGGCAACCATCTTTATTCACTGAGCCATCACTGACAGCCCCAGACCTATGTTGTTTATTACCTTTTGTTTCATGGCAGAATCTCATGTAGCCCAGGCTAGCCTCTATTTGTTATGTCATGGAGGGAAACCTTGAATCCCTAACCCTGCTTCTCCCTCCTGAATGTTGGGATTAGGAATATGCATCATTACACACCCCATTTATGCTAGGGATGAAACAGAATCCTGTGCCCACTGGCCAAGCACCTGACAATGGGGCTGTGTACTCAGCCCTCTTTCATTGCTGGGCTGACTTGTTTTTTGTTTTTTTGTTTTTTGGCTTAAATAAAAAATTATATATATATATATATATATATATATATATATATATTCTGTTAGTCTGAGTGCACGTACGTGTACCATGTGCAAACAGACACCCATGCAAGCCAGAAGATCATGTCAGAACCTCCTGGAACTGGAGTCACAGGTGGTTGTGAGCTGCCTGATGTGGGTGCTGGGAACCGAACCCTGCTCCTCTGCAAACAGTGAAAGCCCTTCATTGCTGAGCCATCTCTCCAGCCCCGTGCTGGTGCCTCTTTATGACCTCAGCTCCCGTGGATCAGAAACCCCGAGGCCCCTACTGAGATAGGCGGCCTGACAGACCTCACTCTAACTGAGTGGTAAACTGACACAGCCAGAGAACAGGGCCTTCAGAAGGTAGCCTCTGGTCTCACGGCCCCCCTTCAGATGCAGGGGTGTGGTGGAGAAGGGAGAGCTAGGGACACTAGACACATGGTTGATTGACAACCAAGAGTCAGCAAGATAACGTAAGTCTGTTACATGGATGAACGCTATCAGTTTCCCCAGCTAGGCTGTGGGGGGCTTTGGGGCTTATGCTTTCAGAGGGTTAAAGTTCACTGTGGCAGAGTGAAGGTAGCAGGCGGCATGGGGCTGGAGCAGTAGCCCAGGAGCTCACATCTTGAACACAAGCATGAGCACACTGGGAATTAGACTTTTGAAAGAAACCTCAAAGCTCACCCAAGCCCACCCCAGCCTATCTCTTCCAATAAGGCAAACAACTACCAGCTAAGAATCGAGTATTTAAACACCTGAAACCAGCTCAACTTCAAACCACCAGCTGGAGTTAGGGGCAGTTGTAAGCCACCTGATGTGGGTGCTGGAAATTTAATTCACATCTTTTGGAAGAATAGTATATGTGGATCTCTGTGAGTTCAAGGCCAGCCTGGTCTACAGAGCGAGTTCCAGGACAGGCTCCGAAGCTACACAGAGAAACCCTGTCTCAAAAAAAAAAAAAAAAAAAAAAAAAAAATTAAAAAAAGAAAAAAGGTTGCACCACCACACCTTGTGGTTAACAGCTCTTGGCGCTCTTGCAGAAGATAACGGTCTGGTTCCCATGGTGGCTCACAATCATCTATAACTCCAGTCCCAGGGGATCTGTCATCCTCTCCTGGCATCTCTGGGCACCAGGCATATACTGGGTGAATGTACATACATGCACTCATACAAATAAAACAAACAAATACACCTTCTAAAAATGTATAAATAGCACAAGAAGCCCATTCTGCCTGACAGGTAGGTGCTACCATGATTGGTTACTTCTTCATTTTCACTTAGCCCTAAAGGTCCAATACCTAACATACTCTGTAATCCTAGCATTCAGGAGGCTGATCCTAGGATCTTGAGTTCAAGGCCAGCTTGGCTACACAGTGAGCCCTGGTCTTCCAAAGAAGAAGCTGGCTGGTAGTGGCACATTCCTTTATTTAATCCCCACAGATGGGAGATAAGAGATGGGCAGATCCCTGAATTCAAGGCCCACCTAGTCTCTAAAATGAGTTTCAGTACAGCCAGGGATATGCTGAAAAATCATGTCTAAAAAAGAAATCCCTATATCCATGTAGTCACATTCTGAAGTGTTGAGAGGCAAAGCTTCAGTTGATGGCTTTGGGAACTCCAAGCACAATTCAGATCTTTAATCTTAGCCAGGCACGGCAGTACATGCTTTTAATCCCAGTATCTGAGAAGCAAGAGGCAGAGGACTCAAACGTTCATGGTAACCCCTTGGAGAATTCCATGCAGCCTGAACTACATGAGGCTCTGCCTCAAAAACAAAAAGGAGGGTGAGGAGGAGGAAGTAGAAGGAAGAGGAGGAGGAAAGAGACCCTGAGTCCCAACTGCATAGCCATTCTGCCTACCAGATGACATTTATCGACCTGTATGGGGGGGGGATGATAATGTGGGCATCTTCATCTTTGTGAGTGTCATTCTTCTGTCTGCACAAGAGGGGAAGAAGGGTTGTAAAACTCCACTGAAAAATGTATAAAGGAAGGTAACAGTTGAGGTTTCTGATCCCAGTTCAGGTCCAAGGTCCTGCGAACCTAGCAAGTCAGTTTTGGTGGCAGAGAGAAGATGCTTCAGAACCTGGAGCATCCCAAGCTCTAGATGAGGAGATCTCTACTTCCCAGTGCCGGAGGAGCTGTGTGAGACCTCCCAGACTATACTATGGGCAAGAAAGTAACAAGGAGATGCCAGCTACATTTATGCCACTACCAAGCAAGTAAAAGCCAGGCTGCAGCTCTGAGGCCATGATTAAAGAGAAAGCGCTGGTCGAGACACCTGCTGCCAAGTCTAGTGACCTGACTGCCATCCCAGAGCCCCACAGGACAGAAGAGAGACCTGCCTCCTCCTACAAGTTATCCTCTGACCTCCACTTATAGGCTGTGACATTTGCATGCACACATGAAATAAATAAAAATATAATAAATGCAAAATTTTAATTACAAAGAGAAAGAACTACCTACCATCACTTAGCATCTCCTAAACTATAGCTCACATTTAAGTCTCCACCCTCACTGGACAGAGGTTGGCCATAGGGGATCCCAGAGAAAATGTCCCAGACAGGGTCAACCTAAGAGGTATGTGACCAGTACAGTCTTACAGGGGCCCATGTCAGCATGTTCATATGTGTGTGAGTGCATGTGTACACACACATGTGTGCATGTGGAGGCCACAGGTCAAGCCTGGGTATTGTTCCTCAGCAGCTGTCCACCTTACTTTCCATTAATTGTTTTTGCATTTATTTATTTATTGTGTGTGTATACACTTGCTTACCCATGGGTACGTGCATGGATGTGGTCAGAGGACAACCTATGGAGTTAGCTCCTCCTACCACGTGACCAGGTCATCAGGCTTGCAGCAAGTGCTCCCACATGCTGAAACATCTCCTTTTTGTTTTTGAAGACAGAGGCTGGAGAAATGGCTCAGTGTTTAAGAGCATTTGTTGTTCTTTCAGGGACCCAGCACACACAATCGGGTGGCTCACGCCACCATACCTAACTTTAGCTGCAGAGGGTCTGTCACCTTCTGGACTCCAAGGGCACTGTACGCGCTTGTGCAAATACCCACACACATACATGCACGATTTAAGGATTTTTTTTTTTTTGAGACAGGGTTTCTTTGCACTGCTTTAGAGCCTGTCCTGGCATTCGCTCTGTAAACCAAGCTGGCCTCGAACTCACAGAGATCTGCCTGCCTCTGCCTCCAGAGTGCCGGGATTAAAGGCATGCGCCACAAACGCCCCACAATTTAAAGATTTTTTTTACAAGTCTTATTAAAAAAGATAAATGTTTAAAGATTATATTTGTGTATTCAGTGTTCTTCCTACACACCAGAAGAGGGCACTAGATCTCATAAATGCTTGCAAGACACCATGTGGGTGCTAGGAATTTAACACAGGACCTCTGGAAGAGCAGCTAATGCTCTTAACCTCTCAGTCATCTCTCCAGCCCCAAATCATTTTTCTAAAAAATAAGGTGGGGTCTCTCACTGAGACTTGAGGCTCATGGATTAAGCCAGGCTAGCTGTCCAATGAGCCCTCCAATGTACCTCCCCAGCACTGAGATTGTCAGTTTGTACCACCACACTCAGTTTTGGTTTGTGTGTGTGTGTGGGGGGGGGTGTTTTGTTTTGTTTTTTGAGACAGGGTTTCTCTGTGGCTTTGGAGCCTGTCCTGGAACTAGCTCTGTACACCAGGCTGACCTGGAACTCACAGAGATCAGTCTGCCTCTGACTCCCAAGTGCTGGGACTAAAGGTGTACACCACTGCCCAACCTTCTGGTCCTACATTTTGAACAAGAGCCTTGCACTTTTACTCTATACCAAGACTTACATTCCCTCCCTCCACCCCTTTCTTTGACAGGGTCTCACTATGTAGTCCTGGCTGCCCTGAACTTCACTATGTCAACCAGTCTGGCCTCCATCTCACAGAGATCCCCTTGGTCTTTTCCCAACCCCACTCCCCCAGCCCAGTGCTGGGATTAACAGCATGCACCTCCCCCTCGGAGCTTGGTATTTTGCCAGCATATATGTGCATCACAAGCATGCAGTACCTATGAAGGACAGAAGGGGGCATCTGATCCCCACCAGGAACATGAGTTACAGACTCCAACAGAGGTGCTGGAAATCGAACCAGAGTCCTCTGTAAGAGCATCCAGTGCTTTTAGCCACAAACTTTCACCATGTGGGTCCTGGGGATTGAACTCAGGTCACCAGGCTTGGCAGCAAGCAGCAGTTCCTGAGGAGTTATCCCTCAGTCTTTTCCTTAGGCAACAGAACAGTTATTTTCCCCATTGAGATATTATCTTGCAGGCATGCTGTCTGGTGCCTTGTGTTCATTCCTTCCCTAGGTCTCAAGGCAGGTGTGAGGGGTGGGGATGTCATGAAGAAGAAGCAAAACTGCTTACAGACAACAGATGTTACCAATTGGTTTATTGACATCTAATTCCCTTGGGCCTCCCATCACAGACCTCCCACTAAGAGAGCTAGCCAGATCCTAGCCTAGGTAGTCTCTAAATATGGAGGACTTTGCCCCTGCACGCAGAAGGACCAGCAATGGGAAGAAACCTGCTTTCTGGATAAGCGACAGTATGATGGTCACGCTGAGAAAATAAGGCTCACCTACATTGCAGGACCAAGGGTGTTAATGAGAGTAGGTAGCAATGAGAGGTGCATGGGGCATCTTTCGCCTGCACCACTCAAATAGGGAGACAGGAGACTCACATGGGGCTCAGAAAGGGCTTGGTGCCTCAAAAGTTATTGTCAATGTTCCAGACATCGCCGCTGAGCGCATTGGCTGCCCCCTGCAGCGTCCACGTGAGCAGCGCCAGCTGGCGGCGAAAGCGACTCTCCTGGAAGCCCAAACCTGGTGCCAACCTGGAGGAGTTGGCCTTGGAGCCATCTGAGCGCAGCATCTGCAGGTGGTCCTGCAGGGCACCCAAAGTGTGATCGCCTTGGCCCAGGAAGATGTGGCGGAATGGGGAGTCGGCTGGCGACACGTATTGGGACAGGAAGTAGAATTCCACCTGCAAGAAAAAGTGAGAGAGGTCTGGATGCCAGGGTGCCTGCCTGCGGTTAAGGGTCAGGCACTCCTCCCTCCGATAGGTCCTAACCCACCCTGGGGCCCTCTAGTACCTGCTTCACAGAGGATGTACTTTGTACACTCAACATCCCTTGTGTGCCTGTGTGTATGTGTGGAGGCCAAGGCCAACAGCTGGCAAGGCTCCCTCAGTCATACTCCACAGTATTTGTTGAGAGAGCGTCTCTCACTGAACCTGGAACTTGCCAATCTGGCTACACTAGCTGCTGGCCAGTGAGTCCCGGGTTCCTCCTCTGCCTCTCCTCAGTCAGAGGTCCAGAGGTGCTTTGAATTCAGGACCCGCTTTACCAACCGGGCCCTCTCCCTAACCATTTGCTTTCCTTTGAAACAAAATTATAGGTAGCCCAGGCTATAATTCACTATGTAGACCAGACTGGCCTCAAGTTCACCATTTTCTTTTCTTTCTCTCTTTCTTTTTTTCTTTTCCTCTTTCTTTCTTCTTCTTCTTCTTCTTCTTCTTCTTCTTCTTCTTCTTCTTCTTCTTTTTGAAACAGGGTTTCTCTGTATGACATCTCTGGCTGTCTTGGAACTCGCTCTGTAGACAGACTGACCTCAAACTCACAGAGATCCACCCAGCTCTGCCTCTGGAGTGCTGGAATTAAAGGTGCCTGCTATCACTGCCTGGCTGTGCCACCACGGCCTGGCAAGCTCACCATTTTCTTGACTCAGCCTCGGGAGACATGAAATTGTGGATTTATAGGTGTGCATCTCCACAGGAGCAGCACTTAGCCCTGTCAACACATCTGTTCAAGAGTGCACGTGTGCCCATGGCTTGGACCAGAGCCTCAGTGGACACAGCCACTTTGCCAAATCACTCCTAGAAACCAGTTCTACAGAATTAGGGGCTATCTGAACATGGCCTCACACGATGGCAGCATCATCTTCTTAAACATGAGATTCAGAGGCTGCGCGCATGGCTTGCTGGTAGAACACGGTGCATTTGGTTCCGTCCCTGGCACCCATGTTTCTTTCTCTTTCTTTTTTTGGGGGGTGGGGGGCAAGGTCTCATCACCTCAACCTTTCAAGACATGGGAGTACAAACCCTCCATACCTAGTTGTTTCTGGGGATGGGGCCCAGAAAGCACCCCATGGACTGAGCTACAGCCCTAGCTTTCTCTTTTCTTTCCTTTTCCTTCTCTCGTTCCTTTCCCTCTCCCTTGCTCTTCCTCTTTCATGGCATTGAGCACAGGCTGTAGGGTCAGAGTCCCTCATCTCTAACTTTGGCTCTATCATTTAGTTCCTATATGAAATAAGTTACTTCGCTTCTCTGAGCCTCATATCAGACTACACTACTGCCAACCTCACAGCATCGCAGGAAGTCCTGCTATGGAACAAAATGAAGTAACATCGTTGGCCTCTGTTAGCTCTCTACAAATGCCTGCTGCTATTTTCATTATTGAATTCTGTTTTCAACACCCTGCGCGAGTGTGTTTTTCCTACTAAACGCTGAGTCCTACTAAACTCAAGAGTCCAGGCGCCCCCTTCAGGCATTTCATCCTTCCTGAAGTCCATTTCCTCCTCAGGCCATTGGTACTCCCGCTTTGCCACCTCACCTCCTTGTAAGAAATTTTTGTGATGCCTAGACACTAAAAATCCAAACTCTGAGCCTTGCCTGAAGACACATGCCTGTAATCCTGGTTACTTGAAGGAATGAGGCAGGTGGAGGATCAAAAGTGAGTTCAAGATTATTCTGGGCAACTTAGCAAGACTTTCAAAACATAAAAGAAAAGTGGACTGGAGGCATGGCTCAGTGGTAGAGCATTTGCCTAGAATCCCCCAGTGAGGGGCTGGGGTGTGGCTCAGTGGTAGAGCACCTGCCTAGAATCACCCAGTGAGGGGCTGGGGTGTGGCTCAGTGGTAGAGCACCTGCCTAGAATCCCCCAGTGAGGGGCTGGGGTGTGGCTCAGTGGTAGAGCACCTGCCTAGAATCCCCCAGTGAGGGGTTGGGGTGTGGCTCAGTGGTAGAGCATCTGCCTAGAATCCCCCAGTGAGGGGCTGGGGGTGTGGCTCAATGGTCAGGCATTTGTTTAACATGCACAATGCCCCGATTTGACCCCCGCCACACACACACACACACACACACACACACACACACACACACACACCCCAAACCTAATTTCTTCAGCTATGCAAAGGCTCCCCACAATTGGCCCCTGTTCAGTGATCCACAGCATCTCTTTTCTGGCTTTGATCATTCATGCACAGTTCCCAAGAAAGGCCAGGTCCATTTCCCTGCCTCACCCTCCACCCTGAAATATCTTTTCTTTACATCAACCTCATAAACCCATGTTTTGCCTGTTCTCCAAGACCCAAGTCACACAGTCTAAAGCAGAGGTCAGCAAACTCTGTTTCTGCAAATAACCATGGAGTAAATACTTCAGGCTTTGCGGGTTAAACAGTAGACAACAAAAAGGCGGGCCTTTCTTATCCGCTTCATCTACTGGCAGAGCCTGCAAATGTGACAGACAGGTTGGGTCTTCTAGCCTGACCGGTTTATGAACTCTGTATGCCCGAGATAGTACAAGCAGAAGACAGGGAAAGCGTAGGAGGAGGAGTGCTTTAGACTGCGAGGTTCTGGGATAGGGACCCCAGGCCAGAAGGGGGCGGGAGGGAGCGGGGCCTCACCCTCATGATGCGCATCAGACGCTCATCGCATCAGACATGCGCATCAGACGCTCATCGCTTTGCTCGGAGCTGTAAATCTCCTTCCGCAGCTTCTCCGCCGCCCGGATGTAGTCCCCCCTCGCGGAGTACACCCACTGCAGGGTCAGTCCGCGGGCCTGTGGGTGAGGCACAGTCTGAGATTGACAGATTGGTGCCAGAGCCGATGCCTAGGGTGGGGTCAAAGCGCTGGCAGGGAGACGACCAGGCCTTTGAGGTTAGGGAGGGCAGATCCCAGGCACTTGGGTTGTATTGGTTGTGTCCTCGGGGATTTAGGTGACTGGAGGTAGAAATAAAAAGCTCCAGACTGCAGGACAGGACCTAGCTCTCAGGGCTGGGGGGAGGAGAAGCCAGACACCCCTAGTGATGAAGCGCCCGTTAGGCTGGGAGCGGGATTGGCATCTTGAACCTTGAGGTCCCCAGAGAACTCGTTGAAGTTGCCGATGTGCCTGAGGACCACATCCCCATAGCGGCCGAAGTCGAGAGGCAGCAGGTGATCGCGGCTCAGCCGGATGAGGAGCTGGCCAGCGAGCTGAGCCACTGCCTGGGCCACGGCGGGCAGACGACCTCGCAGCATTTTGTGCAGATTCTCATAGGTGTCCTCCTTCGTGTGCAGGAATGGGTACACCCGATCATCCTGCCGGGACATGGAAGGGCTGGGCGCAGGAACGTGGTGCTGACAGGCTGGGGGCCTGGTGTCCTGGGGCAAGGGCTGGGGAATCTCACCTCCGTGAAGGAGAACTCCACAGCTGGGACCCCCGCAAAAGCGGTGAAGGAATATGCACTGCTGTCCATGGGCAGGGGCCGAATCCTGGGGCAGGCAGATTGAAGGCCTCTGAGGACTCTGTTCCCCCTCAGCCTCCACCCGAGTCTCCATTTCAAACTTACACTTCAGCATCCCAGTTGCGATTGTTGGACACCACTTGTTCGTAGAGCGTCTGTCCACTGTGGTTCGGGGAGTCGACCTGTGGTAGGATGAGGGGTGTAAGTCAGGCTGTGTCTACTTCCAGCTGGCGCATCTGGTGTCCCCAGTCCTGATCCTCTCTTGCCTGCTTCAGGATATTCTCAATGAGGCTGATCAGGAGGGGGCTGGTTTTGGCGTGAAATTTGCCGTCTCCTGAAGAGAAGGGAGGGGAGGAATGAATGACAGGCTCAGGGTAGATTCAATGGCATAGACCGACCTGCGAGAGCGCCAAGGAGGCAACATTGCCCAGCTCACCCAACACTGAGTTGTCCAGGCTCACGTACACTACAGCTTTGAGGTGAAGCACACTGAGGTAGCCCTGAGGATGGGGGGGAAGGTGTGAAAAAGGAACATTTCCCCCTCCATCTCTCCCCATTACCTGGTTACTTGCCCAGAACCCCTAATCACCTCCAACCACTCCATGGATCCCACGCTGCCAAAGTCACCTCCGTCCCAGCTGATGAACAAGAGGCTTCTCCGAGGTCTGAACCCTACACAGAGGGATGAAACTGGGGTCAACACTCCCTTTCATCCTCTCCCATTCCTGTCCCCAAAGGGTGTCCACTCTGTCCTCATGAACCCAGCATCCTCAGCCATCTCGCCTTGCCCCCACCCTGACTGAATAGTAATCCCTTGGAGTGGCTTCTAAAGATGCCGTTTAGTTTTTGATTCATTTGTATGTGTGTGTGTGTGTGTGGGCACACACCCATCACAGTGCGGGGAAGTAGAGATCAGAGAGCAACTTGCAGGAGTCTGTTCTCTCTGCCACCATGTGGATACGGGGACTCCAGCTCAGGCTTAGCAACAAGTGCCGGCTGTTGCCATCTTGCTGCCTTTACTCATTTCAAGACAGGGTCACAAGTAGCCCAGGCTAGCCTCACACTCCCTACATGGTAGATGACCTGCTTCCAACTCCAGATGCTGGAATAACAGGCATGGCCTGGCCTTTCTCTCCCTTCTTCCTTTGCAGTAGTAGGGATTGGTCCAAGGGCCTCTTGAATGCTAAGCAAATTCTCTAGAACTAAGCTATGGCCCAACTCTCTCTTTTTAACTTTTTTTTTTTTAATGGTTTTGTTCTGAAACAGGGTCTTGCTATGTAGATCCAACTGGCCTCAAACTCACATTGATCTTCCTGCACAGTACCGGGAGGAAATGCATGTGCCATCAAGTCTGGCTTTTGTCTGGTTTGGTTTTTGTTTTATAAAATGGTGACTCATGTAGCCCAGGCTGGCCAAGAACTCGTTCTGTATTTGAGAATGACCTTGAAATATTGACCTTTCTGCCTTAGTCTCCCGAGGGCCTGAATTATAGGTATGTCTGGTCAACTCATTTAAAAATTGAAAAACTATTTTTGTGTGTGTGTGCGTGTGTGTGCGCGTGCAATGGCATATTTGTGGAGATCAGGGGACCACCTTGGGAAGCTGGATCTCTCTTTCTACCATGTGGCTTCTGAGGATCAAACTCAGGTCACTGGACTTGGTAGCAAGTGTCCTTATTCACTAAGGCATCTGGTCAGTCCCCCAGGCTCACACATTGATGAGGAAATGGTATATTAGTGAAGTTACTGGCCCAGACCACACACTGGATACTCCAGTCATCAGAGACTCTGATCCGAGTGACCTCTCTCCAGGATATGCTGCCAACTACCTTTGACCTAGGCCAAGCTCAGGACACAGCCCCAACTCACCCAGGTCTTGGTTCCGACCTTACCATTGCTGACCATGGAGGAAAAGGTCCGCACCAGCTCCAGCAGGATGGCAGTCCCCACTGCAGACCTGGCAGCTCCTGGGCCCCATGCATCCCTCTGGGCCCCGATAACAACATAGTGATCTGAGGAAGATGGGGGCAAGGTCTCCCCATGTGGGTCTGGAGGGTGGGTGCTCCCAGAGCCTGGCTCCTTCCTCTCCACCCACCCCTGCTGTGTCAGCTGCCAGCTTCCATGCTGTAGGCGCTCCCATTCCCATAAGCACAGCTTTCTAATCCCTGCTGTGTCAGAAGACCATGCCCATCTCTCCTGGCCCCTGCCCAGACGGACTGATCAATCAATAGACATTTGGAGATCCCAACACAGACACCCTCCCAGCTTGTTCCTGGAGACAGGATCTCACATACCCAAGACTGGTCTCGGACTCCTGATTTTCTTGCCTACACTTCTGCCCAAGTGCCAGGATTATGGGCATGCACCACCATAACAGGTTGTATGAATTTTTTTTTTTTTTTTTTTTTGCTTTGTTTCTACACTGACCTTGAACTTCTGATTTCCTGTCTCTAAGTATGTGCCACAATTCCTGGCTCCTTCCTGTCCTTAATACGGGTTCTCAAGGCTCAGGCTATGTTGCTTAGGCTGGCCTGGACCTCATTAACCTCCCAATTCAGACTCTTGAGTACTGGGATGACAGATGTGAGCGACCATGCCTGATCAAACCCTCCATTCTCTCCCTGCTCAGGCAGGCTCAGCACCTTCCTTAGCCTGCTTTCCTCTTGCAGCTCTCCCTTGCTCCTACTGCCCCCTCTAACACCCTCATCCGAGTGTCACCCCAGCTCTCTGCTTCTCCCTTGACATCCGAGCATTTAGGGTTTCCCAGGTCTGCCCCACCCTGCCAAGCCTGCTCAGCAACCTTTGATTGCCACTACCAGAGTCATCTGTCCAATGTGGCCCTTGTTTAGTGCTTGGATAGCTAGTATAACATCATCCAACATACGATTGCTCACTCCCAGTAGATGGGGAGCTCACTACTGGGCAACACTGCCCATTTGGAGGGTTCTTCACTGCTACCCTTCATCAGTCCCTCATCAGCCTCCATTCCCTGGGTGTCACTCCTGGCCTTTCTCCAGGGCCTCCTGTATCAGTCCTCTCTGGTTGGTTAGGAGCAGAGCCTCCTGAACTGTGGGAGATGCTGGCTAGACAAGCCCACCTGGCTCTGCAAAGCCCTCGATGCAGGCAAAGATGTTAGTGATGGGAGTAGAAGTTCTGTGGTTATTGACCACGAGGCGCAGGTCTGGCCCAGGTCCCAGGTGATAAGGAGAACCTGAGAGGTGTCCTTTCCATTCCTGGGGGGCCACAGGGCCTTCGAGTTTCCTGGAAGGGATGGAGCAGAAAATTCTTGAAGTGGTAGTGTGGCCTAGGCTGTAGAAGAGCCTAGAGCCACATTCCATCCTCTCTTATTCCCACTGTCTGGCTCTAGAGTTTTGGCTCTGTGCCTTGCCTGGGGCTGCCATGGACAGTGGTGGTATAGGCTGTGACCCAAGGGAAAGAGTCTTCAGCACTTGTGGGTGTACCAGATGGTGGGACCTGATGAAGGGTGCACCCATCTCTTTCTTTTGTGTGTGTACACATGCACATGTGTGTAGAAATGTGCATGCACACACGTGTGTAGAGAGAGGCCAACCTCACGTCTTGCCTTTAAGGGCTAACCTCTTTTTGGTTCTTGTTTGTACGTTTATAATACACTTTCTTGTTTGTGCACGAGTGTGCCACAGTGTACGTGTGGAGGTCAGAGGACAACTTGTGGGTGTCGGCCCTCTCTGCATATGAGAGATCTGGAGGTGGTCTTCAGGCTTGCTGCCAAGTGCCTTCACCCACTGAGGCATCTATGACTTTGACAGGATCGGCACTTGGCATGAAGCTCACTAATTTCCCTAAGCTGATGCCAATGAGCCTCAGGGATCAACCTGTTTGTCCCTCCAGTTCCAGACTGCATACACACATACACATTTAGGTTTTGTTTTTAACACAAGTTCTGGGATTTAAATCAAGTCCTCACACTTGATCAGTAAGCACTTTACTGACAGAACTCTCTCCCGAGTCCCAGGGTCCCCTTCTTACTCACCCAAGGGACCCTTCAGCAACCCATCCCCCACCCCCTACACACACAGTGCATCTCTTACCTGAGCAAGTGGACAGCAACGTCTGCACTGATGGGCTGGGCGGGGATGCTGGGAAGGCCTGATGACTCTACTGGGGGGAACTGGGTTTGATTGAAGGAAGGGAAGCCAGGTGTGTAGGGGTCTCCAGTTCCCAGGTGCACCTAAAGTGGAAGGGGTACCTGAAACTGTGGGCCGAACAAGCCCTTTTTGTGTATCCCTGCGCCCCAGGAAGGTGGTTCTGGCTTCCCCCAAGACTCACATGTCCATACACAGCCTGGTGGCTGGGCAGGCCTGGCTTGTGAAGGTCCTGGGAGAAGTCTGCTGGGTCGGGGTATATCAGCACTCCTTGGGCCCCAAAGTTCTGGGCAATGGCTACCTGAGGGAGGATAGAAAAGCAAGGAAAGGTGAAATTGCTCCTGTCATCTGCAGCTGTCATCCTTAAGGGACCGTGTGCAGGTATCGCTTGGCAATGTTGTAACCCTCCCTCAGTGCATCTGCAGCATTTAAAAACCTGTGTGCCCAGGGCTGGAGAAATGGCTCAGTGATTGAAGCACTGGCCACTCTTCCAGGGAACCTCGGTTTGATTCCCAGCACCCACATGGAAGTTCACAGTGTCTGTAACTCCAGCTCCAGGGGATCTGACATCCCATTGATCTCCACAAGCACTAGGCACATAAATGGTGAACAGACATACATTCAGGCAAAAATTTTAAAATAAAATTTAAAAAAACCTCTGTGCAAGTGCGGAGGTAGGGGTGATGGCAGATCTCTGTGAGTTCGAGGACAGCCTGGTCTACAGAGTGAGTTCCAGGACAGCCAGATCTGGTACGAAGAGAAACCTTGTCTCCAGAATAAAACAAATGAACTAGAAAACACAGCCTCCCTAGCTCTTCTCTGTCTGATTTGGCCAAACCTCCTGATTTTGCTCATTGTCAACATTTGTCACTCCTGAGATTAAACCCAGGGCCTTGCATGTGCTGCATGCCTGTGTGGGTCAGAGGACAGCTTGAGTCACTATTCTCCTCCCACCCTGTGTGCCCTGAGAGTCTAAAGTAGGCTAGACAGCAGGTGCCTTTACCTTCAGGGGCGTCTCACCATCCACAGTCAGATTTTTGTTTTCTCTTATTTCATTTTGAAATGGGGTCTCTAGCCCAAGCTGGTCTCAAACTCCCAGTGTAGCCAGGGATGACCTTGAATTTCTAACCCTGCTTCCTCCTCCTCAGGGCTGGGACTGCAGGTGTGCACCACCACACCTGGTATATGCACTGCTGGGGAATCAAACCCAGGGCTTTGTGCATGCCAGCAAGCCCTCTACCAACTGTGCCACATCACAAGCCCATATGCTAGTTTATTTGGAAAGAAAATTACGTGTGTTTATTTCTTTGTGTTTCAGGGGACAACTTGCAAGAACAAGTTCTCTTTTTCCAGCTCAAGGTCCCAGAGATTGGATTCAGGTTTGCTGGTACTTACCCACTGAGCTATTTCCCTTGTCCCTCTGCTTTGGCTTTTAAGACAAAATCTCATGTATCCCAGGTTGGCCTCAAATTCTTTATGTGGCTGAAAATGACTTTGAACTCGAATCCTCCTGGCCCTGCCCACAAGCACTGAGATGACAGACCCGTGCCACCACATCAGGCTGCCAGCTGTATTTTTATTATTTAATTTAAAAACTGGGGCATGCCAGGAGGCGATGGCACACATATTTAATCCCAGCACTCGGGAGAGATGGGCAGGTAGATCTCTGAATTTGAGGCTAGCCTGGGCTACAAAGTGAGTTCCAGGACAGCCAAGGCTACACAAAGAAACCCTGTTTCGAGGGGAAAAAAATCGAGACAGGGTCTTGTTATGTAGCCCAGGCAGGTGTTTACAATCCTCCTGCCTCAGCTTCCTAAGTAGCTGGGGTTACAGGTTACATACATCCTGTCTTCTGCCAACGTTTTTTTAAATGTGCCTGATTTTTCTTTTCTCCAGGTGACAGCTTCCCATGAAGACACGCGTGTTCCCCAGACCACTCGCGCCTCGCTTCACATGCTGTCCTCTTTGGTTGGGACCCTCACCTTCTGGGCGAAGCTGGTAATCCCAACGCGCACTAGCAGGAGGCTGCCGGCCAGCTCCACACCCTTGGATTTCAGGTCCTGCAGATCCTCCTGCCGCCCATAGTGGGCGTACACCAGCTTGCCCTGGGAACATAGTGATCTTTGAGGCACAGTGCCCGGTTCCCAACTCTGGCTACCCATCAAGGACTTGGTAGGCTCCCCATGGCGGGACGGCGGAAGGCGCTCACCGTGGCGTTGCCGGTGGCGCTGTAGGGACAGTAGACTTCCGGATCCTCCAGAGGTAGCTGCTCCTGGATGCTCCCGGTTGCATCCACCCAGTGCAGGGTGTTAGGGTGAGCCCTGAGGACGGGGAGGGTGAGCACCTCTGGCTGTGCAACCCCGTGACCTGTCCCCTTGTCGCCTCCCCAGACTCACAGGTCTGGGAACTGAAGCCCCACATAGTGCGTGTCAGTCCACACGTGGTCCAGCTTCTGGCGTGAGAACATATCGAGGATGTCTTGAACCAGAGTGGCCATCCTGGCTGAGCCGGCCACGCGTTCCCGGAGGCTGGTCAGCCTGAGCAGAGAGAGATCACACTGGGGGCGTGTGGGAGGAGGGTGCAGGAAAGGGGGGCTCCCATGTTCCCCCGCAGAAGTGGGAAAAACGCAGGCCTGGAGTGGCATCTAACGTAACCCAAGCTAGCCTCAAACTCAGCTAGAAAGCACTTGAGAGGTAGAGGCAGGAGGACTTCAGACAGAACCTCACCCTGTCTGATTCTATCACCCAGCAAGAAACTGTCACCTAGTCCTATTCTGCCACCTCACCTCGGGCATGTGCTGCCCTCTCATGGTTTGTTACCAACTCTGTTACCTACGCAGGGAATTCAAACTACCTTCCCCAAATCACGGAACCTGGCCATTCCTGGAGTGGCCACATCTGCCACGAGGCTCTTGGATTTCCTGCCCTCCAGTCTTTCTAACTGTGCTTCCTCCCTCCTTCCCTTCCTTGTAGGGTATTCTAGGAAGTCATTTTATCACTGAGCTAGGGCAATTGCCCCAAAACCACCTTTACATTTTTTTCTGTTCTATTTTTAGACAAGGTTATACTGAATTGCCAAAGACTCGCTTGAAACCCAGGTAGGCACAGAACTTCTGTTTCAGCTTTAGGATAAGTTAGAACCTGGTTCTCTCCTTCCACTCCTGGGATCCCAGGTATTGAACTCTGGTTGTGGAGTTGGCAGCAATCACCTTTACCAGCCGAACCATCTTGCCAGCTCTGAGCCTCACTTTTTGACTACACCTTTTGAGGTTCTGGTTTCCTCCCTTCATCCTCTCTGTATTTGTCAACCAGCCTGTTGGTCTGACTGTCTGTCTGTCTGTCTGTCTTGTGAGGAAACATTTCCATCAGCTCATGTTTTCAGAGCTTTCAATATATTGTCTTTTTCATCCTTTACTGCTTTATAGAAGGCGTGAATTTAGGAAAACTTGGCAGTAGGTAGCTCTACTCATTTCCTGGCTTTCATAAGATTTTGGGGGTAGTGGTGGTGGGGAGGACAAGGTCTCATTTGGCCTGGAAGTCACTATGTAGTCAAGGACAGCCTTGAACTCTTGATCCTCCTGCTCCTATCTCCCAGGTACTGGGATCACAGGCGTGAACCAGCACACTTACTTCATGCCATTTAGAGGATCGCACTAGGTGAGTTCTCTGTCACTGGAGCTATAGCGCCAGCCTCGACTGGAGGCCTTTTAGCATGATAGAGCCATCTATTTTGATCAAGTTCCCTGCTGTGTGTCAAAAGACACACCATGATCTAGCTCAGGAAGGAAACACATGTATCCAGATGACTGAATAAACACTGAAGATAGTACTAACTTAGCTTTGATCCTCAGTGCAGAGGAGGAGGAAAACCCAGGTGCACACCCCCAGCACTTGGAGAGAGGGGGCTGAAGGGAGAGGATCTCAAATTTGAGGCTAGCCTGGGCTACATCACAAAACCTTGTCTGAAAAAAAAAAAGCTAAAAGCAAAGCAAGTTAAATTAAACAAAGTAGAAAAGGGGCTATAGATGTGGCTCAACGGCAGCGCACTTGTCTATGAGCATGCAAGGCCCTAGCTTCAACCCCAAGAAGTATAAACAAAAAATCTGAAGAAGGCCAGTGAGATGCTCAGCAGGTTAAATGGCCCTTGTGGTCAAGCCTGAGGGTCTGGGTTCAATCCCTGGGCTCTGTGTGGTAGAAGAGGAGAACTGGCTACTGCAAGTTCTTCTCTGACCCCCATCACACATGCATAGCAGCACCCAAGCACCAACCATACCCTGGTAATGAATAAATAACTGTTTAAAACAGAGAGAAGAAGGGGCTGGAGAGATGACTCAGAGGTCAAGAACACTGGCTGCTCTTCCAGACGACCTGGGTTCAAAGCCCAGCACCTATATGGCAGCTCACAACTGTCTGTAACTCTAGTTCAGAGGATCTGGCACCCTCACACAGACATACTTGCAGACAAAACACCAATACATATCAAATAAGTAAATGGATAAATCTTCAAAAAAGAAAGAAACCCAAAGAAGGAGGAGGAGAAGAAAAACTCATGTGCTTAAATTTTTTTTAAATTCAAATCTATTTTTCATTACCTGATCATTACACAAAATAAAATTAAAATGTTATTTACCTATACAAATTATTTTTTTGAGATGGGTCTCATGTATCCCAGGCTAGCCTCTAATTTACTATGTAGCCATGGTTGACTTTGGATTCCTAATCCTCCTGCATCTACCTCCTGACTGCTGGGACTACAGGCATATGCCACCAGGCCCTGGCTCCTCCATTTTCTTTTGCTCAGCTGCTTGCCTCCTAAATAAACCATCTTCAGCGTCTCGGGTCCTTGGATATTTAGTGCCTGGTATCTGCTATCCTTCCAAAGACCGCTGAACAGGGAAGCTGGCGAGGAGCATGAAAAGACCCAAAAGGAGACTTGTGGAACATGAGACGTGAATGGGCCTCCAGTCTGACTTGGACTGGACATTGGGCCAAGCAGGAAGCCAGGCTACTCTTACCTGATGGTGCCCTCCAGGTGCCCCTCCCCAAGGAACCGAAGAAACATGGCCCGGAGGTCACTCCAGTACAACGTGCCCAGGCCGGAGTCAAGGCCCAGCTCAGAGTTGACATCCTCGCCGACCACCAACACGGAGTCCCCGCATGCCTGGCAGGACCCTCGAAAGGCCACGTAGCCCAGGAGGAAGGCTGGCAGGTGGTAAGATGTGGGTTCTCTTATGCCTTCTTCTACCAGACCCCAGAAATGCCCCCAGCCCAGACCCCTCACTGAGGAGGAGGGATGACTCACCCCCAGTGAAGACCAGCAGGGCAGTCAGGATCAGATAGGGGGCAGCCTTTCGACCCACGGCAGCCCAGGGGATGGGAGCTGACTTTCCAGGTCTAGAGTCTAAGGGCTCGGGACCCTTGAGTTCCATGGGGCAGAACTGGACAGGCAGCTCAGCCCCTTCCTCCCAGTCGTCCTCTTCCTCCTCCAGGTGCCCCAGATCAGGGCCTTCCACGCGTTTATAGATGGTCTGAGAGGGTCTTGGGGACCACTGTTGCTGCGTGGAGCGGGAAAGTAGGCATGAAATTAGGGGAAGGGGCCTAAGAGTTTGGGGAAGGATTAGGCAAGAATGGTGTCACTGACTTGGGCAGGAAGGGAAGTCTCAGAGGCAGGCTGGAGAGGAGGGACCCAAGGGGCATGGGGTGGGGCCATCTTATGCATTAGGGAGGGGCCTGAGGAAGACCTAAAGTGTATAACCACCTTCCCCCATGGTCTTACCCCTCTCTTCAGTAGACCCCAAAGTTGCTCCATGCTTGTGCCCCCTCCTGAACTCTGCAAGTAGTCCCCCCAATAATAAACCGTTTGTGGGAGCCCCAGAGGGCCCCTTATCAGCCCTGGCAGGCAGCCTCAGCCTAGGCTGTTCTCACCCCCCAACACAGGGTGGGAACAGTCTGGCCCCGTCCACCCTTCCAGAACCCCACCCCCCCACCCGTCTGGCTCACACTAGATGACAAGGGGCTGCGCCTTCTCCTACCAAAGCTTCCACAAACCCCACTGCTGCGGGCTGACTGCAAAACAATCAATTTTTTTTTTTTTTAAACCTCAGAGCAGACTTTGACCACCTTAGTTCCGGTCACAGGTGGGGGGAGGGGGGCTTAAAGTGAGGGGGCAGGGGAGATACGGACAGGTCCCTCCTTTTTGCTGATCCCACTGTCTCAGTGTCCTTGGGGAAAATCCCCACCCCCCTTGGAAGCTTCATCGTGAAAAATCCCGCTCCTCCCCACCCCTTGCATCTGGTTTTTAGGTTTCCCAACACACAGCCGTCTAATTAACCCGTTAGCTGACCTTGCGGTCCCTACCCCAGCCTCAGGTAGATCCCAACCTAGAGGCATCCTGGTGGGGTGACTTCGGTGGTTTAATCTGACCCATATTGGTTGGAATCTGTTTGGAATCTGACCCATATTCGTTGCTGGAGATGGAAGGGTATAAATGATGTATAGGGGTCAGAAGGGACCCACGAGTAGGTCCTAGGGTCAGGAATCTCTGGGTCAACGCCCACTTCACTATAAAAGTCCTAACCAAGCTACAGTCCTCCCCAGCACCACCACCTCCTGGGTCACTAAATGACTTAATTAGCTGTTTCTCTTTTGGGGTCTACGACTCTCTAAGAATTTGATGAAGGGCCAGAGCCGCCGTTTACCCTCCAGTTTCAAATCCAAGCCGCACGGAAGACACCGGGACCTGCTGTTCTGAATGAGAAAGTTCAGGGCCCACCTCACCCTCACTCCCGATCCGGGTCTCCCCTGGGAAACTGCAGGTCCTAACCAGGTCCAGAAAGATCTGAGCGGTAGGGGCTCACCAGTACCCCAACCCCTGCCTCGTGCCTGTCAAAAGCCGAGTCCTGAGTAGAAAGACGCAGCAGCCAAGTTCGCTTTAGCAACAGGTCCCTGGATTTCTTGGACCACGCTGCCCAGGCGACCCAAAGCCTGCGCTTAGGCCACGCTCACTAGAGCACGCCCCGGAGATAGCCCCGCCCCCGCATGTCCTTTGCTGGGGCAGCCCGCATCGCAACTACCCGGCTCCGCAGTCCACCTTTCTTGTTACTTCCAGGGCCCTGACGCCACTGAAACCTGAGAATTTCGTGTCCCAGCGTACCATGGTTATAGATGCGACTCTCTCCGGCCTCTCACCAGACCCCACCCCCCACTCCCTATCCCCAAAGAGGTCAAATTCTTTTTATTTTCTTAAAACTTTTTTTTTTTAACTTATTTCAACTTAGAAACGTCACAGTCTAAGAAGATGTGGGTAAGAGAGGAAAGGGCAACAGGAGATGGAGGGCTCAGCACTTTTGGAGGCCTGGCTGGTAGAATGCCCCTCTGGCATCTGTCTCCCCACAAGGCTGTGGAGGGGGTGGGTGGGTATTGGGAGAGGGAGGAGGGGTCAACCTCAGGGGCACTTCCGTTCCACGCACTGCTTCCCTCCCTCCTCGTATTCCTGCTTGGAGATCCACATCTGCTGGAACGTGCCCTGGGAAAAAGGGGTAACATAAGCTGTCAGGGTAGCCCAGCATCACCCCACACCCCTCTACACCACCACACCCATTCTTCCTCCTTACCTCTGTCCATTTCTCGCCTGTATCCCTCCTCCTTACTGGAAGATTTTAGGTGCTCTACCACTGAGCCACACCCCAGCCCCTTACGGGGGGGGGGGATTCTAGGCAGGTGCTCTAGCACTGAGCCACACCCCAGCCCCTCACGGGGGGGGGGGATTCTAGGCGGGTGCTCTATCTACCATTGTGTGATGACTGACCTACATGTATAGATGAAGGACAGGGCAACCTTGGGTGTCAATCTCTCCTTTCCATTTTGAGGCAGGCTCTCTGCTTTGCCAGACTAGCTGGCCCAGCAGCTTCAGGAGCCGCTCCTGTCTTCTCCCATTTTGTGATAAGAGCACTGAGATCGTACACAAATGCTCTCATGCTCAGTTTTATGTGGCTTCCAGGGACCCGAACACAGGTCCTCAAGCCTCTGCAGCAAGTGCTTTACCAGGAACCATCTTCTCAGCCCTCGTATTTATTTGTCTTTTATTTTGACAGAGTCTTACTGAGTTGCCCAGGCTGACCTTGACCTTGTGACTTTCCTGCCTCCCCTCCAAGAGTAGCTGGGATTTCACAGCCTCCACAGCCAGCTCCACATCTTCATTCCAACACCACCTGGCCACCTCCCTGCCACCCATCCCTGCTGCTCTTGAGGAGTCTGGTCCTCTGGATTTCACACTGTCTGTTCTCACGGATGGCTGCTCCACCTGAAGGCGGGTGTCTCCTGCTCACAGAGCAGCCTTCCTGGGTGACCTCATTGTCCCTGCCGCTCTCCAGTCTCTTGTTCCAGATACCCAGCTGTTTCTTGGCTACTTCCTCCTGAATACCCTTGACCTTAAACTTTCTATGCCCATAACTGAACTCATTATCCTCCTGCCCTGACCTGTTCCCCTTTGGTCTTTGTCCCCTCCCCTCCCCTGTCCTGTCCTTCCCTCCCTTTCCCTTCTTTTTCCTTTCCCTTTCCTCTTCTGTTCCCTTCCCCCAGCCCCCATCTTTCTTTCAACAGGCTGACCTTGAACTCTATGTAGCTGAGAACATGAATTCTATCCCCCAAACCCACATAGAAAAACAGGGTATGCTTTAATTCCAGCACTCAGGAGGAGGCAGAGGCAGGCAGATCTCTGTGCATTCGAGTCCAGCCTTGTTCATCTACAGAGCCAGTTCCAGAACAGGCTCCAAAGCTACAGAGAAACAACAAAACTGGGCACGATGGCATGCAGCTTTAACTCCAGCACGAGGAAGGCAGAGACAGGCCCATCCCTGAGGCTCACAGGCCACCCAGCCCATTCTGCCTAGTTCCTTTGGTCATACCACAGATCCCAGGTCATACCATGGTGAGACCCATGACACCTGTAATAACCATACCACTCTCCCATCCCAAATTCCAGAATGTCCCCTGTACTCACCGATGTCTCTACTTTCTGCCCCTCTGCTTCCCAATTTGCACCCTGCGGATGCCCCCAGTCTTCAGGGAGCACTCACTGATTGTGTTCGTGCCAAGAACATTTTTTTTTTTCTTTTTCAGGGCTGGGGTCATGTCTCAGTTAGCAAAGTGCTGGCTTTACAAACACAAGGACCTGAGATCATTCTCCAGAACCCATGTAAAAAATCTGTGCTGTAATCCCAGTGTCGGGGATGTAGGGACAGGATTTTTGTTTACTGGATAGCTGAATCAGAGACTTCCAGAACAGTGAGAGTATCTGTCTCAAAAAGCGAGGTGGAAGGCACAGCTCAGTTTGATCTCTGGCAACAGGGTCGTGCTATGTAGGCCTGGCTAGCCTTGAACTTGAAACCTTCTTGTCCCGGCCTCTCTAGTGCTGGGATTACAGGTGTGACTAGTACATGTTATTGAATAAAAATGGGCAACCGTCTGGAACTTCTCTCTGAATACTCAGTGGCACGCCCTTTTGGTCTCACCAATGAGGCCAAGATGGAGCCTCCAATCCAGGGGCTGAACTTGCGTTCCATGGTGCTGTTGCTGGCGATGAGCTTCAGCCGCATGCTCTGGGGGAGGAAAGGGGGCTGGGGGACATGGACATCTAGATTCTGGGAAGGGACAAGGCTTGGTGAGCAGGAGGGAGCCACAGGGGCAGGGGCTCTGAGCACTTCCATGTAGGGTAATCCAGAGGGATTGGGGGCAGGGTTCAAAGAACTAAGCCAGGATTGGAACCCAGGTACTCTGACTGGGGTGGGGTGGGATGGGCTCTTACCGGTGGGGTCTTCTGGGAAAGCTCCCGGTTAAGCCTGTCTGTGAAGCCCTGAAGCAGAGTGTTCCCACCGGTGACAATGACGCTGCCATAGAGACCCTGGGAGCAGGGACAAGGGTGAGTCTTCAGAGTGGATCCCTCCCTTCTTCCGTGTTAACCCCCGGCCCCTTAGCCCAGCCTGAGGTTCTGGCCTCACCGGGCGAATGTCAATGTCACACATGCCGATGCTGGTGGTAACCACGTGACCCACTCCCAGCATGGTGTTCCCAGACAGCCCCTGTGGACAGAGATGATGTGGACTTTGGGGACTCTGCCTCCCTGTCCCCCAAGCCCCTGTCATCCCAGACTCTCCCACCACACCTCTGGATGGAGGACTCCAACCAGTCCCACCCCAACCAGTACCCAGCACCCAGTCAAACCTTGACATTGGAGGGATCAAAAAGGCCCTCAGGGATCCGAAGTCTCTCAGCGCCATAGTCTGTGTTGTAGCCATTGGGCATTTCATAGTGCACAGTGGGCATTTGTGCAGCCACCCTGCCCGAGAAAGGAGCAAGACTCTGTCTGGCATGCTCGTGAAGGACTGCCAGGTGGACGCGCTAGAGGTTCCCATGAACCCCAGGTCTGTTTCCCACCCCCTTGCATCTTTGGTTTTTGAAATGGCATCTCATATAGCCCAGGCATGCCTCCAGCTCAATAAGGAGCAGAGGCTGGCCCTGAACTCCTGATCCTCCTGCCTCTGACTCCCAAGTGCTGGGTTTCAAGCTTGTTCCACTAAGACCCATAGATGTGGGACTGAGAATGTAACCTGGAGCTTTGTACATACGAGGCAAGCTGAGCTACAGTCCCAGTGCCCCTCCCCAACTTTTGAACGTCATCCTGCTGTGTAGGCCAGGCTAACCTGGGACTCTCCATCCTCCTGCCTCAGCCTTCCTGATTGCTGACATTACAGGACTTGCGGTGTGCTCACTATCCGCTGCAACCCTCTTTCCCACCCTGAGCACTCAACCCTACTCACTGTTCATCATAAGGGGAGTCAGACACCTGCAGCACGGAGGCCTGGAAGTCTTGGATCACCTCCTGAGAAGCAGGGAGGAGAGAGGTCTGGCTGCCCTGTCTCCATCTCAAGCATCCCCCCACTCCAGCCCACCCACAGCCCTACCCTCCCTCTCTCTAGTTATATAGCGGGAGGCCAGGGGCTGGGGGAAGTGGGAAGGGGGAGAGAAGCTCATTTCAGCTACAGCCTCACGTTACACATGTAGTTATGCCAGGACTTGGAGACTTGGGGTAGCTTCTCCTTCTTCTTCCAGTTTGGGGGGGCTCCCTCGCGTACAGGCTCCTGTGAGGACACAGTCTATAAGTGTCCTTTCCCAGCTGGCACTTGCCTGGCCCTTTGGCACATCTGCCTCCCTAGCAGTCCGCCAGCTCTGCAGCTGACCAGCTCGGTCTCCAAGGAGATGGAGTGTGCCTTGTCACCCTTCCCTAACGGCTGCGGCTGTGGCTGCGGCTGCGTTGTGAAGGGAAGACAGTGAGAAGCTGCCCCATATGTGAAATACACACTGCAGATACAATTAGAAGAGCCTGAATCAGGGATGGTGTTCAGTGGGTAGAGCACTTGCCTAGAGTGCAAGAAGCCCTGGGTTTCGTCCCAGCCCCAGCACACAGGAGGACTGAGGATTCAAAACCAACCTCAGTTACATCGTGAGTTTGAGGCCACCCTGGGCTATGTAAGATCCCACCTCAAAACACTGATTAAGGGATCCTCTTTCCTCATCTTGGAAGCTTTCCTATGATGCTCTGGGTCTCGTGGCTCTTCCCTGGCAGAGCCATGAAACCCAGAGCATGGCTCTGTTTTATTAGTTTTTGGTTTTTTGAGACCGGGTTTCTCTGTGTAGCTTTGTAGACCAGGCTGGCCTCGAACTCACAGAGATTGGCCTGCCTCTACCTCCCAAGTTCTGGGATTAAAGGTGTGCGCCACCACTCCCCAACCGGATGCTTTTTCTTGAGATGGGATTCATGTCGTCCATGCTGGCCTTCATACAGCCAAGGTTGATGCGGTACTGTGGACCCACATCAAGACCTTGTTAACTGAGAAAGAGTATGGCTGGTGTAGCTCAGGCTGGCCTCCAGCTCACTAAGTTCCCAGGGCTGACCTTGAACTCTTGACCCTCCTGCCACCATGCCTCAAGTGCTAGGATTATAGAGGTGCTTCACCACATTTGGTTTGAGAACTCGGATATGGCCCATCCCACTGGCCCTCACCCATTTGCTCTCAGCTGATTTTGTGGTCTCAGCCTGTCCCAGTCTCTGGAAAATGAGGAACTGGATCCATGATCTTCTAGGGGCTTTGCTCCACAATCTCATGGGTCAGGGGAACGATGGGCATAGGGCACATGCCAGGGCTATCGATGGCATCTCTGGACACAGCAATGGTCCTACCTTGGCTGCAATCATGTAAGGAGGGATGATGTCGATAGCCATCTCCTGGAAGAGTTCCCGGCACTGCATGGAGATGAAGTCCCCCGCCAGGGGTGACTTGACGATGCCTGAAAGAAGAGGCATTGTCCGAACCAGGCTTCTCCAGGCCACCCCGGAGCCCTGACAAGGTCCTACCTTGCTGTAGCACATAGCCATCATGGACTGGGATGGCTGTAGTATGGGTGGCCCCACTGTCCAGCACCAGGCCTGTGGAGCGTCCATTTGCAAAGCTGGCGTGGGATGGGTCAGTCAAAGAAACAGCGACAGTCAGGACCTGGGTCAGGCCTTGGTCCCTCTGTTTTCTCAGTGTAAAACCAATCCTAGTCTGCAAATATAACCTTTGATTTACTTTCTTTTTTGCATATGTGGGAGTGTATGTATGTGTGTGTGCATGTATGTACTTGCGTATGTGCAGAATCACCCATGATCACTCTTCTACCTGATTCGTTCAGGAAAGTGTTCTCAGTTAAATCCAGAGCTACTCTTGCTGGCTGCTATTTCCTGAAGCTGTATTTACAAGTAGGCCATCATGCCCACCAGGCATATATGTGGGTTTCTGAGGACCCGAACTCTGGTCCTCATATTTGTGTGGCAATTGCTTTAATTGCTGAGTTGTCCCCTGTGGGTACTGGAAATCAAACCTAGTTCCTCTACAGGAGTACAAGTACTCTTTTAATTGCTGAGCCATCGTTCCAGTCCCCCAACATACATAGATACATACATACATACATACACAGGTGTATACATACATACATACACACACACACATATATATGTCTCACTAAGTAGCTCAGGCTAGCCTGGAAGTCATTATGTAGCTCAGGCTGGCCTTAAACTAAAGCCTTGATCTCCCAAGCGCTAGAATTACAGGTTTGCATTTCCTAATCCAGTTTATGTGGAGCTGGGGACCAGAGCCTCAGACATGCTAGGATAACTAGTCTACATCCCCAGCCCTTTGTTCTTGGTTTTGGTAGCACAGGCCTTGAATTTTCCCTTCATCTCTTTCTTTAAGCCCTTTGGGTGCTGGGGTTCCAGGGACATGTGGTCCTGTTTTCTGTGGACTCCTTGAATTGGGGTCCCTGTCACTCCACACTTAGCACAGAGTTCATTGTACCACTTGTTCTGAAAAAAGACAACGGCCAAAATTGGCCTTTTGGGAAAGACCCACCTCCATGCCCATTCAGCCCCTGCTGTTTACTTGGCCCCACTCCTCCTGCTGAGGCTGACCTATGGAATAGGGAAGGGCCACTGACCTGTCCCCTCCCCCAGTCTTAAGCCTTCAGCCTAAGGGGTTTTCTGCACTTCCCACCCAAGATAGTGATCGCCAGGGAACCAGTCCCAGTGCCACCCAGCTCAGCACATCTCACACACACCCCACCCTGGCCCTCCACCCAGCAGAGCTGCCAAACCATAGGATACGCTGTGAGCACAGCTGTCTTGCATAAGAAGAAGGCAGGAATGTTGTACTGCTCAAACATCAGCTCTGTCAACTTCTCCCGCTTGGCCCGAGTGTTCCACTGTGAAGAGAACACAGGAGGAAGAGACCAGATGGAGGCACAGCCAGGGTGTGTGAGGGTGTGTGTGTGCAGTGTGTGTATGTACACATGTGCAGGCATACACAGCAACAGAGGCGCTCATAGGAACAAACACACATATATAGACATTGCTATACACCCATTTTACATGCATGCATGTAAACAGATACATGGATTCACAGACACAAGTGTGCATATAGATGCAAACACTCCCATACACACATTCACATACATTGTACATGCATGCACATAAACATATACACATAACTTAGACTAGGAAACAGGTCAGGGCACTTGATCCCACACACCTTTACGATATAAGAACTATAAGGAGTTTTATTAGATTTTTTTTGTTGTTCTGGGGTGAAAACCTGTGGCCTGGTGCATTGGAGACAAACACTGTAACATCGACCGACCGGTGTCCTCAGCTCTATTTTGTTTTAGACTTTAGTTTATTTTGACACAAGATATAACTGTGTAGCCCAAACTTGCCTCAAATTGTTAATCTTCCTGCTAGGGTCTTCCAAGTGTTGATGTAGCAGGTATACATCACCATGCCTGGTTAAGAATGTTATTTTCCCATTTATTTATTTGTTTATTTAGTGTGTATGTTCATGTACATGTGTGTATGTGTGTGTGTATGTGTGTGTGTGTGTCTGTCTGTCTCTCTCTCTTTCTATGCATATGTATAAGGAGGCCAGCAATTGAAAAAGGTGTCCACCTCAACCACTCTCCACCATGTTTTGAGGCAAAGTCTCTCATTGAACTTGAAGTTCACCAATTTTACGAGGCTTGTTAGCTAGTAAACCCCAGAAATTTCATATCTCACCTCCCCAGAGCTGGAGTTACAGGTGCCTGTTGCTGCGCTCAGCATTTTTTTTACACAGGTGCTTTGGATTGAAGTCAGGTCCTCAGACATCTGTGGCAAACTCAGGCTCCCTCCCCCCCCCCCTCCAGCCACCTCCCTGTTTGTTTTGTTTTTCAGATAAGAACCCCTTGTGGCCCAGGGTGGCCTTAAACTTGATACTTAGCTGAGGATGTTCTTGAACTTTTGATCCTCCTGCCTCATCTCCTGAGTACTGGAGTTGTGGGCATGCAGTTTATGTGGTGTTTGGAGTGCACAGCTTCCTGGGTGCTAGCCCAGTGCTCTACCAACTGAGTTCTTAGTGGGGCTGGATCTGGAGTCTCCATCCTTCCATGCCTGGCTTGGTGCTTTTCCTTGTACACACTCTACACCCCAGCCTCTTCCAGGTTCCACCCCCATCCTAACTGTCTCAGACACTAAGGTGCAGGAGAAGATGATTTCTGGGTAACAACAGGAGACTGAATACAAATATCTAATTTTCCACCTCCCAAGATCCCAGCAAAAACAGGGACATGTTTAAAAGACACAAACCTACAAAAGCCAGCAAGCACACAGAGAGATGTGCCACTAGGGACATGCAAATCTAGCATCATTAGTCACTGGAGAAATGCAAATCAAAAGCATAATGAGGTCCTCCTTCACACCTACATAGACAATGTTGGTAATTAAAAACCAGAAAGGCGGGGCTGGTGAGATGGCTCAGCTGGTAAAAGTACTTGCTGCCAAGCCTAATGGTCTGAGTTCAATCCCCAGGATCCACATGAGGGACGGAGAGGACCGGCTCCTGTAAGTTGTCCTCTGACCTCCATGTGTGTGCCATGGCACGCAGGTGCCAACATACATACACAATGAACAAATCAATGCCCCCCATATAAAAACTAGAAAGCTATATGCTGATGAGAAATTGGGACACTCTCATCCCTGGTGGGACCACTGCAGAATGTAGTTATTGGTCCCTCAAAATATATAATAGAGAAGTTCCACAGGGCCCAGTGACTCCAGTCCTGGTTATGTACCCAAAAGAAATAAAAACAAGGGGCTGGAGAGAAGGCTCAGTGGTTAGGGACTCTTGCTGCTCTTGCCAAGGATCCAGGTTTGGTTCCCAGCACAAACACAGAGGCTCACAATGATCTATAGGTATCCTGTGCTCTCTTCTAGCATCCATAGGCACCAGGCATGGCCATAGTGCATACACATACATGTAGGCTAAATGCTAATACACATAAAATAAGACAGATAATCTTTTTTAAAAAATGAAAACAAGTACTAGAGGAAATCTCAGCACATGAGTACCAATAGCAACACCTTTCACAACAGCTGGTGGATGGACACATGACTGGACGGCTGGATATGTAAACTGTGGTGTATCTTTGAAGGGGACTATTACTTACCCACCACAAAAAAAAAAAATGAAATGCTGATAAGTACTATGACACAGATAACATAAAAATATGCTAAAGTAAACAAATGCAGGTACAAGACAGTTGGCAGCTCCGTGGTAGAAGGCATGCCTGGCATGCCAGACTCTTAGCCTCAATCTCCACTCCCCAAAAGTATACTGACACCAAAAGTCATATTGTGTGATTCTGATGTTATGAAACACCCTGAGCAGATATCTGTTTAGGGACAGAAGAAGCCAGGTGCAGTGATGCATAGCTGTAATTCCAGCACTAGGAAGATGAGGCAGGATAGTGACTTTGAGCCTAAACCAGGTTATGTAATGAGTTCCAGATCACACAGTAAACTATTTAACACTTGGACTGTGGTCCACTCAAGCTCCCCAAGTTGATTCTTCAAAGAAATATGTGAGGACCCCTGACCCTTGACACAGATGGAAGTGAAAACTTCATACTGAGAACTGAATGACACCATGTATTTTGAGGACCCCCCCCCACCCCATGCCTTCACTGGGCTCCAAGAAACAGGCAATCAGACAAATCCCTGGGGTAGAAATATGTGACACCACATTAAAAAAATTAGGGGCTGGAGAGATGGCTCAGCTGTTGAGAGCATCTGCTGCTCTTGCGGAGGACCCACACTTGGCCCCCACACTTGGTCACGTGGGACTGCTCACAGCCAGCAATAACTCCAGTTCCAAGTGATTCGACATCTTTTGGACTCCATGGGAACTTGCACACGTGAGCATACCCAAACACAGACACATTTGAATACACATAATTAAAAATAACATAAATAATATTATGAAATAAGACAAATGTTTTTAAAATAATGAGTTAGCCAGGCAGTGGTTGCACACACCTTTAGTCTCAGTGCTTGGGAGGAAGAGGCAGGTGGATCTCTGTGAATTCAAGGCCAACCTGGTTTACAAAGCCAGTTCCAGGACAGCAAAGGCTGTTACACAGTGAAATCCTCTCTCAAAAAGCCCCCAACAGTAATAATAATAATAATAATAATAATAATAATAATAATAATTTAGTTAATTTAATTAAAATGTAATTTAGGGCTGGACAGTTAGCTCAGCATAGATATATACTTGTTGCTCTTGCAGAGGACCTGGTTTCGATTCCTGGCACTCTCATGGCAGCTCACAATCATTGGTAACTCCGGTCCTAGGGGATCTAACACCTTCTTCTGACCTCCAGGGGCACAAGCCACACACATGGTGCACATACATACATGCAAGCAAAACACTCATACACACAAAATGATTTTTACACATCTAAAATTTTTTCAATATAATTAAAACATTTATAAAGATGCAAAAGCATAGATTCCTCTCCAAACTCCCTCCTCAAATAGTCTCATGGCAAAGAATACAGAAAGCTCCACACTTCTTACACAGGAATTCTCTCTCTTTTTAAATGTACCATTCTTAAACAAAGGCAGGCGACACACTTGCATCTTCTAAAAGTCTCTGAAATAAGATGGATGCTAAACTATGGCAGGAAAAACAGTGGAAGAAGGAAGATTCCTAACAACAAATTAGTGATGTCTCTATAAAGGAACGTGATCTCAGACCCACAAAACAAGAACAAGATACTCCAAACAAGAACATTTATAGGAATGTGTCCTGGTAGTATGGCCTTTGCCTAGAATTCTTGAGGCCCTAATTTCAATCACCAGCATCCCCCCAGGAAAATAAAAACAGCCTTCAGATGTTTTCAGGCTCCAGTCATTTAAAAAGAAGGGAATTGAAAAGAACATTTGTGGAGCGTAAAAGAGCTTGTAGAGATTAAGGACACAGGCACAGATATGATAAACTTAGTAAAATGGATGGACAAGACAAAGTCTTGGAAATTAGAAGAAAAGGTAATGATTTAAAAAAAGGAAGGACCTGGCAGTAGTGGTGCATGCCTTTGATCCCAGCACTTGAGAGGCAGAGGCAGGTGGATCTCTGTGAGTTCCAGGCCAGCATGGTCTACAAAGTGAGTTCCAGGACAGCCAGGACTGTTTCACAGAGAAACCCTGTCAAGAAACAAACAAACAAACAAAAAACTAGAAAAAAAATTATAAGAAAATTAGGGGACCAATTTAGGGGTTGCAAATTCTAAGCAATGAAATTTCCCAAAAGTGGAAGCAAAGGAAATGGAGAGAAAAAATAGTAAAAACACAATTTAAAATGTTTTACTCAGTGGGCCAATGGATGCTTGCCACCAAACCTGGTGGCCTAATTTGATTTGTGGATCCTACATGGTGAAAGAGAAGAACCAGGTCCTACAAGTTGTCCTCTGATGTCCGCTATGACCCTCAAACATATACTCACACACATAATAAAAAACACAGCTACACATATAGATGAGACAATGGTATAAAATGTTTTTCACTTGACTGAAAAGCAAATGTTTCCAGAACAATTTTTTCTGTTTCTTTTTTTTTTTTTTTTGTTTTGATTTGGTTGGGTTTTTCAAGGAAGGGTTTCACTTTGTTACCTTGGATATCCTCAAACTCACTCTATAGACCAGGCTGGCCTTGAACTCACAGAGATCCACCTGCCTCTGCCTCCCAAGTGCAGGGACTAAAGGTATGTGCCACCACTGCCCTGCCCAGTGGTTTCCAGAACAATTAATGTAATATGCAAACATCATTAAATATCATGGTGAAGTTTTACAACACTCAGGATGGAGTGAAAAATTCTACTTGTGTGCGGGAGACCCCATTAAGATGGTTCTAGTCTTCTCAATATGAACAGAAGATGTTCAAGGACAGCAAAAGGCAAGGTTTTCAGGAGCTGAAGAAAAATGTCTTGGAGTATGATACCTAGCTAAACTACCAATGCGCAGTCTCAAAGGAAATACTTCTTGTGATCTAAGTAGCTACTAAAGGACCTGCTCCATGAAAACAAAGTAGTGATCAAGGAGTCAAGTCATAGGTACCCCCACTTTTCTTAGAAGAAAAACAAAGAGATTCTGCTAGGAAGATGCTAATATAACAACTATTTCCCAAATTTAAGCCAAAGTGGAACGTGTCAGTGGGCTCTGAGAGAGATTTCTTCAATGAGACAAAATTAATAGAATATTTCATGGAATTAGTGTCTTGAGAAAACACATAGATATCTGATGGGTAACCTAAGGTTACACTGATAAATAGAAAAATTAAGTAAAATAGAAACAATTCTTAGATCTGGGGAAGACAAAAGTTGTATGAAAATGAAAAAATAACCATGCCTGACTCAGCTCTTATTAGCCTGCAAGATATAAGAGTAGAAACTCTGTTTGTTTTTAAATTGAGACAGGGGTTCTCTATGTAACAGCTCTAGCTGTCTTGTAGCTGCTTTGTAGACCAGATTGACCTTGAGTTTACAGAGACTCCCCCTGACTCTGCCTTCCAGGACTGGGATTAAAGGTTAGGGATGAGGCTTCTGAGAGAGACTCATGCTCTAGTAGATGGTCTCACACCCACGCACATAGAGAGGTTACTAAAAAATGAGAAGTACTAAGTGGACCCAGTCTTTTGTTTTTGTTTTTTAAAGCACATGAATTTGGGAGACCAAAGGTAGGAGAAATAAGGGAATAACTGGAGGAGAGAGATGTTGTGTATTTAATAAAAAACACATTATAGGCATGTATGAAATTCTCAACAACCAAAAAAAAATATATGAGGAAATAGGTATATTTTTTTTGTTTTTGTTTTTTAAAAACTGAGTCTCTTTATGTAGTCCTGACTGTCCTGGAACTCAATGAATAGCTGATCGTCCTGCCTCTGCCTTGTGAGTGCTGGGATTACAGGCTTACCCTCTTTTCCTTCAGTAGCAGGGACTGAACCTGGAGCCTCCTACATGCCAGGCAAGCACTCTACCAACTGAGCTACATTGGTAATATGTGTATATATAGCAATGACCCAGAAGTTAAGTATATGTGAACAACAACGGGCAATGGAGTGGATGGAGCTGGAAGAGAGAAGGCGGGGATGGAGAGTAAGCCAGGGAGGAAGGCATGTGACTGAAGATGACAGGGTGACAAGGAAAATTCTGGAAAAGAAGGCGAAGTGACTGATAGTGGTGGCTCCAAGTTAGAGGTGATGGTGGATAGGATGTGTCACCAGGGACCCAGGGGCTGATGTGGGTCTGGATGAGGCACTCACCGGAGCCTCCGACATGAGTACTGGGTGCAGGTTTGGCTCAGACTTGACATGTTTGCTGTAGGTATGATCCAGGATGGCTCTGAAGCACTCCCAGTCCTCAACTAGGGACATAGGACCAGCGTTGAGAGATAGATGGGAAGGTGGGAAGGAAGGCAAGGATCAGCAACAGGAAGTAAAGGAGGGAGGGAGGCCAAATCTAGAGGTAGCTGAATCCAACTTCAGCTGACAAGCACCCCCTCCCTTAAGTTCCAGAATTCTGGAGGGTCCTGGTCTGAGAGCCCTGTAGGGAGCAGTGAGGAGGTTCTTGGGGCTTGGGCAGCAGCAAGCAAGACTCTGTGGATGTGGAGATCTGTGTCCACACGTGGTGGTGGTGGGAGCTGCCAGTCTGTTACAGAAGGTGATGCACGGGGGCCCCTTACTCATGCCATTCTTGAGGGGCGACATGACTTCTGCTCCATCCCGGGGCACGTGCAGGGCATTGGTGTCGATGTGGAAAATCTTCCCTTTCTTCTCTTTCTCCCCCTCCAGCTCCAGCCCGCCCCCCTCTTCAGCGGCCAGCAGCCCCACAGTGGTGGGGAAGTCAGCCTGGGAATGAGGAACATGAGTGGGGAGCCCAGTTACTCCCTCCTTTTTTAGAGACAGGGTCTCACTATGAAGCCCCAGCTGGCCCGGCACTCTTTGTAGCTAGTCTAGGCTGGTCACAAATTTACAGAGATCCGAGTGCTGGGATTAAAGGAATGTGCCACCATGCCCAGCTTGATCACCCCTTTTAGCCCCTTGTCCAACTGCACTCAAGGCCCTTAGCCACCCCTGGGCTTCCTCCCCTGTCTCCACTCAGGGTGAGCTACTTGGACTGAACTGTGCAAGCCTGTTCATAGGCCGACCCACCTGGCAGAGGATGTCCCAGCCCCAGGGATTTGGGGAGGGGACTGGAAGGCTCACCTTGGGGCAGTCCTCCCCAGCGTACCCAGCTCGAACTGAGAAGGAGCCAATGTCAAAGACGAGCGCCCCCACCTCATCTGTACAAGGAGACAGGTGTGTGAGGAGACCTCTCCCAAACTGTCCCCTAAATAGCTTGGAGATGAGTCTGGGGGTATAGCCACCATTTGAACTTCAGCATGGTAGGTGGGAGATCCACCTAGACATGAGGGCATTCTGGAAGTGGACGATCAAAGCCACCAGAGTTCCCTCTTGCCTAGTGGCTTGGCAGGGGCTGGGAGGCAGTGCACGCTTGGGAACCCCAGGAGGATGGAAAGCAGACCCAAACCTCAGGCTGGACCTGATGCTGTTCGGAGGTGACAGGCCCAGGGATGCTCAGGGCTTGGGACGCGCGGGTTCGGGATGCAGGGCCGTAGACCAGGCCGAGAGCCCGGTGCCCCAGGCCGGCTCACCTCCGCCGTAGACGCCCCCGCTCATAGTGCCCTCTCTACGCGGCTCGCGGCCCGTGGGCGGCGGCGGGATCAGCACCGAGGTGGCCGGACAGCTCCCGGGATCCCGGGAGGGGAGGGGCGCAGCGGCGACCAATCAGAAGGCTGGTTCCCCCACCCCCAACGGCGCGGCCGATTGGTTACAAAGACAGACAATAACCCGGCTGGGGGCCGCCGCTTTAAAGGGGCAGCGGCTTCTTCATGCCGAGGTTGGGAGGCAGTGAGGGTCCAACAGCAAGAACCCTAGAGACTAGCTCAAGACACAGAAAGTAGGGAAGAGATGGAGATTGGAACTCCACAGGGTGATGGATGAAATGGGATCCCCTGATGACATGCGACACACACCCCCCTCCCGCACCGCACCCCTCGTTTCCTTGGTGATTTTTATTTTTTAATTTTTTAAAAATGCAATTAAAGGAGAGGTCGCCAGCACAATCTGTCCCCAGAATCCTGAGCCACAGTCTACCAAAGAGAGATGGGGAGACGGGAGGATAGAGAGAGGGACCAGAGGAGTATGTCTTCCATCTCTCCCTCTCTTTCCACCTTTGTTTTGGGGCTTATTTATTTTGTAGGCCAGGCTGGCCTCAAACTCACAGCGAACCACCTGTCTCTGGTGCCATAACAACTGGATTATTTATTTTATTTGGGGCAGGGTCTCATGTAGCATGGGCTAGGCTCAAACTCACTATGAATCTGAGGATGACTTTGACCTTGTGATCTCCCTACCTCCACTTACAGAGTGCTAGGATTATAAAGTCTATGCCAACACCTGAGTTTGTGAGGCTCAGGGGAGGGAACCCAGGGCTTCATGCTTGTTAGACATGGACTCTGCCAACTGAACCATGTCTCAAACTCCTTCCCTTTCATTTTTCTGATGGATATTTTCTTTCCACGATTTCCCAGATCCTTGACCTTGTATATAACGCATAATATACCATGTGTGTGCACGTGTTTACATGTAGGCACATAGCTAACCTGGCAAACCTTTTTTAAATTTTTTCTTTTATTTTTTGAGGTTCTAATACATTATATCATTTCCTCCTTCCCTTTCCTCCTTTCAGAGTCTTCCATATACCTCTCTTTCAAATCCATGACCTCATTTTTTTGTATGTATATACGTATACATTCCTAAATATAATCAGTTTGGTCTGTATGTTACTTGTATGTACATTTCCAGGGCCGACCATTTGGCATTGAATAAGTAACTGGTTTGTTCTTCCCTGGAGAAGACATTCTCCTGCTTGGCACTCTAGCCTTCTCGATCCACCTCTCTTCCCAGATGCCCGTTGTCTGTAGTTACTCACCAGGAAGTCCTGTTCTTTGTCGGGTGTAGAGGCAGATACCTGTCTTTCCAGCATTTTGAAGGAGGTGGGAGTTTGAAGTGATCTATGTTGCACAGGACTTAGAGAAGCCTTGTCTCAAAAAATAGATACATAAAAATAAAAAAAAGAAAACAGAGAAGAAAAGTGAAGTTGAGGAGGTAGCCCAGTTGGCAAAGCTAGAGGACCTGAGTTTGAATCCCCAGCTCTCATGTAAAAATCCAAGTGTGGCACCTTATAACCTCAAGGTGGGGAGTGAGTAGAGATAGGAAGGTCCCAAAGGGCTTGCAGGCTGGTCAGTCTCACGGAATCCATGCTCCCCAGGTTCAGTGAGAAAGCCTGTCTCAAAAAATAAGGTAAAGAATGACTGATGACTGAAAGACATTTGACATTGGCCTCTGTCCTCTCTCTCTCTCTGTCTCTCTCAAGACAAGAGGTAGAACTATAAAGGGCAGCATGATAAATATCCCAAATTGTATCAATATACAAAATATCTTGAATACAAGAAAAGTATACATACATAGAATATGGTAAAAAATAATGTGCATAAAACATCGTAAGTGGAAAGATTTCACACAATATAACAAAATATAAACTTAATTTTACATAGCGTACCACTAAACACTGCCGTTTCTTTTCCATGTTGGAAATGATCTTGGTGTTCCTCCTTTCCAGAGCTTTCAGCACCTGGACTTCTTTAAGCATTCTGATGAGTTCTCCTTTAATTTTAAAATAAAATTCATTGATGGCTTGACTACATCTTTCAGATTCTATTCTTTGTTTATACTCCAGGAAGCTTTTCTCAAACGCAGAAAGAATAACATCCAACTCCCATTCCCTGTGGCAAAACCTTCCATTGATATCTCTTCACCGGTTGAGAATTATTGTAATTAGGTACCGTGAAGGCAAATTTCTCTTTATCTTGTTCTTGTAAAGGTATAGTGAAGAAGCAATCCTTTAAATCAATAACTATAATAGGCCATTCTTTGGGTATCAAAGAAGGCAAGGGCATTCCAGGCTGTGGAGAGCACATTGGCTGGATAACTTTATTGATGGCTCTCAAGTCTGTAAGCATTCTCCATTTACCATTCTCTCTCTCTCTCTCTCTCTCTCTCTCTCTCTCTCTCTCTCTCTCTCTCTCTCTCACACACACACACACACACACACACACACACACAAACACGCAACCCAACACTGGAGTGCATACTCACAGAACACAACACATATATGTGAAATCCATTTTCTGAAAGATTCCTAGGTTCTTGTGGGTCCCTGGCACCACTGACATACCAATTTTTACAGTAACAGTTAAGGAATGACTTTGATAGCCTGGAGTGGCCAAGAGACTCTAGGTGACCCACGTGTTCATGTACATGTGTTTATGTGTGCTAATATTTGTGCACATAGGTACATGAATGCATGGGTGCATTGGACACACTCCTGCCTGCTGCCAGAGTTGGAACAGGAGGGGCTGACCGATAGGGAATGTCCATCTGTAGCCAGGCAGGAAGTGTAGGCGGGGCTACCAGATAAGGAGAATGCTGGGGAGAGGATGCAGACAGGAGCCACCTGAGAGTCACCATGTAGCTACAGGGAAGATAGGATTCCAGGCACTCTCTGGTAAGATAAGGCCATGTAGAAACACATATATTAGTGGTTATGGGTTAATAATTAAGAGAGAGCTAGCCAGTAAGAAGCCTGAGCCATTGGCCAAACCGTTTATAAATAACATAAGTCTCTGTGTTTATTTGGGGCTAAATGGGACCATGTGGGAAAGAAACTTCATCTACAGGTGACAGCCACGTACTTATGAAAATGTCTCTACTTACCCCATGCTCATTATGGAGGGTTGAGTCATGTGTCTGCCAAAAGATTTGGACATTTGAATATTTCTTCCTTAGTTGATGGCTGTTTGGGGAGGATTAGGAGGTGTGGCTCAAGAGGAAGTCTGCCTCTGTGAGGAGGGCTTTGAGGTTTCCAGATGCAAGCTCTCAGATCCTCCTGCTGCCATGCTCTCTCTGCTCCGTCATCATGGTCTCAAACCCAATGGAACCAAAAGCCCGACATCTTCTCTAAGCCTCCTCGATCACTTATCACTATATTACAGCAACAGAGAAGTAACTAATACAGCTAGCTGCTCAGTGGTGGCGCACACCTTTAATCACAGCACTCGGGAGGCAGAGGCAGGAGGATCTCTGTGGGTTCAAGGCCTGCCTGCTCTACAGAGAGAGTTCCAGCACAGCCAGGGCTACACAAAAAACCCTGTCTTGAAAAGCAAAAACCAGACAAAAAACAAAAGCAAGCAAATTAACAAAAAAGTAATCAATACACTCACTATGAAAGAGACCCTCACCCTTCCCAGTCAAAAGACAGATGGGTTAAGCTGCCTGATTGGTTATTTGCAGGTGACAGGCAATTTCCCTGACCAGCTTGCATCTGACTTCAGATCAGAATCCCTGGATGGGGCAGATCCAGGTGTCTCTGGGAGGTGGGAAGTGTAGGGGAGAGAGATGACTGAGGAGCTGGGAGACTTAAGATTTCCCCAAGCAACCCCTTGATAAGTCAATGCTCTCTAGAAACAGGATTCTCCTCTCAGACCCCGTATTTCTTCATACTCCAAAATGCAGACATGAAGTTGAGAGGAAAACTGGGCGAGAGGAGGATTCTGGTGATGGCTTGTTGATATCTCCACTGCTTCTATTGGTACGGTAGGCAGGTGCTCCACCACTGAGCCACACCCCAGCCCCTCACTGGGGGATTCTAGGCAGGTGCTCCACCACTGAGCCACACCCCAGCCCCTCACTGGGGGATTCTAGGCAGGTGCTCCACCACTGAGCCACACCCCAGCCCCTCACTGGGGGATTCTAGGCAGGTTCTCTTCCACTGAGCTATGTCCCCAGACAAGAGGTTTTCCTGTTTTGTCATGCCTAAGTTAGGATCCTGCAGTCAGTCTGGTGTTAGGTAGTATATTTCCCCCTGGCTGCAGGAAAAGGTACATCTGGCTAACTAAGAAGACAATTCACTCCTCAGTCAACTGTGGCCAATATTCATTTGTTGTGGAACCTGACATAGATTCCAGTATACTATAGACATGGTTAGGTTAAAATAATCACTGCATTTTATTTGTTTCCGTAATTAATTCAGAAAGCATCTTTTAGGTCGGACACACCTGTAATAACAGCACTTGGAGGAGGCTATGGCTGGAGGATCATAGGTTCAAGGCCAGGCTGGGCTATGAAATAAGATGCTGTATAAACAAACAAACAAACGAATATTTTCTGCTGAATGAGTGTTATGCAATACAAACTGTACTAGCCAAGGGAAGACACATAAAACACACACTTCCTCTAAAGGAGATTGATGCAGTGGGAAGCTAAAAAGTGTGTGAAAATGAGGCAAGGGCTGGCTAGATGGCTCAGAGGGTAAAAGCCAAGTCTGATGAACCGAGTTCAATCCACAGGTCTCACATGGTGCAAGAGGAGAACCACCTCATACAAGTTGTCCTGTAACCTCTACACGCACTCTATGACTATGGTGCACACATGTGCGTGTGTGCGCACAGAGAGAGAGAGAGAGAGAGAGAGAGAGAGAGAGGGTTACACAGAGAAACTCTGTCTTAAAAAGCCAATATTTATATTTAATTTTTTTCATTTATTTTACATACTGACCACAGTTTCCCCTCTTCCTCTTCCCCCTCCTCAAAAATTAAAAGAAAGGAAGGAAGGAAGGAAGGAAGGAAGGGAGTGAGGTGAGGTGGAGGCTGGGAATCCAGACAGGCTTATGTGAGTGAAGTTTTTTGCACTGTTGCTGTGAGTACGGGCTCACATGTGAACAAGGGAAGAAAGATTTCCCTCACAGGACAGCATGGGGAAAGGTCTGCAGACATGAAGAAAAGTGGAATCTGTGGAAAGAAGAGCTCAGCTCGGAAGAAAGGCATGAGCAGAAGCCACATTGAGGGCAGGTGAGACTGGAAAAGTAAGCAAAGATTCCCCTCTGTGATTTTATTGCTGTTGCTGTCCATTTGTCTGTTTGAGGCAGAGATTCATGCTGCCTCAGCCAGCCTCCAGCTCACTCAGCAGATGTAGCTGACTTGAGGCTGGCCTTGAACTCTTGATCCTCCTGCTTCTGATTCCCAAGTGCTAGGATTACAGTGGTGTGTATCACCATGTCTAGTTAGGAGCTTTGTTTATGTTTCCATTATGAGTGCAGGTGTGCTATGGGTGTGTGGTTTTGTGTGTATGATTGTGTGCATGTGACAGAAAGTGTTTGTGCAAGCTATGGAAATGTTATGGTGTGTGTGTGTGCTATGGGTATGTTATGGTGTGCGTGTGCTATGGGTGTGGTATTTATTGTGGGTATGTACACGATGGGTGTGTGATTGTGCGTGTGAGTATGTATATGTGCTATGAGTGTGTGTATGTGTCTGGGTGCATGCTATGCATGTGTGAGTGCAGGTGTGCACATGCCATGGCATGCGTGTGGAGGTCAGAGAACAACCTTTGGAAGTCAGTTCTCTCCTTCCACCTTGCTGAGGCCAGAGCTCTTTTGTTTTTATTGCTACACCATAAATACCAAGCTAGACGCGTGTGAGCTTCTGGGTGATTCTCCTGTCTCTGCCTCCCATCTCACCACAGGAGTGCTGTGATTACACATGCATACCATCGCATTTGCCTTTTTTTTTTTTTAATGGCTTCTCAGCATCAAGCACAGGCCATTGGGCTTGTACCAAGGCGCTCTCTCCACCCACTGGGCCATCTCACCAGACCCAGGAACCTGATTTCTCACTAAGTAAACAAAAGTGTTTGCTGTGTGCCCAGAATTTCAATAAATGCGTTAAAACAAACCAGTTATGAGCATGATTTTGCCATAACAGAAGGCAAAGAAGTTTTACTGATGAGTTGAGTGTGGCAGTACACACATGTGGCATTCCAGCGCTCAGGCACACGGAGCAGGAAGATTGTAAATTCAAGGTCAGCCTGGGCTACACAGCAGCATTCTGTCTCAAAAAGCAAAAGAAGCAGGCTGGAGAGATGGCTAGGTGGTTAAGAGCACTTGTTGCTCTTCCAGAGGACCTGGGTTCAGTTCCCAGCACTCATTGTGGTCCACAACCATTCATAACTCCAGTTCCAGGGGATCCGACGCCTCTTCTGATCTCCCTGGGTATTTGGTATGTACACGGGGCACAGACAGACATGCAGGCAAGAAACTCACACACATTAAAAAAACAAGTCTTTTACAGATGAAAAGCAAAAGGTAAAGTTAATGGTTTGCCTAAGCTCACTCAGCCAGCCAGTGACCACTGATAATTGAATCAAATTGTATGAAAAATGGTGCTGATATTAGTGTAAATGCTTTATTCTTTCTATAACTTTAATCTTTCTGTATTCTAAAATGTCTTTATTTTATTATGGTATTTATTTGTGGTTTGTCTGCATGTATATGTCTGGTACCTGTACTTACGAGGGCCAGAAGAGAGATCCCCTGGGAATAGTTTTTTTTTTTAAATTTATTTATTTTATATAACCAAGTCCATTTAAATGAAAACAAACATTTATAGACAATATTTGGGAATTTGGGCGTCGTTCTTTCCAAACTACTTCCTGCTGGTAAGGGGCGCTGTCATGGGGGATTCGAAGAAGATTTAGAAATCCTGGCTGTAGTCTGTAAGGCTGCTTTGTCCAGCTGTTTTGAATGTTGGATCACCTGGGACTCTGTTTCAGGTGGTCTGGCTTGCTCAAGCCACATTAGTCTGGAAGGAATCCACATCTTTTCATTTTCTGTGGAAACAAAAATAGAAATCCTTTTCCCCAGTAACTTGTCCTTGAACTGTCCTTTTTCCTTTGCTGCTCTTAATATTCTTTATTGTGTATGCTAGGTGTTTTGATTATTATATGTCGAGATGTCTTTTTTCTTTGGTCCAGCCTATTTGGGGTTCGGTATGCTTCTTGTACTTTCATGGGCATGTCCTTCTTCAGATTTGGAAAGTTTTCCTCGATGATTTTGTTGATTATGTTTTCGGCACCTTTGAGCTGGGCTTCCTCACCTTCCTCTATGCCTATTATTCTTAGGTTTGGCCTTTTTACAGTGTCCCACATTTCCTGGATGTTTCGTGTTAAGGATTTCTTGGATTTATGATTTTCTTTGGTCGATGAATCTATTTCTTCTAGTTTATCTTCTGCGCCTGAGATTCTCTCTTCCATCTCTTGAATTCTGTTGGTTATGCTTGTGTCTGTAGTTCCCGATTTTTTGCCCAGTTTTTCTATTTCCAGCATTCCTTCGGTTTGTGTTGCCTTTATTTTCTCTATTTCAGTTTTCAAGTCTTGAACCGTTTCCTTCACCTGCTTAATTGTTTTTTCTTGGCTTTCTGTACTTTCCTTAAGGAATTTGTTCATTTCTTCCACTTTTTTGTTTGCTTTTTTCCTCCATTTCTTTAAGGGATTTTCTCACATCTTCTTTGAGGGCCTCTATCATTTTTATGATGGTAATTTTTAAGTCGTTCCCTTCTGCTTCCTCTGCTTTGTTGTGTTCCGTTCTAGTTGGTGTAGATTCCCTAGATTCTGGTGGTGTCATGCTTGTCTTTCTGTTGTTAGGTGTTTTCTTGTATTGCCGTCTTCCCATAGCTTCTTCCAGTAGGTGTTGGTGGGGTCTCCTCCTCTCTCTATGGTACTTCCCTGGTGGGCTTATGTGGGTCAGAGATTCAATATCTGTAGCTCTGGGTGGTCCCAAGCTCTATAGGAGGTCTCTCCGCAGACAGGGACCCAGGGATGGGGTCGGGGCTGAGGATCCAGTAGAAGATGCCACTAACCAATGGCTCTAGTCAATGGCTGGCAGAAGAGGACAAAGGCTGAGCTGAAACTTGGGAAGGTTTTGCAGGATAGTCGGATCTCACTGGAAACTGGACTGGGACTCTCCAGCTGAGGCCTCTTTCTTTAGCAGAGGCCCTGATTTGGGGGACAAGGATCTTGCTGGCAGGAACTCAGAGTGGACCCACAGAGATAGGCGGATCTCTGGGAGGGGCTCTGGACTCCAGTAGAGGACTGGAGGTGGGGTCAGAGACCAAGCAGGTAGAAATTACGGGTGGTCCCGCGTGGATAGGCAGGTCTCCTTTGTTCAGAGTTGCTCCGAGGAGTCTCCAAAGTAGGGTGAACTGTTGGCTCCACCCTCTGTCCCAGTGCTCAACCAGAGCAGCAGGACAGAGGGCAGGGTAGGGCACAGGGTGGGGGGGGGCAGGCTCGCGGTGGGGATGGGTGGGGGTGTATCAGAGCTCCAAGGGTGCTCTCTATGGGGACAGGACACAGGAGCAGCGGGATCAGGGGCCAAACCATCCCCTGGGGATATTTACAGGCAGTTCTGAGCTACCATGTGGGCGCTGAGAATCGAACCCAGATCCTCTGGAAGAATAGCTAGTGAGTGTTCTCAACCACTGAGCCATTCCACCCCTCCCCCCATACTTTTTAAAATTACATTGATTATTGCTTGATTGTGTGTGTGTGTGCTCATATATGAGCAAAAATGCACATGCACACACACACACACACACACACAGATAAACACATTCATGTGACACAACTTACCTGTGATGGTCAGAGGACAACTTGCAAGACTCAAATCTTTCCTTCCACAGCATGAGTCCTGGGGATTGAACTCAGGTTATCAAGGCTTGGCAGCAAGTTCCTTTACCTAATGAATCATCTCCCCGACCATACATACATATTCTGTAGGTGTCTAATGGGCAATGGGAATAAAGTGGGTTACAGAAAATGAAAAGACTCTCAGAGTTTAATGTCCATCCAGAAAGATGGACAGTTAAATAATTAATTCAGTCAAGTCACCAAAGCTTCCAACATTCCATGCCCACATTCAAGCTAACTCAAACACCATATTAATATGCATAGATCAGGCCTAGGACTTATAGACTCTTATCTTGGAAATGACTTAGTGTTGTGAAAATTTCTTTCCTGGGGAGACATAAAGAATCCCTTCCTACCTCCTCACATGACTCCAATAACAAGCCAAAGCACGGGCCCACCAACCCCCCCCCCAACTAATAATGAGTTTACTGGACTTATTGCAGAGGATGAGAGAAGGGATCCCAAAGCAGCTACCCTAGGTGGATGATGATTTCCCCATAGCCGGATAGATGGAGTCCCTCTCCGGTTAACCTCCTCCAGTGTATATAATTTATACACAGGTGTAATTGCATACTGACACCTGGGAGGAACTGGGGAACCCAAGGTTCCAATGAGCCTCCTCCATTCCCTCTTCCACGAAACGACGTCAACAGCTCACAGGCCCAATGGTGATAAATTCACATGCAGGCACCGCTGATCTAGTCAAGGTAGCGGCTGCCTTGCTGAGAGGGCTGTATTCTATCTACACTTGGCATCTTGTGAGAGTCTGCTTCTTGCTGGCCCTGGTTTAGACCTGCCTTCTGCCAGATAAATCAAATGCTTTTTGAAGTCCCTGGCCCAGTATAGGTGGCAGGAATTCAAAAATATGGAGCCTGGTAAAGGCTGCAATAGAGATGGAGTCACAACCAACCATGTGGACAGGGAAGCAGTCTTTAATACGAGTCTCAGGAAATGATCTGAAAGTCTGTGTGTGTGTGTGATAGAGTCAGAGTCTAGGTGGAAGGCGTTCTGAATGCAGGGCTGGGTGTCTTGCAGCTAAGTTTGGCCCTTTATATGGAACCAACAAGAAATGAGCACATGGGTTTTTATTTTACAGTATTGAGGATTGAACCCAGGACCTTGTAGATGTCCTGCGAGCTCTCTGCCATTAAGCCACACCCCCAGCCCCTCACTGGGGGATTCTAGGCAGTTACTGGATATCTCAAGTACACTCCCAGCCCAACTACATGATTTGAACAGGGAAGTCATATGATCTTGTTTGTGTTTAAGAAAGATATTGGCAGCGAATTAGTAGGTCGATTAGAGAAGGGCCACCCTAAAGCCAGAAAATAAGTAAGAAGTAAGGAAATAACAGTTGGTGTAAATTAGTGGGGTAGATTTACACCCTGTTTAAGAGATAGTGATATTAACTGCCAGCCTTTCACTGAAATCTATCCTCTCTAGTCCAGACAGAATCTGGCTTTGTAGCCCAAGCTGTGCTTCAACTCCTGGATTTAGGCTTACAACCACGTACCACCTGTGTCTGACCAGCTTTAAACAGAGAGGGAGTGCTTGTGGTCCTATTGTCCGAGAATGTCTATTTGGGGCTATTTCTTAAGTCATTGCTTGTGCCTTTTTTAAGGTATAGCCCAGGGTGGCCTCAACACCCCCCCATCACCTTGTCTCCACCCCCTGAACATTTCATACCAGGGTATACCGCTACAACTGGCACTTATTTTGTTTTTCTTTGCTTTGTTTTCAGAGCCAAGAGCTCGCTACGCAGCACAGACTGGCCTTGAACTCGCAGCAACTCTCATGGTTTTGATTCCCAAATACTGAGGTCAAACACATCAACTACTGTGCCCAGCTGCGCTCTTTGTTATGGTTGGATATGAGAGAATGCGGGGCTCCTGGGTAGAGGGTGGCCAGTCTGTACTAGTTAGTCTAAGGTTGGCAGAAGATGCTGGGGAAGGTGGCAAACTTAGTCTAGGATGGCTGGACATTGAGGTGAACATCTGTAATCTCAACACTGAAGAGGCCACAGTAGGAGGAATGCAGGGACTCTTCCTTTCCTTTTCTCCTTCTCTTCCCTCCCCTCCCCTCCCCTCCTCTCCTTCCCTTTCTCCTTCTCTTCCCTCCCCTCCCCTCCTTCCCTTTCTCCTTCTCTTCCCTTCCCTCCCCTCCCCTCCTCTCCTTCCCTTTCTCCTTCTCTTCCCTCCCCTCCCCTCCCCTCCTCTCCTTCCCTTTCTCCTTCTCTTCCCTCCCCTCCCCCTCCCCTCCTCTCCTTCCCTTTCTCCTTCTCTTCCCTTCCCTCCCCTCCCCTCCTCTCCTTCCCTTTCTCCTCCCTCCCTTCCTTCCTTCCTTCCTTCTTTCTTGTTTTTCAAGGTAGGGTTCCTCTGTGTAACAGCCCTGGCCATCCTGAAACTCACACTGTAGACCAGGCTGGCCTTGAACTTAGAGATCCACCTACCTCTGCCTCCTGAGTGCTGAGATTAAAGGCGTGCGCCACCACTGCCTTGTTTAACTTTTTATTTTTCTTAAGATTTACTTTTATTATTTGTGTGTGTGTGTGTGTGTGTGAGAGAGAGAGAGAGAGAGAGAGAGAGAGAGAGAGAGAGAGAGAGAGGAGTTTGGGTGCTCATGGAGGCAGGATGTGGGGTCCCCTGGGGCTGGTGTTACAGGAGGTCCAGAGTCACCTGGCAGGAGTGTGGAGAATGAACTCCTTGTCCTCTGGAAGAGCAACAGGAGCTCTCCTTAGCTGCTGAGCCCTCTCCCTAGCTCTGTGGAATACAAGATTGAAGCCAACCGATACTACTTAGTTGAGACCCTATGTCAAAAACAATTTTAAGCAGGGCAGTGGTGTCCCAGGTCTTTAATCCCAGCACTCAAGAGGCAAAGGCAGGCGGGTCTCTGTGAAACCAGCATGGACATCTAGTAGCTCAATTGATAGGGTGTTTGCCTAGCATACACAAAGCCCTCAGTTCAACCCCCAGCACCACAGAGAATCAGGATGGGTGGTGTACACCTGCAATCCTAGAATTTGTAATGTAGAGGCAGAAAGAGTAGACGTTCAAGGTCATCTCGAGCCACATGTCTGAAAGAAACAATAAGAAAAATATTCTGTTGGTTGAGAATATGTTGAGGCATCTATGAACAAGTAGTGTATAAATTAGTGTGTGTGTGTGTGTTGCTGTATTGCTTGTGCGTTCACCTGTGCATGTATATTCCAAAGCCTGTGGTTCACATTTGGTGCCTTTCTCTATGACCCACCCCCGCACACACACACCTTTTCTTTGGACACAGAGCCTCTCACTCAGCTTGGAGCTTGATGATTCAGCTAGGCTGGTTATCCTACGAGTCCTCTGGACCTGTCTGTCTCTGTTGCTCAGTGCTGGGGTTGTAGGTGTGTACTGCCTCTCATGGCTTTTTTGGAAACATGGTACTAGACATGAAAACTCAAGCCCTCATGCTTGCAGAGAAAGCACACACACAGAGCCCATCTTACCAACTTCTGTAGTGAGTGAGTGTCTCTTCAGAGAGGGGGAAGGGCCGACTAGGAGCATTTGTTGATTTCCATGATGTCAATACTCCTGCAGAGGCTGATTTCAAGTTCCTACAATCTGCATTGATTCACTGGGTAAGCAGTTAGGATGTGAGGTGGACAATGGGCTCTCCCGAGCTGGTATGAGCTGGCACAAGCTGACGCCAGCACACCACTGTTCGTGTATCCAAATGCGGATATTCAGCCAGCCATTGGACAGATGCCAAGTCTGCACACTGGGAAGACTCAACTGGGCTTTGAAAGCTGTTAGAGAACCAAGTCTGCAAAGGGGCCAAGAAGATGGTGCAGTTGATAAAAACGCCTGATGCACAAGTGTAAGGACCTGTGTCCAGATCCTTAGCACGCACAGCTAGATGCCAGGTGCACTGGCACAGTTCTGAACTCAGCACTGAGAAGGGATTGCAAGAGGAGGCAGCGGATGTCTGGGACTCACTGGCCAGCCATCTTAGCCAACTAGAGGACTCCAGGTTCATGGAGGGAACCCTGTCTCAACAAATAAGACAGTGATAGAGGGAGATGCCTGCCTTTGACCTGTGGCCTGTCGACATGCATGTGCGTCTATGCCCACATGCGTATATACATACACACATTGCCACATTCATATCTGTCTGTCTCTGTCTGTCTGTCTGTCTCTCTCTCTCAACACACACACACATACTGGCCAAAAACAAATAAATAAATATTTCAGTATGCAACACTGGTTGGACGTGCGAGGCACAGAAAAGTAAAAAGGAAAGAACATGAAAGTCGCATGGGTATGTATAGGGGGGAGGGGGGAGGCAGAAGGAAGGCCGAATTGGGGTACTTGCATAAAATAGTCTTTGACTAAATAAAAGATATCCTGAAAGCAAAAACTAAAAATAAACTTCTAAATTGGGGTTGGGATGAGAAGGTGACTCAGTGGGTTTAGGGTACTTTCTGACACTTCACACAATGTGAGATCCATCCCTGGAACCTACCTGGCAGAAGGAGAGGGCAGATTCCTGCAAGTTGACCTCTGACCTCTGACCTCTGACTGGTGCTCATGGCAAGCCTGTGCCAGCACTGCACGTTGTAAACATACACACATAATAATAATAATAATAATAATAATCAAAATGAAACAATAACTAAAGTGTGTGTGTGTGGGTTTATAAGTTGTGGAAGCAGACGGCAATTGTGAGAGAAGGGAAAGAGATCGTGTGTGTGTGTGTGTGTGTGTGTGTGTGTGTGTGTGTGTGTGTGTGCAGGTACATAGCTTGTATGTGCAGGCCAGGCCAGAGGACATCTTGCAAAAGTTAGTTCTCTCCTTCCACTGTGTGGGTCCCAGGAATCATAGGAGCTTGGCACCAAGTACCTTTTATCTCCTGAGTCATCTCGATGTCTCCAAAGGAGGACTTGATCTTAGTGGAGGGTGTTAGGGGAGGAAGAAGGTAATGGAACTGGTGTGGCATGAAGCAGAAAGGAGGCTGTTTGTGAGGAGGAAGGGAAGCAGGGAAAGGAGATGGGGAGAGTGGGCAAGGTCAGTGTGGAGGGGGATGAGCAAAGTGCCATGACGTCTATATACAAATGTCAGAATGAAGCCTGTCACTTTGTATGTTAGCTTTAAAAATTAACTGAGCATCTCTCGCATCTCTCTATCTCTCTATCTATCTATCTATCTATCTATTTTTTTCAAGACAGGGTTTCTTTGTGGCGTTGGAAGCTCTCCTGGAACTAGTCCTTTTAGACCAAGCTGGCCTCAAATTCACAGAGATTCGCCTGCCTCTGCCTCCTGAGTGCTGGGATTAAAGGTGTGTGCCACCAAGACCTGTCCTAACCGAGCATTTATTAAAGGAGGGAAAAGCAAGTAATTTTAAGCATTCTAGAGTATGTCTGTAATCTCAACATTCAGGAGGCCGAGGCAAGAGGATCAAGTGGCAGGGAACTAGCAGAAGCCCTGAGTTTCATCCCTATCCCCTTTGCCAAAAAAATCACAGTGGACATTTGACTCTACAGGATCTTCCCATGCTGTTCCATCCTTCATTACTTCTCTATGTTGTAAGTTATTTCTCCTAGTTGTTTCTCCTGATCCTTATTAAACCTCAATAAACAAGTCCACCCAAGGGAGCTCCAATAGTAAGCGCGTGGACACAAGTTTGATCCCTAAAAGCCATGTGAGAAAACATGGTGATATGTGTCTAAAATCTCAGTATCGGAGAGGCGGAGGCAGGTGGCTCCGTGGACTTACTGGGCAGCCAGCCTTACTGATTTGGTGAGTTTCAGGTCAGTGAGAGACAAGCGGGGAGACTTGGGAGAAAAAGCATTGAGTAAGGTCATTTACTATGAAAGTGTGAAGACACAAGTTTGAAACTTAAGCTCCCATGTAAAAAGCTGGGTGTGTCCATGTACTTGGACCTACAGCCCCAGAGCTGTGGGAGGCAGAGCCATGAAGACCTTTGAGGCTTGCTGGCTGCCAGCCTAGCTCTAGGTTCAGTGACAGACCCCATCTCAAGGGAAGAAGATGGACAAGGATAGAGCAGGGCTCCTGATACCACTCTAGTCTCCACAGGTACACAAGCACCGGGACACATGCACCCACCCAAAATAAAAGGATAAAACTGACTTGGATAGCGTTCCTAAGGAACATCACCCGAGGTCCTCATGAATTTGTACACATGTGCATGTCCAGCTGTACCCACAGACCCACCCACACACCTGGGAATATAGAAATTAGCAACTTGGGCCAGGTATGGTGGTGCACATTTAATCTCAATGCTCAGGAACCAGAGGCAAGAGGATCTCTGTGAGTTCTAGGACAGCCTGGTCTGTGTAGTGAGTTCCAGGGCTACCTAGAAAGACCCTGTCTCATAAAAAAAAGAAAAAGAAAAAAGAAAGACGCTCACACAAGTCTAGTTTGGTAAACTGGTGAGTTTATATGAGTTTATTGGGGAACATGAGTAGCACTCACAAAAGTTCCATCACTGGAGCTCCCTGCCCAGCTTGCAGGCATCTCCACCAGAAAGTCTCCTCTCCCCAGCAGTTGTGAGTTGCTTATATGAACTTGGAAGTTTGGGGGAGGGGCCTTGTGGGACTTGTAATTTTCATAACTACTCTGAGCCTTGCAGGTTTCCTTAGCTTCCTTAGTCTTATGCTCCTCCCTCTTCTCTCCTGCCGAGAATGCTTCCATCTGAAGGAGGCAGCTATACCCATCTCCTTGCAAATGGTTTAAACAACGCTCCCAGTGGCTTCTTCATTGCTCAGCCCCATGCAGACATCTCAGAGAAGTCTTGGTTCATCTATCTGCAGCCCTGAACCACCATTCCTTCCCATTCCCTATTGAGAATATTTTTGGGTTCCAGAACCCCACATTGTCCTGATTTTCTCCACAGGTCACTGGCTTCTGCTTTGGCAGTTTGGACAGTGCCTGACCTCTAAATGTTGGAGTTCCTTAGAGGTTGGTCTTGGGCCATTTTGTCTTTTTTTTTTTTTTTTTTTTTTTTTTTTTTTTTTTTTTAGGACTTCATCTGCTTGAATGTGCTACTTACTCTTGGGGCCTTATTCCAAGCAAGATTTCTGTGCTGAGTCCCAGACTTTTACCTTCCTCTTCAGATGTCTCCTCTCTCAAATATATTGTGTTCCCTAATACAGTGGGGGAAGAGAATCAATAAAAGCTAAGCACACATGTATGTATGAAAATGTTGCTGGTGGTGGTGGTGCATGCCTTTAATCCCAGCACTTGGGAGGCAAGGCAAGCAGATCTCTGTGAGTTTGAGGTCAGCCTGATCTACAGAGTAAGTTCCAGGACTGCCTCCAAAGATACAGAGGGACCCTGTCCCTGGGAAGAAAGAAAGACCGAAAGAAAGGAAGAAAGAAAGAAAGAAAGAAAGAAAGAGGAAGGAAGGAAGGAAGGAAAGAAAGCATCATGGAGTCCATCTCTATGAACATGCCTTTAGGCCACGTGACTGTTAATGTTGAGTGTTGATTTGATGGGAGGGCAGCCTCTAGATGAGTCTGTCAGAGTGTTTCCAGGAAGATTTAGTGGCGGTGGGAGGACCCACTCTGAGTGTGGGAGGCATCATCACATCAATAAAAAGGAGGGATGGAGCACCAATGTTCATGCTCTCTGCTTCCTGATTCTTCATAAGCAATGTGACCAGTTCCTTGTGGCTCCTACCATGGTAGACTGTATCCCCTCAAATTCTGAGCCCAAATAAACCCTTCCTTCCTTAAGTTGCTTTTCTCATAGCAACAGCAAAAACAACTGATACAGGGCATCCACACCCATTTTTCTTTCTGTGCCCACCTTCCATCTTTCTCCTCTGTAGACCATTGCATCCTTGCAATTGAGGGATTGCACCCTTAGCGCCTGTCAGGACATCCCTGGGGCTCAGTAAATATTGGTTGAGTGAGCTAAAACAGGGAAGCCAGTTAAGCACAGAAATCAGCATGAAAGGCAGCCTCTGTGCAAAGGCTGGCTTTAAGCTGGTAGGTAACTCACTGAAGTGGCCTTAAGGAAGTCACTTTGCCCCTTTCTACTTTGAGGAAACTGAAGTAAAACTATAAGGTTCTTTCCAAATTCTAATGACGACTCTATTATCTATATACGTCATAGATTTTTTTTTTGGTCTTTACTTTTTTATATTTTTTATTTATTTTATATAACTAAGTCCATTTAAATGAAAACAAACATTTATAGAACGTCATAGAATTTACAAGTGCACATATGTGAGATCTGTAATAAGTGTTGCTTTACAAAAAGAAGGAGGAGGAGAAGAAGAAGGAAGAAGAAGCAGCTGTTGGGTGGTGGCTCACACCTTTAATCCCAGCACAGGGGAGGCAGAGGCCAGTAATATGTGAGTTTGAGGCTAGCCTGGTCTACAAAGGGCATTCCGGGACAACCAAAGCTACACAAAGAAACACTGTCTAAAAAAAAAAAAAAAAAAAAAAGAATGAGCAGTATTGCTGTTGTTCTTTTGCTTTTTGTCATGTGTTTTTGAGGCAGGGTGTTACTACGTAAGTCTGGAGTTAGAATTGTGGGCTACCACATCTGATGACTACAAGATTTTAATTGGGCAGTGGTGGATGGTTTCTTCCTCAATTACTCTGCAACTTAGGTTCATCTTATTTTATGTGTATGGATATTTTGCTTGTATATATGTGTGTGCCTTTCATGTGTGTCTGGTGCCCCAGAAGAGGGCATTTGGTTCACTGGAACTGGAGTTACAGAAGGTTATGAGCCACCATGCTGGTAACAGACTCCAAGTTCTCTGGAAGAGCAGCAAGTGCTTTTAACCACTGAACCATCTCTCCACCTCCCACCTTAGTTTTTGAGACAAGATGTCTCACTGAACCTAGATCTCCCTGACTACTCCTTGACTTAGTCAGGCTTCCCAGCAAGCCCTCTGGTTTGCCCCAACTTTTAGTCTCTATCTCCCAAGTTTTGGGACTACAGGGCTAATCATTCTACCTGATTTTTTTTAAACATTTTTTTTGGGGGGGATCAAACTCAGGTCTTTATGTTTGCATGGCAAGAACTTTGCTGACTGAGCCATCTCCCAAGTCTCCCCTCACCACACACACACTTTTTGAGAGAGGGTCTTATGTAGCCCAGGCTGGCCTCCAACTCATTACTATGTAGATGAAGATGAATGTGAAATCTTGATTCTTCTGTCTCTACAAGTGTCTACAATAACCACCACAGTCTATTTTGAATAGTGTGTTTTGATCCCCTAAACTGTGAGGACTGCCCAAAGGCCATTTGAAAACTTGAATTTTCCCCAAACCAAAACACTTTCACAATCTATGGTGGTCTCCCAGCAATCCAGGGGACTTGAGTATAACTGTCAGCAGATTTGGAAACCAAGGCTCATTCTTTTATTGTGCTGTCTTGGTAGAGGTGCTCCACGGTGTAGTTTCTTTCCTTCGGCGATTGCACAAGCAAGTTATTACAGGTGCCTGAGATCTTAATCTCAACTGAGTCTGGAATCAGTATCGCGAGGATTAATAAACTAAAGTATAGGCTGGAGAGGTGGTTCCGTTGATAAAATGTTTGCCTAGCATGCTTGAAGCCTTGAGTTACACGCTGCATAAACCGGGCACCGTGATGCATACATTCTAATCCCAGCATTTAATATGCAGAAGCAGGAGGATTCATCAGATCAGGCTCATCCTTGGCTATGTAGTGGGCTCACGATACAAAACAAAAACCTTTAGTTTGTAAATCAATGAATATGAACTGCTATTGCCGGGGTATGAGGCCTAGTCTAGGGAGCCTACAACCCCCCACAGGGATGTTATTCCCTCTAACTGCATTTTCTGGGCTCCTAGTAGTCACCAACCGCTGTCTTCTTTTTTCTTTTTTGCCCCTGTGTCCTACACTGGTTTGGACTCCTCTAGCTCCGCCTCCGGGAAGGGGCGTGGTCTCACGCAGAGGGGCGTGGCTAAGCGGAGAACTGGGCCTTCAAGCCTCCAGTCTGGAACCGCCCAATGGGGAGGGGGAGAAGCAAAGAATTGAAGGAGGTCGATCACGTGACCGGAGAGGGGCGGTTCACCCTCCCCTACGCCTCTACCACCTCTGCTGCCCCTAGGGAGGATGTCTTGCTCTTTTTCAGGAAGTAAACTACTTATTGTGATCCTTGATGAGTTGGAAAAGCATGAAATTGTACTTTCATTGTGACCGAGTCAGTTTTTGCCCCTGAAGTGGTGTTTTAGCGTCTCGACTCCCCCCACACACTTGGGTAGTTGGTCTCGTCCAGCCTGGCCCTGGGCGCGGCGGCGACGGCCGCGTCACTGGCGGGCGGGATCCCTCCGCTCTGGGGAGAGCTTCGCTGGACGGTTGAGTTGGGGTGACTGAGGAAATCCATCCGCGTCGCCGCCGCTGCCGCCTCCGCCGCGGAGGAAGACAGGACCTCCCGCGCTCCTCCAAGCGACCCCTTGGCAGAGTCCCACCACCTCAGGTACCTCCGCTGACAAAAGGAGTCCTCATCGCCCCCAGCCCCAAATTCCCACGGGTGTGTGTGTGGCAGGGGGAAGCCCCCGTTCCTTCCGTCTCCCGGGTTTGGTTCTTGGGAAACGGACGTAACTCCCCAGACCTCCCCTCCCTTCCTCTGGCCCGGTCGTTTCCAAACCCGGAAGGGGAACTGGGGGGACCCTTGGCTTCAATAATGCATGCGTTCCCTGCAATATTAGTGGCATATTTTTGACCCTAAACCTCCACCCCAGCCCCGCCTGCCTCTTGCCCCCTTAATAGCTGGGGGGCTAAATTCCGGGTTTCTTCTAAGTCCTGTCCCGCCCCCTTTCCCCACCACCACCCTGCTGCCTGCCCCTGGGTAACAACCCTCGTGCCCACTCGTTTCACACCCTTGCTTGCATTAGACGTGCAGAACTCCAGAATTCTAGGAGATAGAGCCAAGGCCTCAAGGCCAACCTTGCCTTCGTCTCCACCCTACTGTCTATCCCTTGATTTGGGCTGTGGCAGTGTTTTCCGAGTCCCAGACCCTAAATTGGAGATCTCAGCACCCTATTGTTTTTACAAATCCCTACCCCAAGTCTAGCCTCTGGTCCCCTGTTTTCCCTTTGCTCAGCTTTCTTTTGGGCAAAATGGAGGTCCTAGGGACTGGAGGGCCTGGCCCACCGCACTTCGCATCACGGCACCAGCCAGCGCCTTCCAGCTGACAAATCTGAGGACCCTTCCTTGTCTCCTCACACCTGCGGAGGCGGTGGCACCCCCTTTTTTGTTTGGGGGGTTGTGGCTGCTTTATTCCTAGAGTCTAGAAGCTGCTGAGGGAATCGTGGAGGGTAATGAGGAATCTTAGAGCTGGGAGCCTGGCCCCCGACCCAGTGGCTTCTTCCTGGCCTGTTTTCCTTCTGCCCCAGGCCTGTGTCATTGCGGCTAACCTGGGCTGCTGGCAGCTGGAAGGAAGGGGCTTTTGTCCTCAGCTGGAATGGGGTGGTAGTTGTGTCGTTGCTCCCTCCCATCTCATTTTGGAGGGGCATCCCCTGGCACTGGCGCAGAAAGCTGAACTCACTGAGGGGAAATATCTCCGGGGAAGAGGAACGCCCAGTGGCTGGGGGAAGTGGGAGCTGGGTGGGGGACGCCTGGGTCGCCAGAGTGCAGTGTGCACGGCCAGATCGCACAGGTGTCCCAGGGAAGGCAGGACGTCGGAGGCTGGAGCGGTGCCAGCTAGGCCTCGGGGGCTCCTGGGCGCAGAGCTGGGCACTTGGGGTGCTTAGGGGCGTCGGGCCAAGCCGTCTGGGGCCGCTTGCCTGTGCCTGGGAGAGAACAGCTCCGCGCCCCTGGGCCAGGGACCTCTCTTCGGAGCCCTAATTACTTCTGAGCGGCTCCCACGGGCTTTATGCGGGCGCGGCGGGGCGGGCGACCTCGGTGCTGAAGGAAGCAGGCTGCTTGGGGGCTTGCCTTCCCGGCTACTCTCAGCGGCTAATGGGGTGCAGCCGGCCCGGAATGGGGATTATCCCGTGTTGAGCCGTCCCGAACCTATTAGTGCTCAATCGGCTTTTCCCAAATCCTGTAAACAGCCACCCTGGCCGGTTCTGGGGGAAGAGGCGGGAGACTAGGTCGGGCGGGGGCGATGGGGGCCGGGGGTGGGGTCACCCACCCTACAGGTCTCTGCCGCGGATGCGGTTGCCTTGGCAACGAGGCTAGGGTGGGGGCACTTCACCAATGAGGTGCTCTCAGTCCGGGTGACGGTTGCCTAGGCAACCCCACGAACAGCCTAGCTTCTCCCCTCAGCCCCCCCCATCACCACCTCTGTCTTAGCTGGGGGTGTGTGTGGAGGGTGTGCGGTGTGTGGGGGTGAATTTAAAGAGGCACCGCCCCTTTTTAAAATTAGGTGCTGGGAGGGCGGTGCCTTGTGCGGGCTGGGGCGGACGCCAGGTCTGTTTTTGAAGGGACTCCCCCCCCCCAGTTCCTGCCGCCCGAGTGTCCCGCCCGGGCTGCTGTCCGAGGGAGGGGTTTCCCCTTCTCTTCCTCTTGCACTTCCCACTCCGTTTCCGGGGGCCCAGGAGAAAGATTGGGGAAGTCGTCTGTCCCTTGGCAACGTCTCTCGGGTGCCGGAGACCCCAATCCTGCCCCGGGTACCTCGTCCTCTGCTCTCCCTGTCCAGCTGACCCCTTCCGGGCCGCGGGGCTTCCACCCCGCCTTTCCCGGCTGCTTCCCGGGCGGTCTTGGGGCCTGACGTCAGCCTTGCATCCCCCCTCCCAGGCCTCGGGCCAGCGGCCAGGAGCTGCCTCCCCCAGCCCCCGTCCCGCGGCCCCCAGCCGCCCCCAACCCCGCCCCACGGGCCCGGCGCCATGAGTGAGCTGGAGCAACTGAGACAGGAGGCCGAGCAGCTCCGGAACCAGATCCGGGTGAGGGCCTGGCGGCTGTGATGGGGAGGCCGAGCCCGGCCAGGCGTGGCTTGAGTGTGCTTGCTTCCCTTTGACCTGAGCTCTGTGTGTGTGTGTGTGTGTGTGTGTGTGTGTGTGTGTGTGTGTGTGTGTGTGTGTGTGGTGCGTATTGCAGGGTGAGAGGAGAAAGGGGATTCTAATTTCCAGATGTCTGTTTCATCTTCCCTTCCCTCTGCCTTGTCTCCTGTTTTCTTTATTCCCCCTCCCCCTTCCCTCTCCTGCTCTGCCCATCACTTACAGGACGCTAGAAAAGCATGCGGGGATTCCACACTGACCCAGGTGAGGTGACTGCATAGCTACTTTGTAGCACTGAAGGGAAGGGGTATTGGGTGGGGTTCTGTTCCTTGGGTCTCCTTGTACCATCTCTGTTACTCTGTTGTTCCAGATCACAGCTGGGCTGGACCCAGTGGGGAGAATTCAGATGAGAACACGGAGGACCCTCCGTGGACACCTCGCAAAAATCTATGCCATGCACTGGGGGACAGACTCAAGGTGCGTGGGTGGCCCTGCTTTAGTGTCTCTAGGCTCTGGGGTGACTTTATATAATGGGATGTGGGGTAACCCCAGGTCTCCCCAGGTCTGGTGGGGAGAACCTTTGTTAGTAAGTTTGGGAAGACCTATTTCCAGCATCCCTAGGGGACCAGGGATATACTGAGGATTTGGGAGGATGTCTCTGAAGAGTGTGTCTAGACGGGAAGGAATAGGGACCCTGTGACATCCACACCCTGACTTGTCTGCACCCACCCCCTGCCACTGCCCACCAGGCTGCTGGTCAGCGCCTCCCAGGATGGAAAGCTCATAATCTGGGACAGTTACACCACCAACAAGGTAAAACTGGCCCTCATAAGTGGGTAGGAGAGGGCTGCTCTCCCTGACTGGCTCTGACTAGGGGTGCTGCTCTCCTCTAGGTCCATGCTATCCCTCTGCGCTCCTCCTGGGTCATGACCTGTGCCTACGCCCCCTCAGGGAACTTTGTAGCCTGTGGGGGTTTGGACAACATCTGCTCCATTTATAGCCTCAAGACCCGAGAGGGCAATGTCAGGGTCAGCAGAGAGCTGCCGGGCCACACTGGTGAGTGGATCCTGAAGGAAAGGCGAGTGTGTGGGGGGTACACTAGCTTCCATGAAATATCTGACCACAACCTCCTTTCCCAAGGGTATCTTTCATGCTGCCGCTTCCTGGACGACAACCAAATCATCACCAGCTCTGGGGATACCACCTGGTGAGGCTCTGCCAGGCTGGGGGTCCCTGCCTTCGGGTGATCCAGGGCCCAGCACAGTGGCGCATTTCTGAGCACCTAGTCTTCCCCCCCCCCCCCGTGGGGGCCAAGTGGCCTCCCCACCACCTGGGGCTCTAGGCCTTCTTTCCAGAGGGTCCTGTCAGGTTTGGGCTCATGTGGTGGGAGAGCTAGGGATTCTGTCCTTCAACTCATGTCTGATCCTTCTTCCTGTCGCCTCTCCAGTGCCCTGTGGGACATTGAGACAGGCCAGCAGACAGTGGGTTTTGCTGGACACAGTGGGGATGTGATGTCCCTGTCATTGGCCCCCGATGGCCGCACCTTTGTGTCAGGTGCCTGTGACGCCTCCATCAAGCTGTGGGATGTTCGGGATTCTATGTGCCGACAGACATTCATAGGTCATGAATCTGACATCAATGCCGTGGCTGTAAGTTGGGAGCATGGTGGGCAGCCCCCTGCACTCCACGCCCCTTGCCTTGCCCCACACTTCATGGTCTCTGGCCCAAATCTTGCAGTTCTTCCCCAATGGCTATGCCTTCACCACGGGATCAGACGATGCCACTTGTCGCCTGTTTGACCTGCGGGCTGATCAGGAGCTGCTCATGTATTCCCATGACAACATCATCTGCGGCATCACCTCGGTTGCCTTTTCGCGCAGCGGCAGGCTGCTGCTCGCAGGCTATGATGACTTCAATTGCAACATCTGGGATGCCATGAAGGGTGACCGCGCAGGTGAGGCCTGTTGGGGCCCACAGAGGGTAGAGGTATAAAGTGTGGGCGGGCCAGACTAGTCCCTACGTCCTTCTCTTCTCTAGGTGTCCTCGCTGGCCACGATAACCGTGTGAGCTGCCTTGGGGTCACAGATGATGGGATGGCCGTGGCCACAGGCTCCTGGGACTCCTTCCTCAAGATCTGGAACTAACCACCCCAACCCCAGATGGGCCTAGGCAGGGAGCAGCCCTGCCCGTGCCCACACTACAGGCCCGGAGCTTTGGGGCTGGGTACACATGCCAAGCCTCCCTCCCTGGGCTACAGGGCCTTGGGTCCTGCTCCTACACCCAGGTTTGGTTCCTCCCGGGGGGGAGGGTGCCCACTGTGGAGATAAGAGATGGAATGGGGGAAGAGGAAGGGCAGGAAAGCCCTCACCCTTTGCTGCCCTGGGGCTGGGGCCTCACCCCTCTGGAGGGCCAGAGGCAGGAGATGGAAACCCCAGGGGCTGGCTTTTTTAAACTGGTTTTATTTTAATTTTTATTATATTTTCAGTTTTTCCATAAAGGAACCACTTCCAACTCTGTACCTAGTCTCCTTGCTTGCTATCCCCTCCCCCACAAAGCAGACAGGCAGTGGGTGTGAGACTCCTCCAAGCTAGAGACAAAGGGTCCTCCACTCTTGCTCTACAAGGCTGAGGCCAGCAGTTCCCAGAGGCGTGTGTACCCTACCCCATCTGCCCTTGCCCCAGCTCAGTGCCACGGAAAAGCCAGGAGACAAGTGGACCGGGAGAACACACCGAGTTTTATTGGGAGTATATTTACAAGGGTAGATGGAAGGAAGGGTAGTCACAGTGGGGTGGAGGTAGGGGTAAACTGGGGCACACAGGACATCTACACTACCCTGAACCCCGAGAGGGGGTGGAGCAGCTTGGACCCTGCGAGACTGGGATGGGGAAAGGGTTAAGATGGGGCTGGGTATCTGAGTCCCTGGGCAAGGGGCTCAGGGCTTGTAAACATTTACCACTCTCAGAGGGGATGGGGTGGGAGAGGGCTCCCCCTACACTTCCTCACAGGGTTAAGGCCTCTCCAGGCTCATGGGCCCCCAAGTTCAAAGTCTCTTTAGCTGGGGGAGGGGTAGGAAGAGACAAGTGCCCCCCCTGCATTGGCTGTGGCAGGGGCAGGGCAGGTTACATTCAGTCACAACAGGAGTCTCTCCCACCCCTCCAATGCCACCATAATGGCGTGAGGGAAGGAGAGCTGGGGGGCCAGCAGCAGCAAGACATTTCCCCCTGGCCCATCACCCCCTTATTGCTTTAGAGAGAATATTGTCTTTTCACAGACGCTAACACTGTCAAAACCAGGGAGAAGTAGGTGGAGGGGTCCTTCCACCCAGAGGCCAGCCTTATCCCCAACACTGACCCAGTTGCCACTTTGGTGCAAAAAAAAAAAAAAAAAAAAAAAAAAAAAAAAAAAAAAAAAACCCCACAAAAATGAAAAAAAAAAATTACAAATAACAGAAAATGAAACAAACAAAACAAAAGGTCATCTCTCTGGAGATAGATGGTTAAGAAGGAACTGGGGACATTCCCCACTTCCCCAGGGCAGAAAAGAGAAATACATTCATGGAGGGGAGGCGGTGGCAGTGTCGCCCTAATACTGCGTTCTGAGCAATGAGGTCGACGAGAGAATTCACTAACGTAGAACATATGTAAGGAAGAAAAAAAAAAAAAAAAAAAAATCCAACCAACAATGGAGACAAGCCCAGGCAGGGGACTAGGAGTGAAGTCGGTGAGCAACAGGCAAGGCAGCCCCCAGCCCAGGACACAGGTCCTCTTGACCTCCAGCCTTACAGCCAACATGAAAAACACGCCCAGGAGAGGGGCGAGGGGCTGCTCGCTCCTCTCCCATTTGGTCAATGGAGGGGCAGGGCAGGGCAGGGCTGTGTTCTGCTTCCCATACAACTGGTGCAGATCAGGGGCTCCCACAATGGCCCCCACCACAGGTTCAGCCCCAAGCCACACTTCGGTGTCTTTCCCTCATACAAGCCATGATAAAGGGAGGCGCTGTTCTCAAGCTCCTGGAGGAAGGGCTGTGTCCCTTCTCGGAGGGGATGAGACGGGCTTGGGGGCCAGAGAATACATTCATGTGGCAAAGGCAGGGAGCTGGGGCTCTCAGTGTCATACCCAGGCTGTCCCCCGAAATGGCAGCAGTGGGGGCAGCCCCTCAGCAGGCCTGACTTGAGACCCCACCTCTGACAGGCTGGCACTGACAGGTCATTCCCGGGCTCCCTCAGCCAGCGTGGAAGGGCTGTTAGGGGGTGGAGGGAGAGGGAGCTGAGACCGCTCATCCGATTTGTGCAACGTTCCTCCCAAAGCAGCTGAGGCAAGGGGCAACTGGCTTCCTTACCAGGACGCCTGCCACAGTAACCATCACAGGGAACTGTTCATAGTGGAGGGTCCAGTGGGCAGGGCTTCTGGAGAGGGCCTCGCTGTGCAAAAGGCCAGCACACCAACTTCCAGTTACCCCAATGACCACCTTCTGGGGGCAGCAGCAGGGTAAGTGCAGCCTGAAGGGGGCCAGGCAGGGCAGTTCCATATGGCCTGGTACCCACTACCCCAAAATAACAGTGTGGTGTTTTTCTTTTTCTTTCAGCCTAACTTTTTTTCATTGTTTTTTATCTTTTCTTAAAAAAAACAAAACAAAACAAAAAAACAAAAACCACAAAAACAAAAAACCCCAAAACAAAATAAAACCTCTGTGGACCTTCCAATGTCACACCCATTATCCCCAAAAGGGTGAAAGGGTCTACAGTCTAGTTTTTGAATGATACTTTTGTCTCTCCTAACGATTAAAATTAAAGAGAAAAAGGCCCTCCCCCATCTGTAAAGTGCCTCGTGGTGGGTGAGTTAAGGTGCATCGTGTGGTTTGTAACAAGTGCTGGGGCCCTGCCCCCCTTGCTTCCTCCTCTGCTCCTTGTTGGGAGCCTGCAGGCTGGAGACCCAAGGGTCCATGCTGCCGCCGCCTCCCAAGCCTAACGCTTGGAGCTGGTGGGACAGGCTGCTCAGTAGTCATCCACGCTCTCGATCTCACCAGAAGGGCCATGCAGGGAGTACCCTGAAGCCAGGGGAGAAGTGAGGGTGAGCTCACCAGGCCCTGTGCAGGGAAAGCGGGGCTCCCCAGCACCCCCTACACTTACCCAAGATGCTGGGGTCTGAGTGAAGCATCAGTGCCCTCCTCTTGGCCTTGCTGCCCTCCCCAGGGCCCAGTTTGGTGCTGTGGTTGGCCTGAAAGGCTGTCTGTAGGGAGGTGCTGCTCAGCCAGGCCTCCTAAGGCAAGAGAGTGGAGTCAGGAGAGGCCTGGGCGCGAGAGTGGAGTCAGGAGAGGCCTGGGCGCCTTCGCGCCCCCCCCCCCCAGGGCCCACAAGACTGCACCTGCTGCTGCTGCTGCTGCCGCTGCTGGCTGGCTTTCTGCTTGGCCCTCCGCTCCAGGAACTGTTTGGCAAATTCTTTGGCTTCCAGCGTGTCCCCCAGGCAGGAACGGATATAATCATGGACATCATAGGGGGATTCCACCTCCTTGAGGATCGCTACAGCCATGGGCACTATGGGGAGGGGACAGTCAAGCATCCTGGACAGGTCTGGAGTCCCCAGTGCAAATATGACCCACAAGGGTTGCCTTCCTACCATCCAGGCTGCCTGTGGTACTCAAGGTGTGTAGCATCTGCTCACACCACAGGGTGAAGCCATCCTGGGGCCGAGGGATGCCTTGCAGCAGCTTCAGCAACTTCTCTTCCTCTTCTGTCTTTTTGCGAACAGGTCGACCTGACAGGTGGCTGTACGAGTCACTGAGGCGGGTGGGGAATTGGAGGCCACAGATGAGCCCAGGACCTTAGCAACCATCCCTCCCTGACAGACCCCAGCTAAACAGGTCTCACCTGAGAGACGGGCTGCTCCGACTGTTCTTTAGGCCCAGACTTCGGGCCAGGCTCCCGCCACTCTTGAGGGTGTCTTCCCAGAGTCCCAGACTGCCACTGTTGCTGCCCCCACTCTTGTCTGGCCCGCCCCACAGTGGCCCAGCCTCAGACACCCACTGGTTCAGAGGGGCAGTGCCCAAGCCCCCAAGCTGCTGCAAATGGCAGGAAGTCAGGGGGCTCTAAATAATGAGCCCTGAACACCTAGGCAGGGAGGCTCATTTGGGGGCTAAGGGAAGGGGATGAGGTAATGACTTGAGAGAGGGGACATTCTTCCAATAATGGAAAGAACGGGTCTCCAGCTTTTGAGTCTGCTCTTGGGGACACATCCCCTCGCTGTCCCCCACCCCCACCTCCCTGAGTGATCCTGGAAGTTGCATTGGGGAGGTTCCCTGGGCTGCTGCTGCTTACCACTCGGTGGTTGGGGGCCTGGGCCCGCAGAGGCTCCCGGGATGCAGGCTGCTTGTGCAGCTGCCGCTCACTCTCCATCTGCAGCTCCAGCAGAGTCTTCATGGATAGGCCTTGCTTGGCTAGGCCAGCCCAGAGTGGGGGCGGGGAGCTTGGTGCAGGGGGCACAGGGACATTTGTTGCTTGCTGCTGCTGTAGCAGCTTCAGCAGCAGCTCCTGCTGCCGTACCTATGTGAGGACACGGTGGGTGTTGGTGGCCAGCTGGCACCAGGCACAGACAGGGCCAGGCCAGGCCAGGAGACAGGCGGGACTTGAACCTGCTTGCGCCGGAAGAGCTCCTCCTCTTCCTGCCGCCGCTTCTGCTCCTCCTGCTGCTGCTGGCGGCGCTTCTCTTCCCGGCGTTTGCGCTCCTCTTCCTCCCGCTTTGCCCTGAGCTCCACTTCTCTGCGCTCTTGAAACTGCAGTGACAAGGACATCGTTAGCTGGGACATTACGCCTGCTTCAGCCAGTCAGGTCTTCACCAGGCCAGCCCACTACTTACTTTATGTTGCAGCTGGAGTTGTTCTAGAATTGGACCCTGAGTCGAAGAGTTAATTGGTATGTCCCAAAGACTGGCTTCACCACCTGCGGAAGGAAGGCAGCTGCAGACACCCAGGCCCAGCGGAAACACACACACATAAAAGGCAGAGCCACCCAGTGTGACGAGAAGAGACAGGTGGTAAGGGGACCAGGGCATGGCATGGGGCAGCCTGGCCACTCACCTGACTGTGATGAAGCTGAGGTATGTAAGTCCCAGAGGGGGCCTGAATCTGGCACCGACAAGGACCGGCTCATCGTCGGGAGCAGGTTCTGGTCCCCAACCCTGAGAAGCAAACAACTGGCCCTCAGAACACCGCATTCCCTTGTAGCCCGATCTCTTCCTTATCTCACACCAGCGCGCGCGCGCGCACACACACACACACACACACACACACACACACACACACACACACACACACACACACACACCCCACTTTCTCACCCTCTGACACACACTCAGTGCAATAGACCTGGGGGTTTTGAGAGCCTGGAGCTGCTGCAGGAACGCTGTGAGCTGCTGCTGCTGCGGCGGCGTCAGGTCCCCCATAGCTGCCTTTTCCCGGAGCGTCGTACACTGCGGGAGCTGGCGGCTGCAGACATAGTGGGCTCAGATGGTGTTACCACCTGGGACCACTACTGTGCCCACATCAAGCCCTGAGGCTCCCCATACCTGCCAACCAGCTGCAGAAAGTGCTGGTGCTGCAGCTGCTGGTATAGGGCTGCCGCAGCCAGCTCCTGCTGCTTCTTCAGCCGCTCCTGATCCATGTTCCCCTGCGGGAGGTCAGAGCATGCCTGTGTGAGTGTGCCCAGCAGGAGCATGCCTAGCAAGTGAGTTCGTGGGGAAGCCTGAGGTCCTGCTGCTGCCCCCCCCCCACTGGCCTTCCCTGCAACCTGCAGAGCAGACAATGCTCACCAGCAGCGGGGGTGGCGAGGGCCCGGGGGCAAAGGGCACACGGCCCCACATCTTGATCACCTCTCCCAGAGGCTGGAAGCCCTCATCACAGCCCCTCTTCACTAGGAGTGACATGGAAAAGTAGCCTGCCTGGAACCACTCAGCCATCTCCTGGGTCGTGAAAGGGCCTGGAACAAGGGTGTGAGGGAGGGGTTAGGAGGTGGCCGTGGCAGGTCAGAAAGCACTGTAGTCTGCTTGAGCAAATCAGCTCCTAGCAGTCTGCTACCCACAGCTACCTTGGATTTCCCCCTGCGGGTCCTTGTAGAACCACTTTCGAGCAGCCCCATGGCTGAGGGGCAGGGCAGTGGCAGCTGTGGAGTGGCGAAGGCCCTGGGTCTGCATGGCCGCAGTGAATTGCTCCTCCTCCAGGGAGCTGTCCTGCAGGGAGGCCACCAGCTTCTCTGCCTCCTGGAAGTCAGAGAGGCGAGTCTGAGTGGACTGATACCACAAACGTCAGGAGGAGGGCTGGGTTGAGGAGGGCGGGGCAGGAATCATGTCAGACAGATCTGGGACAGACGGGACAGAGGTGCTTTGCCACCCTGGAGTGGGGGCCCTTGAGCATGTACAGGCACCCCAAACCTGCTGCAGGTGGTTCAGGCCTTCTTCATCTTCTAGATCTCCAGGGGGGCCAGGAGGTGAGCTGACTCCAGGACTCAGACACAGTCCCCTCATCTCATCGCCTGGGGGGGGGGGAGATGGTGAAATAGAGAGGGGCCGAGGAAGGGACAAGATGGCTGCTCTACTTTGCCACAACTGCACTTCAAGCCCACCCCCTGGCGCTCCCGTGGCGCAGCAGTCTACCTTCCGCCTGGGGAAGCTCTTTCTCCACTGCTTCCTCACCATCCTCGTTTGTTGTCCAGAGAGGGCCCAAGGAAGGCAGTGAGGATGGGGGGCTGGGCTTCTCCGGAGGAGGCAGCGGGGTCACCTCCCTCCCACCTGGAAAACACAGATGACCACTTGAACTCAAAACTGAAGGGGCTGAGGCTCTCGCGTAAGTGTTTGTTTCACAACCATGAGTACCTGTGTTGAAATTCCGACAACCTGTGGAAGTGGAGGCATGAGATTCTCCACAAGATGGCAGACCCAACTGAGCCTACCTCAAACAGGGCGAAAGGCAGGGACTATACCCACTACACCCGCTGCTGTCCTCTGCCCTCCACATACTCTGTGGCGCGTGCTTTTATACACATATACAATAAAAATAAGAGAGCAGGGGAAGACCGTGCCAGCCAGCGAGGTAGCACAAAGCTAATGTGCGACCGGCTCCCAGACCTTGGGTAGTCTGTCTATCCTTTCTAACTCTGGTCACCTCCACAATCAAGCATGAAGCATGGACACAGAGAACTGAACTGTCTACACTGTGCACACTGACTCCCGGCCCCACTCTGTGAGGTGCTGGTTATTACCCACAAGTGGTAAGGGCTGTGTGGGTATCTGCAGGCTCCAGAGTTTCCAAAGGTCACTCTGTTCACGCCTGACAAAAGGTCCCTTTCCATGCCTCTGATTACTGGCTTGACACATGCATGTGCACATATGTTGCAGGTCAGAGGACAACTTGGCCTCCTCCCTGCAAGGCTTTAAGGGCTCACCTGCCTCAGGCCCCTCTTCATCCACCCCTTCTGAAGCCTCCTCCTCTTCTTCCTCTAGGCCCTGGAAATCGAGCTCCTGCTCCTCGGGAATAGGTTCCTTGGGGCCCTTCTGTGTGAGAAAGTGCAGAGTGGACAATGGGAAGGCAGCTGAGGGACAGCTCCCACCAACTCCAACTGGTCCCTGAGAGGGTACCTTAAGAGGCAGGAAGGCCCCGGAGGCATCAAAAGTGCCCATCTCCTCATCTTCATCGTCCAGGCACCACTCAGGGAGCCCATCCTTGTCATCTTCAAAGCCATCAAGCCCCCGGCATCTCCGGAGGTGAGAGCTGCCTCCCCCAAGCCGCCCATCCTCTTCACCACACCCTCCTCGTTCCCCTCGTAAATCAAAATCAAACTTGCGCCTCCGCTCCCCATGCTCCCGCCAGCCAGCAGAGCGGGGACCACCATCTGGAGGAAAAAGTTGGAGAAGGAAAACAAAACAAAACACAAAAATGAGTGTCCAGCCAAACCAGGATTTGCCTTCTTTAGCTCACCAGGCCTTCCCAACCAGCATAGCTTCCCTGGGATGTCCTCATCCCTCACGTGCATGACCACCACTTCCCAGTATCGGCCCCATGGGGACAGTTTCTGAACCCCACCTTGCCCCAGCTTACCAGGGCTGGTGGAACGCCAACGATCACCATCTCGCCGGGGTCCTGCCCCGAGTCTCCAGCTGCCATCCTCCCCCTGCTCCTCTCGCAGTGAGCGCCAATTCTCACTGTCAGAGCGTGCATGCTCCTTCCTCGGGCCAGCCCCTCCCTCCTCAAACCCAGATCGTGCTGGCATAGGGGAGACAGACAATAAGCACAAAAGGATCCTATGACAACTTACTCCTGTCCCTCCCCCACCTCTACCTGGGAACCCATCTCAATTGCCTCCCTACCCTACTGGCCACCACACTCAACACCCTCATACCTCCATCCCTCCTTGCAGACTTCTCAAACCGCCTCTCACCTCTGTGGAAGGAAGAAAGATGCTGGTCAAAACATATACGCCATCCCCTCTGCAGAGGGAACTGAGGGACATCAGGCTGGGGAGAAAACAACAGGACCCCCAAAACAACCAAAAGGAAAGGACAGGCAGGACCCAGAGGGCTCTGGCCAGGGCCGGCCCGTTTCTGCTTCCTGCGACAGAGACCCCACCGCCAGCCCAACCCCCACCCCTGTTCTGCCTGCCTTCATCATCTTCCCACCACACCTGTCATCCCAGCTCTGGCTCCGCTGGATCTCCCGGGGATTGCGTCCAAAGGCCCCATCAGCTTCCTCAATGCTTCTTTGGTAAAAGCAGCTGTCACCACGGCCACGGCCTGAAGGAAGGGGAGGGTCACATCTGGGTTTGGGACCCTCCAGTGACCCTCTATATCCTTAGCACCACCCATTCAGACTCTGCCCATCTCCTCCCCTGAAAAACATGGGGAGTCATCCTCTACCTCGGCTCCGTGTGCTGCCCCTGCCACGGGAGGTGGCAGCCAAAGGGGGCCCAGCCCCTTTCCCCATCAGCCTCAGCACAGCCACACTGTTCACTGACAGGGAGAAGTTTCTCTGAGGAGGGAGCCAGGGACGGGAGTGAGGACACATCACTCAGTCAACCCCCATCCTCTCAAGCCCAGCTCCTCCTTCCTCCACCCCAGACCCCTTTGCCTCAGCCTGGCTGGGCCCAGCCCCACCTGCTCCTCCTCAGTCAGAGGTTCCAGGGCCAGAGGTTGTAGTGGCTCCTCTTGTAACACTGCGGCAAACTCCTTGTCCTGCAGCTCCTCGGGGACCTGTGATGGGACAGGAGGCCCGATACGTCATACACTCAGGGGCAACTCACTGGTAAGGCAAATGGGGAAGGGAATCACGTTCCATTCCAAAACCTCACCTTGTTCTCCTTGACATAGAGGGCCAGCATCTCCTCTCGCCCATAGCGGTAATCTGCCAGCTTGTATTTGGGCATGGCAGGGGATGGGGGTGGGGAGGCCACACTGCCACCGCTTGAAAGAGCCCTCAGCCTAAAGCAGGCACAGGAAGGAAAAGCAGAGACAGAGGTCCACGCTGCCACTCCCCATTGCCCCAGCTTCTACCCGTGGGCCAGAGCTTGAGTAACCCACCACTCAGGTCCAAAGTTGAGTGTCTCTGCTGCCATTGTGGAGCTGAGATGCTTCTCAAAGGTCAATGATTAGTAGAGAAGAGAGGACCAGGCGTTGTACTGTCCAAATACCTGTAGGGCCACAGACAGGGCCATCAGTAAGCATCTGCATGGGGCTAGCACCTTATCAGGCCAGTGACAGGCCTCATCTGGATAGTCAGCCATTCTGGCACTGAAGAACTCACCTACACCAGACACGAGACCATGTACACCATGAGTTAACCAAAGTAGAGTCAGGGTAGAGGAGCTTCCTGGGGAATTAGAGAACAAGGAGGCTTGAGCCCTTTCTGCCTCAGTGGGGCGCCCTCTGGTGGCTCAACACTCACCTGACAGTCCTGCCCTGGGAAGCAGAGGAGGCAAGGGCTCTTCTTTGGGCAGGGCCTGGGCTGAGATTAACTAGAGCCTCCAAGCAACTAGCTATCCTCTACAGCCTCAGTAGTGCCAGGGAGGAACTTTCACATCTGGAAACGATCCTTAGGGAGAAGAAAAGGAAGAGGGTGGTTACACCAGCGAGTGAGATGGCTTCCCAACCTCTGGCCCACAGCTGTGGGGTACAGTGCACTCAGGGCACACGTACAGCCACCAGGACCAGACATGGCGGTGCCCACACTTGCAATTCCGGCACTCTGGAGGCAGAGGCAGGAGGATTTCAATTTAAGGCCAGTGTGGGACACACTGTAAGACCTTGTTACAGAGACAACAAAGGGACTGGGGATTTAGTTCAGCTGGTGGACTGCTTATTTACCACACATGAGCCCTAGGTTCTGTCCCGAGCACCACACAGAAAAGGTGTGGTAGCACATGCCTGTGATCCCAAAAACTTGGGAGATGGAGACAGGAGGGGCAGGGTCAGCCTGAGTTACAATGAAACCCTGACTGAAACACTAAACACAAAGCCACTGGGCCACCATGTCCTATAGAGGAATGGTCCATTTTGGAGTGTCACAGTAAATCTTAAAACAAGATTTCTCTAAAGAAAACAAAAACAAACAAACAAAGACACTTGTCTGGAAATTAGAACCAGGGGGCTGTGTCTGGTCAGGACCAACCCCACCCCCAAAAAAGGAGCAGACTGGCTACCAGAGTATTCACAGCAATGTGTTAGAGCATGTGTCCACAACACCCCAAGCTCATCTACTAAATGGGAGCCAAGTCCTAAATTCCTTCCCCTACATCAAGAACTGTCCCTCAGGAAAAAAAAAAAAAAAAAAAAAAAAAAAAAAAAAAAAAGGTCAAGGTGGGATCAGGGTTCTGAGATAGTTGCTGGCAGAAGGCTTCCTCACCATATGGGAAGAGGCAAGTTCAGGCTCTGAGGTTGATGAAGCAGCAGGGGTAACAGTGGGGGGGGGGGCAGATTCCTCTAGGAGCCTGGGTAGGAGACTCTCAGGAGAGGGTTCATCCAGGAAGGGCAGAATAGAGGAGGAAGGGCAGGCAGTGTCCAGGGGTTGTGTGTAGGTTTCTATCACTGGCTGGGCAGGAGGCTGGACCAGTGTACCTCTGCAGTCCCCATCCGCTGCAGGATGCCAGGGATCTAGAGGAAGGAGGAAGAGAGTTTCTACCAGAGGGGCCTCAGAAAGAGGGTCTCCCCTGTAGCTAAACTGAGATACATGGTGGACAATGGCGTGACCCAGAATCCCAGCACCCTGGGATCTAGAGTGACCACACATGGCTGCTGGGAGACAGCAAAGGCCTGGGCTGCATGTTACTCTGGAGGCCTCCACAACCATACCTTTCTCAACGACCACCCTGAGGGGATCTGGAACTAGGCAGACCCCGAGGACATGATGCTAAGTTAACAAGTCAGACACAGATAGCTAAGCTCTGGGGCTGGGGATGTAGCTAAGCTGGCAGAGAGCTTGCCTAGACCTCAGCATCGCATACACCAGATGTGGTGGTGCACACCTGTAATCCTAGCACCCAGGTGGTGGGTGCAAAAGGATCTGAAGTCCAAGTTCCCCCATTCCCCACCCCAAGGGAAAACAAGCAAACAAACAAACACTAAAAGGGGCTGGAGATGTTGCTCAGTGGTCAAGCAGTTGCCTAGTGTACACAAAGCCCAGTCCTCAACCACCAGCCCTGCCAAAAACTAGACTTGGGGCTGGAGACAGTGGTTTACAGTGCTTGTGGTTCATCTAAAGGACTTGAGTTCAGTTCCCAGCACTGAAGGAAAACAACACAAAACAACAAAAACAAACAAACAAAAACCACACACACAACAAGATAAAAGCTCTGTAGGACGTTTCTTACAGGAGCCAGGGGTTGGGGGCAGGTCAAGCACAAAGACCGGGAGTTGGGACAGAACTACTGGCAAATGATGAATGGGCCCAGGGGAGGGGGTGGGGATGGCAGCACAACACTGTAAATGTCTTAACTGCACTTTTAGAAAATCCTTCTGCCTCAACCTCCTGAGTGCTGGGATTGTAAGCATGCGCTGCCATGCCTGGCCTATGCCCACCACTTAGTTTGTATTTCTTAATTATGTGTATGTGGGTGGGGTGGGGTGGGGGGAAGGACGGTATATGCCCTTGAATGTAGGTGTCCAGAGTAAGGTGTTGGATCCCTGTGAGTCACATTCAAGGCCTCTCTACAAGGGTCGCCTCTCCAGTCCTCCACATCAACAATCATTTTAAGAAGGCTTTAGTGGGGTTGGTGGCTTAGGATACACTTAGCACGCACAAGCCCTGGGATCCCCCTTAGTACTTAATAATTAATAATAATAACAACAGTAATTATTATTATTAAAAAAAACACGTTTTGGAGGGCAGGGTACAGGGTAGATGGCTCAGTCAGAAAAGTACTTGCTGCACCAACAGAGGACCTAAGTTCAAGCCTGACACTTACATAAAAGCCATGCATTCCTGCCTAAACACTAGCACTAGGGAGGTAGGAAGAGGAGTATCCCTGAGACTAGTTGGCCACCCAATCTAGACATATTGGTGAACTCCAGGTTTAAGCAGAGGGCTGGAGAGATGGCTCAGTGGGGAAAGTGCTTGCTGTACATGCATGAGAACCTGAGTTCTAAGCCCCAGAACCCATGTAAAGACAGATGTATAGTGTTTCTACAGGGACATGGCAGGTGGAGACAGGAGGACCCTGGGAGCTCATGGCCCAATCAACCTGATGAACGATGCCTCCAGTATGACACCCTGTCTCCAATAAGGTGGCAGGATCAACACCCGAGGTTTCCTCTGACCTCCCTGTGTGTACGCACTCACACATGCATATACACAAATACAGAAAAAAGCAACCAGACAGACAGCAAAAGAGAAAGATTTGCATGTGCTGATACACAAAAGCTACCGTGGGGACTAAATATTTTCCCCACTCCAAACAAAGGACCCCACATTCCTTCAAACAATCTCTAAAGTGACAATCTGGAGCCTTCTCAGTCAGTCCTTCTAGTGGAGCAGGGATTGGTCTTGGCAGTGGAAGGGCTGTCCAGTAGGAGAGATCAAGAGGTACCCTACCCTAACCTTCCTGTACCCTCCCACCCTTCATGCAGCTAGCTGCCCTGGTTGGGAAGAATGAGGAGAGGCAGGCTGGCAATACAGCTCAGCCTGGTAAAGGGGCTTGCTGCCAAGCCTGATGACCGGAGTTCGATGCCTTAGAATCTACACAATGGAAGGAGAGAAGCAACTCTTCCAAGTTATCCTCAGACCTCCACATGCATGCTAGGGTGTGTGTGCACACACTAGGCAAAGGGTGGGGTGGGAGGTGGACATGATGGCACCCTTAATTTTAAAAAAGAGAAGAAAGAAATAATAAGCAAAGGTGATATAGATGTAGCAGGGCCACTGCAGAGGCAAGGGAAGGCCCAGGGGAAGGAAGAGTTTGCAGCCCCGAAGCCTGCAAACCAGCCACAGAAAAGTGCCAGGGACAGGGCAGCACTGGGCTTCTTCCTCACACTGAAGGGACCTAGGAAGCAGCAGGCAGCCCACTGTGTGCTCTTGACTGAGGGAGACTCTACTCCCAGGGGAACATGGGCAGAAGGGTGCTACTGGCTTCTAGCAGGTAGAGACCAGGGATGCTGTGGACTACCTCACAACCCACAGGACTACCCAGAACAAAGAAGTTATGTGGCTCAGTTGGCAGAATGCTTGTCTAGCATGCATGAGGCCTTGGGTTAAATCCCCCAAAATGCAGATAGTGCAGGCCTGTCATCCAGCACATAGTGAGGTAGAGGCAGGTGGCCTGAGATGCCAACAATGACAACACTGAGAAACTCTCCTTCAGCACGAGTCCAGGCAGACACTCTGGAGCGCTAGAGAAACACACAGGCTCCCTTGCCCCTCAGCAGCAAGGAGAGGCTTCCCTCGTCACACTATCCCATGAGAAAAGTTCCAGGTCCTGCCAGGAGACAAGGCCTGGGGAAGCGAACAGGTTGAACAGCATCAGGCTCACGAATGGTTAAGGAGCTTGTGGCCAAGCCTGATGACCTAAATTTGGTCCTAAGGACCCACATGGTGGAAGGAGAGAACCAACTCCTCCAAGCTGTCCTGACCCCCACACATACCACGAGACATACTTGTGTACATGCATGTGCGCGCACACACACACACACTATTTTAAAAATGAGAACAAAAATGCTGGGCAGTGGTGGCCCACACCTTTGATCCCAGCACTCAGGAGGCAGAGGCAGGCGGATCTCTGAGTTAGAAGCTAGCCTGGTCTACAAAGCAAGTTCCAGGACAGGCTCTAAAGATACACAGAGAAACCCTGTCTCAAAACAGAAAAAACCAAACCCTTTTCTAATAAAGAAATCAATGGGCAGTGGTGGTGCATGCCTTTAATCTCGGCACTAGGGAGGCAGAGGCAGGCAGATCTCTTTGAGATTGAGGCCAGCCTGGTCTGCAGCTCGAGTTCCAGGACAGCCAAACCCTGTCTTGATAAACTAAGGGGGTGGGGTGGGGTGGAGGGAGAAGACAGGAGGGCAGCAGGGTTAGGGACCACACTTTTTCCCACCTCGCCATCTATTGGCTGCCTAGGCTAAGGGTCTTTTCCTCTCTCCCAGGCTCTGCCTCACAAAGGCCCCTCCCCACAGCCTAACCTCAACTCCCTGAACACCTCTGCTGTCTTGATACTAAAAGAGTGACCCTTGTGGAGGCACAACTGGCAGCTTCTTCGGGGACCCGAGCTGCTCCTCTTATGCCCAGAGCTCCAAACACAAGCTGAACACAATTATGGACAATGCTTCCTTACTCTCTCATCCCTAAACTTTATTCCAATCTAAAGCAATGTAACTTGGCACCATCCTGTACCACTGTTAACAGAATCCAAACCCCTCATGTCCCAAAACTTGAGCAATCACCCAACCACTCAAACTGTTGAAGGCAACATTCCCCAGATTGATGGATGGAGAGACATTGTATGTATGTATTCTCCTTCCATGTGCAGTAGAGGAGGAAGGGCTACAGTACCCCATCAGCCCTAGGGGCAGCAGTTACCCCTGCTCTCCTCTGAGCCACAGTGACAAATAACCCCAGTGCTTGGCAATTGTGAACTGACTTCACAGTTTTCAAAGCATTTTCACGCTTTACCTCATTTGATCCCTTCTGCTAGCTCGCCTAGGCAGGGGACTCCACTACATAGAAAATAAAGTTACAGCTTCCTTGCTGGGGTACCCTGACACCCTCACCACCATCCAAGACTGACAGAGATGTGATAGATGGCAGGAGCCATCCATCCAGCCATCCTGTATGTCCAGGCTTTCTATGCGAGCCTGCAGCCGTTTTTAATTCCTTCTTAGACTTTGGGCTTAGTTTAGATGCTTGTTGAGACAAGGTCTCCTGCTTACCTCAAACTTAAAAGCGACCCTCCTGCTTCCTGAATGTTCCCATGATCAGCATAGGCTTCCAAGCCACGATTTTTCTTACCACTTTCATGTTTTACATGTGTACAGTCTCTATGTATGTATTCAAATTCACATGATGCCTAGTATCTTTAGTTAATTTAGTTAATTGACGCAGGGTCTCTTGCTGAGGCAGAATATGCGGTTTTGGCTAATCTAGCTAGCCCTCTTGCAAGAGGGACTCTGTCTTCCATGGGATGGCTGGGATGACAGGTGAGCCTCCATGGGCATTTATGTGGCTCTGGAGACCCGACCTCACGCTTGCTCAAGCGCTTTAGCCTCCAGCATCCTTTGCTCAAACTTTTGTGTCACCCTCTCTTACCTAAAGCTGGGCTGCTCTTCTTTTCCTCTTTTAATATTAGTGTATGGTGTGGGGGAGGGGCATACATGGGGGGAAGAAATAGGTTCTTGGTCAACAGGCTTGCAAACCAAGTGCCTTGACCTACTGAGCCATCTCACCATTGGGCTGTGTTTCCTATCCTAAATGCCCAAAACTGATGTACAAGGCTAGGGATAACTTGGGTTCTTTTATTCACTATCTCCACAAACCACTAATTTACAATTACTAGGTGACAAAGCCAGTCTAAATTTTACTAGAATCCCCAAGTGCAACACTCAAGAACTCGGGCCCACCCAGTCGACAGAAAGAATAAGCCAACTTCCTCAAATCCTCCCCCAATTTGGGATACTGCTGTCCAATCTCTGAAATAAAGATTTAGTTGGGATGAAGGGTGGCTGGCCTGGGGCTGCAAGGGGAATAGTTGGATGGGTAGGTGCCAGACTAAACCAAGCATTGCTCTAGCTGGGTTGGGGGCTTGAGTAGAAAGTGGCATGCCAGCTTGGAGGGGCAGGGGCTGTTGGGATGGGGCTTTTCCGGATGGGTAGCACTTTTGAGCAGTGAGAAGGGAGGAGGGCAGGGGTGGGTGGAGGAAAGATCTGGCCACCAAGTATTTATTTAGCATCTCCCAGGCACAGCAAGTTGTTTAGGGACTGTAGTAACTACTGGGTCTGAGAGGGGACACAGAAGGGTCTTTCAACTTGAAAAAAAAAAAAAAAATTAAGAGAAAGAATTCCAGGCAAACAAACTGTGAGGCGCAGTGACCTGCAGCTGTCCCATCTAGCAGGGACATATGGACTGGGAAGAGCCTGGTCTAGTGTCAGGGAAGCCCAGCAGCCCCAGCTCAGACAGACAGGTGTCTCACGCGGCCGGACAACTGGGATGGGAAGAGGGACCTCGATGACCAAGCACTTAGGTGGCCGCTCAAAACGCAAGAAACCGAGGTGAAGACCCAAGACGAGGCGCTCGGGCGGAATAAAGCTTCCATGTCGGCCAAAGTGCTGGAACGCTTGGACCCGCAAGCAGCGCCAGGCCCGCCCGGTTCGGCTACCAGGACCGTGCTTGGCATGGAGGTGGGAGGGAGAGGGGGACACCGCCAAAAGGGGAGGTCGGGGCGCGCGCGCGCCACACTGCAAAGAGGCCCGGGCGGGACATTTCGGGGGGGAGCCTGGCGGGGACCCCAGGGACGCGACCGTTACTTAGGACTGAGCCCGGGGGTGCGGGAAAGCGCGGGCCGGGAGGACGGCGTGCCCTTCAGGGAGGGGCGCCAGGTGCGCGGGGCGCGCGCGGACGGACGGCCACCGTCCCCTCTCCCTCCCCGTCCTCCCGCCCAGAGGGGCAGCAGGGGCCTCCTCCCTCCCTCCCTCCCTGCCCCCGCCCTCCCCAACCAGAGGCGAGGAGCCCCGAGCCGAGGCCGCGGGGCCGCTCCGGACAGAGGGGAGGGGAGGGGAGGGGAGGGTCGGGCCGGAGGGAGGGCTGGCGCGCCGGCCAGCGACATGTCCAAGGAGGAGGGCCCGCGCGCGCCGCGGCTCCGGCTGCCGCCCGCAAAGGCTCCCGGGCGGCCGCCGCTGGCGTCGGGGGCGGGCCTGCTCCGGTGCTCGCAGAGCTTACCGGGGGCACGAGGTTCCCGGTCCCCCCGGGCGTTGGTGGCCCGGGCGCGGTGGTGGCGGTGACGGGCGGGTGGCGCGCGGCGGGCCGGGACGGCGGCGGCGGCGGCGGCGGCGGGGGGGGACTGGGGGGCGCTGGCGCTCCCGCGGCGGCCGCTCCTCTCTGTTTGTGTTTGTAGCAAGATGGCTGCCCGCCTCGTACCACGTGACACGGACGCGGGGCCGCCCCCTCCAACGCCACCGCGGCCGCCGCTGCCACCTCGCTCTCGGACTCCGACCGGCCCGGGTGCCCCCCTCCACCCCGCCCGCGGTGCACCCCGCAGCCTAGCGCGAGGGCGCCCGCCCCGGCCGCGTGCGCGCTGACCCGGGAGCGCACCCCCCCCAGCTCGTCACGTGACGTGACGGGGTGCCCGTGCGACCTGAGGCTGGGTGAGGGGGGTCCCCACCTCCCCCCCCGCCGCCCTCCCCAGGCCAAGCCCCGCCTCCTCCAGGGAGCCCGCCGAGGTTCGAGGTGGTACAGTCAAATCCAGAATCGTCCCCGGGGCGCCGTGGGCTTGCGGGGACACGTGAATGCGCAGTGATTTAGAAGCGGTCTGACTGTGCCTGTCTGATGGGTGAAGGGATTTTTTTTTCTGGTAGGCTGGGAAGCAGAGGCAGGAGGATCAGTTGTTCAAAGTCAGCCTGGGCTACAGAATAAGACCCTGTCTGAGCGAGCGAACCGATGTGCCAAGAGGGAGAGGTGCGTCCTGAACGCCTGCACTTAGGAGCAGTTTCCAGACCAGCCCGGGTGTGAGACCTTGTCTCAAAAAATAAACCGAAGGAAGTTGGAGGTGGTACATGCTATAATCCCAGCACTTGAGAGGTAGAGACAGAAGGGTCGGGAGTTCAAGGCCAGCCTGGGTTACGAGTTATTGTGTCTGAGACTTTTTTAAAAATTTAAAAGATTCAGAAATGACTTCTCCTTAAGACTGATGAACTCAGGATGTAAAAGTTTGACGTGCGCCTTCATGGTTTTCTTTGGAAGTGTGTTTCCTCCCCCTCTCCCTTACTTCGTGTGTGTGTGTGTGTGTGTGTGTGTGTGTGTGTGTATCCTTTCTTGTCTTCGGTTGCGTTTGTTTGTTTGAGACATGGTCTCACTGTGTAGCTTTCACTGGATTGAAATTTGCTATGTAGACCAGGCTGGCCTGGAACTCAGAGAACCATCTGCCTCTGCCTCCTCATGGCTTAGTTTTTGAAATAGTCTCACACACTGTAGCCCGGGGGGGGGGGGCCCTTCCACTAGCCCCGGAAATGTGGTCTTCTTGCCTCTGCCTACAGGTGCTCCACTTCATACCATGCACCTCCATGCATCACACAGTTTTCAACATTGTTTCTGGGACGTGCCCTTAGCTGCTGTGCCAAGGAGGGTTCACCAGGTGTGGCAGTTGGGAGTACACTCCTTTGGTCCAAGTAGTTAGGAAGTAGGTGGAGACAGGAACATCAGCAGTTCAAGGACTGCCCTGGCAACTTGAGCCCTTGTCTAAAAAGACAAACAAACAAAAAAAACTAATACACAAAAGGTCATGAGCCAAAAGCAGTAAAGATGGAAACAATATAAGTGTTCGTCTTTTTTTTTCTTTTTATAGAGAAAATTTAAAGAATGTAATCCTAAGAATGTGTGTATCTGTGTAAGGGTGTGTGCACGTGAGTGCAGGTGTCCAAGACAGCCAGAAGAGGGCACCCCAACCCCTGAAGCTGGAGTTACAGGCAGTTGAGAGCTGCCTGACAAGGGTACACAGAACTAAACTTTGGTTCCTCTGCAGGCCATCTTCTAGTCTAAAGGTTCTCAACCTGAGAGTTGTGACACCAAAATGATCATCAGAAAACACAGATATTTACACTACAATTCGTAACAGTAGCAACATTGCAGTTATGGAGTAGCAATGAAATAACTATGGTGGGGGGGGGGTCAGCACAACATGGAGAACTGCATTAAAGGGTTGCAGCATTAGGAAGGTTGAGAACCACTGCGCTAGCCCTCATGATAGTTTTATCTAAAGCTTTCATTGGGGCAATGATGGAGCTCAGCTGAACTGCAATTTCATAGAATCCCCCAGTGAGGGGCTGGGGGTGTGGCTCAGTGGTAGAGTGTGTGCTTAGCATGTGCAAAACCTTGAATTTACTACGTGTGTGTGCACACACACGTAGAGAGAGACACACACAGAGAAGAAAAACAACATTTTGGTACCAGACTTGGAGATGCAAAGGAGGGTGGGGGTAGGTCTTTAAGAATAGTGGGTGAGGAGGGAGAAATGAATGATGTACCCAAACCGGAGGACACAGCAGTGCAAAATGGCGGGAGAAGAAACCTGGCAGAAAAGCATGAAAATCGAATTTTGGTTGAGTGCTTTGATTCCCATTGTAAAGCCCAGGTAGATATTTAATCATTTGTGCATATATGTCTGTCATGTTGTGAACCTGCCATGACAACTTGCAGGATTTGGCATCCCTGGATTAAAGATCAGATCATCAGCCTGGACACCGAGTACCTTCCCACTAGCCACATATATCTCTCTATATACATGTATGTTTATATGTGTGTATGTTTTTTATTTGGTTGGTTTAGGTTTATATGTATGTATGTGTATACTCAGTGTTTTTTTTAAAGATCAAACATGACCACATCAAAACTTTTTTTTAAAAAAAAAAATTATTATGTATTCAGCCAGTATGTATACCTACATGTCAGAAGAGGGCACCAAATCTTGTTATAGATGGTTGTGAGCCACCCTGTAGTGCTGGGAATTGAACTTGAGACCTCTGGAAGTGCAGCCAGTGTTCTTAACCTCTGAGCCACCTCTCCAGCTCCACTGTGTTTTCTTTTTGGCAGTGGTGGGTACTAAATCCAGAGCTTCAGATTCACTAAACATGTATTCTACTACTGAGCTCTGTTCCTGGTTCCTGGGCTTTGTTTAGGTAGCTGGTTGGTTGTTTGGGTTTTAGTTTTCTTGAGACAAGGTGTCTCTGTATGTTTCTCAGGCTGGCCTTAAATCCACAGGGACCCTTCTGCTTCAGTTGTCTGTGTTTTGGGTATACTGGCATGCACCACAATAAGTCTAGCTTGTAAAACAGGATTTTAATGATCGTAGAAACACACACAGCTTGAGTCATGGAATGCTCATTTACAAACTGCTTATTGTTTTGTGAGTTTTGTTTTTATTTTTTGTTTGTTTGGTTTGGTTTGATTTTGGTTTTTCAAGACAGGGTTTCTCTGTGTAGCCCTGGCTGTCCCGGAACTCACTCTGTAGACCAGACTGGCCTTGAACTCAGAGCCCAGAGATCCTCCTGTCTCTGCCTCCTGTGTGCTAGGATTAAAGAAAGGCATGTGCCACCACTGTCCGGTTCTTGTTGGTTGTTTTGTTTGTTTGGCTTGTGTGTGTGTGTGTGTGTGTGTGTGTGTGTGTGTGTGTGTGTGTGGTGGTGATGTTTTGTTTGGTTTAGTCTCTTGGGACCCAGTCTTGTAATGTGCCCCTGGCTGCCCCTGGCTTTAGCCTCCCAACTCTGCCATTACAAGTGTGCACCATTATACTCCAAAACTTTATTGTAAGCAGTGGGATATACTGGACCTTCAAGTTAACTTTCTTCTAGCAACCAAGTTCTTTGGTCCACTAAGCACAACCGTTGTCAAATGTAGCGCTGGGGGTGTGATCCTCAGGCACAGGGAACTTCCTGTCTCCATTTCTTGTCTCACCATGACCAGGGCTACACGTACACCACCAAACTCCACTTTAAATTTTACATTTGGGTCCCAGGGAATCAAACTAGGGACTTACGCAAACTTGGCCAGTGCTGTGTCAACTGAGCCTTGCTCCCAGCCCCGTAAATAACTAGTTTTCTCACAGCTCAAGATGTTTCCTTGGTCCAACTCTCATTGCTGAGTAATATTCTGTGGATGGCTATTTCACAGTTTGGTTTTTTAATCATTTATAACCTGAAAGACATCAGGCCTTTCCCACAGTGTGGGCTATCCCATGTAAACCTACTGTGGACATTCCTGTATAGGCTTATGTTTGTTTGTTTGAAGTTTCATCGTTGTCTTGCAGTCTTGGGGACTGGGCCCAGCCCTCCAGCATGTTTCGGTGCACCAAGACACATCCCCAGCCTTTTTGTTGTTGGCTTGGTCTGGTTTGGGTTTTGAGACAGGGTCTTACTGTGCAGCCAGGCCAGCCTGACAGGTGTTCACCACCATACCACTCTCCCTGTAAAATCTTTTAATGCTTGGAGGTGCTCTTCTTGGGTCACGTGGAATTTTTTTTTTTTCTGAGACAGGGTTTCTCTGAGTAGTCCTGGCTGTTTTGGAACTCACTGTGTAGACCAGACTAGCCTCAAACTCACTGAGATCTGCATGCCTCTGTCTCCTGAGTGCTGGGATTAAAGACCTATGCCACGACTGCCTGGCTTTAGAAGTATTTTCTAGAATGATACCTTGATAACTTTTCCCAGGAACATACACACAAGTATCTATTCACCCACAACCAAACAATTCCACCCACGTCCAAAGTGGAGAAGCAATAAATTTCCTAGGGTCACTTGCAGGAGCACGGATGAGTCAAAGACAGCTGTGTCACTAGAAGGCCTACATCACATAGGTGATGACTCATGAAAGCTGCATCTCTGGGGCTCCCTGTGGGACTTGTGGAGGGAACATGGGTTTTTCAACTTTAGACTATTATATATACACCACTGAAGACATGCCAAGATCTCTCTCTCTCTCTCTTCCTGGATAGGACTGAGAACTAGATCTACCAAGATCCACACCTGATGAATTTTGTTAGTTTCAGGAACTTTCTAGGCCTAGCATGTTTCATCTACTTCCCGAGTCTTAAAGGATCTCTTTCTAAGACAGAATGTTTCAGTTTGGAGGGAGAAGCCACACAATAAATGAATGAACCATTTCACATATCCAGAAATGTAGCTAGTAAGATCCTGTTTTATTTTTCTGCATTTCTTTCAGAACTTGATATTGTGAAGATTTTCCTTTTTCTCTCCTTTTTCTTTTTCTTTTTTTTTTTTTTTAAAGCAGAGCCTCAAACTTACTGTGTAGATGAGAATGACTTTGAACTTCTGATCCTCCTACCTCTGCCTCCTGAGAGCTAGGATTACAGGTGCCCCACTTCTGGTTTATGCCTTTCTAGGAATGGAACCCAGGGTTTCTTGTACATTACACAAGCATTCTACCAATAGAGCCCCAGCCCCCAGCCCTTCACTGTAGTTTTAATGTGCATTTCCCTAGTGGGCAACCACACTGAACATCTTGTGAGGAATTTAGCATGCTTCTGCCCCCTTGCTAAACTGTCTAAGATGTCTGCTTATTTTGTAATTGAGTTGTTTCCTTTCCTTCCTCCCTCCCTCCCTTGGTTTTTGTTTTTAGAGACAAGTGCCAGGACCAAGTATGTGCTACCACAGTTAAGATCCTGTTTTCATACTATTTTAGTATTTCATGAAAGTTTAATTTATGAGACAGGGTCTTCTGTTGGAGTCTGGAGCTCTCTGGCTCAAGCTGGCCTCAAACCTACAACAATCCTCCTGTCTCAGCTTCCTAAGTGCTTGTATTACAGGTGCCCAGCCTTAACAGTTTTTAAGTTTTATTTTTACATTTATTTAAAGTGTGTTTGGGGAGTGTATGTGTGTAGAGGTCAGAGGACAACTTATAGGAATGAATTTATTTTTCTCTCTCTACTATATGGGCCCTAGGGACTCAGTTCTGGTCCTTAGGCTTCTAAGTAGGTGGCTTTACTTAAAGATCCTCCAGCCTTGAAATTCCAATGGAAGACAATTTATCTTCATCTCCCACCCCCACCAATCTTTGGACTTGTTTTGACTAGCCTCTTGGAATGTATTTATTTATTTACTTATTTGTATTATATGCAACTCCATGTCCCTTGGAACTGGAGTTGCAGTTGTACGGTTGTGAGCTGCCATGTGGGTGCTGGGGTCCTCTGGAAGAGCAGCCAGTGCTCTTAATTGTTGAGCCGTCTCTCCAGCACTTGACTAGCCCCTTGAAGAGTTCCCTTATATTTCCTCAGAATAGTTTAAAGTTAACAGCATCATATTTTGACCCATTGCCCATGTTATGGTCCACCTCTTCATAAGTTTTAGGATAAATTTATCATGATGGTGCATACCTGTAATGCTAGCACTGGGGAGGCCAAGCAAGAGGAACATGAGTTCTAGGCTAGCCTGAGCCACATAGCTAAACCCTATCCTCCCCACCAAAAAAAGATTTCTGATTTATATCTGCAAGTCTGTCTGAGGTTTCACCTAAAAATGTCATTAACTATATAGATGAACTTGCAGAAAATTGATATCTAGAATGTGAAGTCGCCCATTTCAACATAAATCTCAGAGCCTAGAGATGTATCTCAGTTGATGGTGCCTGCTAATCCCAGCACTCACTAGGTGGAGGCAGGGGGATCAGAAGTTCATGGACGCTAGGCAGTGATGGTGCATGCCTTTAATCCCAGCACTTGGAAGGCAGAGGCTGGTGGATCTTATGTGAGTTCCAGACCAGCCTGGTCTACAGAGCCAGTGCAGGACAGGCTCCAAAGCAATACAGAGAAACCCTGTCTAGAAAAAACAAACAAACAAAAGTTCACGGTCATCTTTGGATATATAGCATGGTACAAAGTTCTCTTTCCAATCTTCAATCAGATTCTGCCTAGGTAGGTGGTCTGTGGGTGTAGTACAAGGTCCCAAATACTCATTTCTGTAGGGAACTGTCCAAAGGCTTTACCAATCTGGGCTAAGAGCCAGGTCCCCATTATGAAGGGGCTAGGAACCCAAGTATTGCAGTCCCTGTCCCTTCCGCCAGGGGGCAGCGCGTCATGCCTCGCAGATCGCGGGTAGCAGCTGGAGTGCTGCGTTGAGAGGTGTGGCGGGAAGCTGCAAATGCTTGGCACCTAGCGTGGGTCCCTCGCAGAGGGAGGAGCCCAAGGTGGACATCCGGCCTTGACTCGATCCCTTCGACCTGGGCGGCCAGGACCTCGGGAGGGAGGCCAGCTGTCCATTCTGCGGCTCAGAAGTGCGTGCGGTAGATGTGAACGGCAGACTTGCCTCCCGGCCCCCGCACGATCCCAGCTCCCACACAGACCCGAAGCCCCTTTCCTAATCCTGCATGTCTCTGGAACAGCTTCCCGCCGGGATCCTCGAGTCCCGCCCAGCTGAGAGGGAGGACAAGCTGGGGCATCCGCACCACGCCCCTCTTGGCCCCGCCCTTATCGATTAGTCCCACCCCCGACAGCCAGCCCCGCCCTCGGTGTCCTCAAGAAAGACCGCCGCGAGTCAGGAAGTCTCGCGAGACTGAAGTTCCCTTGCGCACGCGCATGAGTTAAGGGGGGGGCCAGGAGAACGGAGGCCGGGAAGGCTACGAGCTCTTCGGTTCCGGCTTGGGAACGGGGATGCGCGTGCGCAGTGCGTAGCCCTGGCCGGCGCGACTCTCCGGCGTTCCTCTTCGGGTCGCTTCTTCTTTCCTTTCGTGAGTGTCGTGGGCAGCGGCGTCCAGGTGGGCCGGTCGGCGAGGCGCACGCGAGTGAAGGGCACTGTGGAACCGAGAAGGTAGGCGTGGAAACGCCGGGAATGGGAACCACGTGACGAATGAATTAAAACTGGGAGTGGAGAAAGCGGAAGTGTTGGGGATTGAGAGGCTGGGAAGGAAGAGGGTCGTCGAGGGCGCCCCCTTCTGGTTGCACCGTTAGCAAGCTGGGCTAGAAAGGATTGTCTTGTCATTCTCCTTCTCCATGCCAGGACTCAGAGCATGGCCGAAAACAGAGAGCCCCGTGGAGCCATCGAGGCTGAGCTGGACCCTGTGGAGTACACCCTTCGGAAACGACTTCCTCACCGCCTGCCCCGGAGGCCCAATGACATTTATGTCAACATGAAGACTGATTTTAAGGCCCAGCTAGCCCGCTGCCAAAAGCTGCTGGATGGAGGCAGTAGGGGGCAGAGTGCATGCACTGAGATTTACATTCATGGCTTGGGTCTAGCCATTAACCGCGCCATCAACATCGCCCTGCAGCTGCAGGCAGGCAGCTTTGGGTCCCTCCAGGTGGCTGCCAATACTTCCACCGTGGAGCTGGTGGATGAGCTGGAACCAGAGACTGACTCTCGAGAGCCACTGACCAGGATCCGAAACAACTCGGCCATCCACATCCGGGTCTTCAGGGTCACGCCTAAGTAATTGAAGCTGACACTCATCCACCAGCTTCTTGGCGCACACACATCCAGGCTCGTGTGGCTGAGGCTTCTACTGGTTCATATGGCTCTTGTTCTGGCATGGACCTGTTCTCAGAGCCTTGTAAGAAAAAACATGTTACCTCAGCCCAGAGGACTGTAGATGGAGAGCCCAAGAAGTGAACCTTCCTTGTCCTGTACAATAAAAGTATCAAGTTGTGTTGGTGCTGGGCTTCCCATAGCCTCTGCTTCCTTGTATAATTCTGTGGGTACTTGAGTAGGGACGGTAGGAAACTACAAGCACTTAGGCACAGGAATAGAAGCCACACTGGGTTGCAGTGTGACTTGAATCACATTTGTTGAGTGTATGACAGAAGCTCAGTTACAGCATGCTCTGGAAGACTAGAGAGTAGACTCATCTATTGAGCTAACTGCAGCTAGGATGGGCCAGGCTCCTCTCTCTTATGGTTCCCAGGCTTGGGAATAGGAAGCAGGTTGTGGATATAACTAGACTGGGGAATTGTGACTAGTGTTACCTAGTTGCCTAGCACAGGATTGGGCACCAGGTTCATCACCTAGTAACCACAAGAGTTATGATGGAGGAAGACTGGGAGAGGTCGAGAGGTAAATGGGAAAAGCACTTGTCAAACAATTATATATACTTGAGTTTGGATACTCAGGATCCATTTCACATAGGGAACTCAGCACTCAAATGGCTTCTCTAGGGAGTTGGGCGTCAGACAGGAGGATCCTCTATGGCTAATGGGCTACCTACCCTGGCATAAACCAACAAGAAACCCTGTTTCAAAGAGGAAGGTAAGGACTGATGCCTGAAGTCCTGTGCCGTACACTACACTGTAACACATGTACCCATACTCATATAACACGGACATAAAAAAAATAAGAAAAAGATGAAGACTGTAACTTTCTAAAATTAGTTTCCTTAAGTTGTCAGTTTTGTTTGCTGTCAGTCTGTCTGAGTCAAACCTAGAGCCTTTGTGTGCCGAGTAAGTGTAGTGATACTGAGCCATACTCTAGCTCTTCAATGGTGGATTCTAGGTAACCCCTCTATTGCTGAGCAAGGCCCCAGCTCTTCAACAGACACTTTTGACTGTTACACTTAATTCCTGTTCCTGCAAAGCCACATATTTCTGGACATCTTTAGGCTAGAGTCAGATCAGTCAGGTTCAGCTATTTCACAGGCAAAGGAAATCTAAGTAATTTATTATTGGTTATGATGGTTAACCTTCACTGCCAGTCTGCAGAGGAGACACACCTCTGGGCATGTCTGTGAGGACCTTTCCATAGAGCTTTAGCTGAGGTGGGAACAAATGGTCTGAATGTGGATGGCATCATTCCATGGGCAAGGACCCAAACTAAAACAAAGGAAAAATCGTAAGGCCCTGACAAGTTAGCTCAGGAAGTTAAAGGCAACCCTGATAACCTGAGTTCAATGCCCAGAGCCCACATGATGGGAGAGAACCAACTCCTGAAAATTACCTCCTAAGAGGTGTTCAGAAAAGCCTACTAGCCCAAGGGGGATCACACACACATATAATCTCAACACTTGTGAAGCCCAAGCAGGAGGGTTGTGAGTTTGAGACTAACCTTGGCTACCTAGCAAATTCAAGGTCAGCCTGAGCAACAGAGCAAGACACTATCTCAAAAGCAAACAAAAACTCAGAAAAGGAAACCAGCAACGTGAAGATGGCTTAGAGACTTAGAGGAAAATCTTTGCCAGCCATACACCTAACAGGAGATTAATGCCTAGAATCACTAACATCTCTCCAGGTCAGCCGAAGACAAATCATGTTATCAATTAATGGGCTAATATTTATTGAATACAAAGTCTTGAATGAAGGACTGGAGAGATGGACTCAGTGGCTAAAAGCATCATTTGCTTTTCCAGAGAACTCCTGTTCAACCCCCCAGAACCCACATGATTACTCCAGATAGATCCAGGGGATTCAATACCATCTTCTGGCCGCCCTGGGCACCAGGCATATTTGTGATGCACAGACATACTTGCAGGCAAATCACACAAAAAATATAAATAATTTTTAGCCAGACAGTGATGGTGCATGCCTCTAATGCCAGCACTTGAGAGGTAGAGGCAGGTGGTGGATCTCTGAGTTTGAGTCCAGCCTAGTCTACAGAGTGAGTTCCAGAACAGCCAGGGCTACACAGAGAAACCTTGTTTAGAATAAAAAAACTTGAAAAATATATGTATATACATATGTTTTTTCTTAAAAAGAAAGCACTTAAAGGAACAAATAGTTTGGACAATGGATGTTTGAAAAATACATTCAACACCCTTAGATATCAGAAAATGCTAATTACAAATAAATGACTTGAGAGTTCATCTCACCCTAGTCAGGATGGCTGTCAAGAAAACAAATTTAAATGCTGCCAAGGATGTGGGGGAAACAGGGATCTTTATACACTATTGGTGGGAAGGTATATTGGTCCAGCCACTAGTGGAATCAGTATGGAAGTTTCTCAAAAGACTAAAAGTAGAACTACAACTAGTATATGACCCAGCCATACCACTCCTTAGAGCCAAAGGGCTCTAAGTCAGCACAGAGCAGAGATTCCTGTCCATCCGTGTCTATTGCTGTGCACAACACACGGCACCAGCCTAGATGTCCAGCCACAGGGCAGGCGAGAAGGAAAAGGCAGAAAGTTAGAACTGACTTCTACAAGTTTTCCTTTCTGAGACCAGGGTGAGAGCCCATACATGTACATAAATACACACTAAAATTTAAACATGAAATAACAAATCTTACAAGGAGGGGAAATATGGCTCTTATACATAATGGGATTTTATTCAACTGTAAAGAAAAATGAAATTATGACATCTGCAGGGTTATGGAGGGAGTAAGATCATTAAGTGGAAAAGTCAGATTCAGAAAATAAAATAGCATGCATTTTCCCTTATATACAGAATGCAGATTTTTTATTATTGATGTGTGTGTTGCATGTATTTATGTGTGTGAAGTGAATATATTACTCACATATATACACACATGCATAAATATATACATATACATATGTATATATATGTACACGTGCATGCATATATATATATGTATGTGTACATATATGTATACACATATGCCCTCTTCCGGCCCAAAGGCATACATGTAGGCAGAACACTGTATCCATAATAAATACTTATATATTTTTAAAAAGAAGAAGAAAGCATACTGATACATATGAATAAAGACACCTCAGTGGAGGGCTGGGGGTGTAGAACAGTGCTGGAGTTCTGGTTTACCACACACAAAACCCTGGGTTTATGCCCAGAATCTCATAAATGGACATGGAATCACAAACCTATAATCCCATCTCTTGGAACATGATCATCCTTGTGTTCCATAGTGAGTTTAAAGTCAGGCTGGAATATGTATGTATGTATGCATGTATGTATATGAAAATGCCACAGTAAAACCCATTTATTTGTATACTAACAAGAAAGTGAAGTGTTTTAAGAAGTGAGCAACACTGAGTGGTGGTGGCACACGCCTATAATCCCAGCACTCTTGAGGCGGGGGGGGGGGGGGGGGGCCCCCCCCCCCCCCCCCCCCCCCCCCCCCCCGCCCGGGAAAAAAAATTTGGGGGGGGGGGGGGGGGGGGGTGGCCGTGGTCGGCCTGGCTGCTTGCTCTTACCAGAAACCACATGGTGGCTGAAATCTGTAATGAGATCTGGTGCCCTCTTCTGGCATGCAGGCATACATGCAGGCAGAACACAGTATACATAATAAATAAATAAACCTTTAAGAAAAGAAGGGGGAAAAAAAAGAAAAGGAAAAAAAAAAAAAAAAAAAAGATAAATAAAAATAAAGAAAGAAAGAAAGAAAAAAGAAGGAAGGAAGGAAGGATAGAAGGAAGGAAGAAGCCAGGTATTGGTGGCACATGCCTTTAGTCCCAGCACTCGGGAGGCAGAGGCAGGCGGATCTCTGTGAGTTCGAGGCCAGCCTGGTCTACAGAGTGAGTGCCAGGACAGGCTCCAAAGCAATACAGAGAAACCCTGCCTTGAAAAGAAAAGGAAAAAAGAAAGAAAAAGAAACCCTGTCTTGAAAAACCAAAACTAACCAACCAACCAAACAAGTGGAGCATGGTGCTAGGATCTCACACCTGTCATTCCTGGCTCAATTCAAGAAGTGGAGAGGGGCTGGAGAGATGGCCCAGTGGTTAAATTTGAGTACTAGTTTTGGAGATGACTCAAGTAAGGTTCCCAGCTCACAAGTTGAGCGGCTCACAACTGCAATTCCAGCTCCAGAGGATCTTATGCCCTCCTCAAACCTTCATAGGAACTTGCACTCACCTGCATAGAGACATACATGCAATTAAAAATAGAATGAATCTCCAAAAGTAACTAAATATTCCAGCTAAGGTTAGCCAGAGTCTTAATCTCTATACTCAGGAAGCGGAGGCACGTGGACCTCTGTGAGCTGAAAGCCAGCCTGGTCTACATAGTGTTCCAGGCTAGCCATAAAAAGACTCTGTCTACAAACATATCCAAGTGTTTTCTTAACATTATCCCCTTAAGGAATACAGAATCCCTATTATTTACATAATATTCTGTATTTTAAGTAACCTAGATGAGAGAGAAGCCGCCAGTTTCAGGACCTCCCTGTATGGGCTCATTTACTTATAAACATATGGATTTATGGGGTGGGGATGGGCGCTGGCGTGTGTGTGCGTGTGTGTGTGCAGTGTGTATGCAAGGTGAATGTATGCAGGTGTGTGTCAATGTGGAGGCCTGAGGTTGACACTGGCATCCTCCTTACTTGCTCTCCATTTTATTTACTAAGTCTTTGTCTCTTGACAGACCCAGAACTTAGCTATTCCAGCTAGTAAAGAGAGCCAGCTTGCTCCAGACATCCCTGTGCCTGTCTCCTGAGGACGGGGATTGCAAGTGGACAATTACACCTGCCCGGCATTTATGTGAGTTCTGAGGCTCTAAACTCTGGTCCCCGTGCTCACACAGGAAGTGATGTACCATCTTCTTAGCCTGTTTAAGATCTTGTTATATAGTCTTGGCTAGCCTGGAACTCACTATGCAGCTCAGGCCAACCCCAGACTTGTGGGGGATCTTCACACCTCTGTTGGCAATCCTCATGCCTTTGCCTACCAAGTGCTAGGATTACAGGTTTCATAGTCCAGGCTGGCTTCACATCCAGATTCTCCTGCCTTGGCATCTTGAGTGCTGGGACTGCAGCAGGTACAACGCCACTGCTTCTACAGTTTTATATGAGGGACATGAGTCTCATGCATTTGGTATTCTCAGACAGGGTCCCCATATTCATTCCCTTCAGATACCAAGGACTACATTTGTATACAGTTATAGATATGTAACTCAGGCTGGCCTGAAACTCATTATGCCGTCCAGGCTATGCATTGAATCTTTCTCTATTCCCTAAGAGTCAAGAACTCAATTTCTCCAATTGTCATGGGGGTAACTTGATGGGTCTCTGAAAATTAGGTCCTGGTTGGCTAAAATCTTTTCCCATGGCTTCTGCATATGACATGGCCCACCATGTAGCTGGGAAGGTGTACACATAACACATTTTTGTGAATGGATGAGATGTGTGAGAGATGAAAGCTGCTGTGATACGTAATTGAGGGAGTGGAAAGATTAAGTTTTTTGTGGGGTCCAAGGTGCTTTAACTTTTGACTTGGGTACTGAAGGGTGAATAGGAGTTTGGTGGGCAGAAGAAGGGAAAGAGAGGAAGAGGACCACAAGGGCAGAGGTATCAAGGGAGGGAATTTATGAAGAAGCAGGGTACATTGTGGGCCAGGAGGGACACAGAGTGGCTGTGACGACTAGGCAGAGACGGCTGACCATATACTGTGGCATCTCTTTATTTTCATCCTTCTTTCCCTCCCTTCCTCTCTTTCTTTTGTTCCTCATTCAGTTCTTTCTGAGACAAGGTCTCACTAGCCCTGCCTGACTTGAACTCTCTTTATAGATCAGGCTGGCCTTGAACTCACAGAGCTACTTATTTCTTTCTCCCAAGTGCTCGCTTGTAACAATACTCTTGACCACTTGGCTTTTTTGGGACAGGATATCTTCACTTTTACCTGGAACTCACTTACCCATGTTGGCTGACCAGCAAGCCTGGGGTTCCCTGTGTTTCAGACTCCTGAGCACTGGGATTACACACACACACACACACACACACACAGAGAGAGAGAGAGAGAGAGAGAGAGAGAGAGAGAGAGAGAGAGAGAGAGAGAGAGACCTATGCCCAGATTTTTTAAAATATGGGTACTGGAGGTAGAACTCAGTTTCCCATACTTGGGCAGCAAGCCCTTTACTGACTGAGCCATAGTCTCAGAGCTGCCCTGGAGCTCACTCTGTAGACCAGGCTGGCCTCAAACTCACTTCTGCCTCCTGAGTGCTGGGACTATAGGCGTGAGTCACCACCGCCTGGCTTCTTTAGTTCTTTTTAGACAGACTCTCAGTATGTAATATATGTTGCCCTAAAATTCACAATGCTGTGCAGGCTATCACTGAACACATGTCAGTTCTCCTGCCTCAGCTTTCCAAATGCTGGGATTGCAAGCATGCATCATCACATTCAGCTGTATTATTCTTTTATCTTTTTTAAGGATTTTATTTATTTATTTATTTATTTTACAGAAGGTAGGGGTTTGAGACAGGGTTTCTCTGTGTAACTCAGGCTGTTCTAGAACTGGCTCTGTAGACCAAGCTAGCCTTGAACTCAGAAATCTGCCTGCCTCTGCCTCTGGAGTGCTGGGATCAAGGGTGTGCACTGTCACACTGGCTGATAGCATTTTATTTTTAATCATGTATATATCTGTGTGTGAGTATATATTCAGGTGGATATATATATATATATATATATATATATATATATATATATATATTTTTTTTTTTTTTTTTCAGGTGCCCAGAGGCCAGAGGAACTCTATTCCCCAGGGAACTGGAGTTATAGGTGGCTGTGTGCCACCAGATGTGAATGACACCAAACTCAGGTTCCTTTGCAAGGATAGAGAAACCTAACTGCTAGGTCATCTTGCCATCTCTTCTATTGTTCTTTTGCGGCAAGGTTTTTCTATATGCTGTTCAAGTTGATTTGCCTCGATCCTCTTGCCTTCACTTTCGAGACAGGCTGTTCTGGAACTAGCTCTGTAGACCAGACTGGCCTCAAACTCACAGGTACCTGCCTGCCTCTGCCTCCTGAGTGTAGGGATTAAAGTCGTGCACCGCCACTGCCACCGCCACCGCCTCTGCCGCCACTACCGGGCTTGGGCCTTCACTTCTTAAGTGCTAAGATTATAGGCATATCCACCGTGCTTGACTAGTCCCCCATCAACCTCGTCTTCGGGGCTTCCTTGCTTTGGAACCTCCTGGGAGCAGGTCGATCCCGTAGGAAGCTGGACTGCCGATGTGTCTCCCTGCACGTCTGAGTTCTTGACTCTGCTCTCCTGGCTAGAGCCCAGCCGAGCTGGTGGCAGGCAGCCCTTTCGCATCCTTCATACGTTCATTTGGTTTGTCTTGGCAGCTCTCTCTCTCTCACACACAGCCTCTGTTTGTTGTTTCTACTCCATGTTTCTTCACTGCTTGCAGTTGGGGCTTCCCTGGGTCACTGTCCGGAGACAGCCTTCGATGATGCTACCGAAGGAAGACCAGAAAACTTGGCTGGAGGTGGGAGTGGAGTGGGGGACCATAGCAGGTAGAATCAGTGTGGTGAGTGTGGTGTATAAGGCTGGAAAGCCTGGGGACTGGTGTCCTTTGCCTTCAGAGCACCCAGCTCCATTTCCGTTTCCTACTGAGCAGCTCCCATCAGGGTAGGACAGGAATGTGTCCCAACACAACACCCTTCCTCCTCCTTTTATCAAACAGTTACTGAGCCCACGGTGAACACAGAATGATTCTTCCTGCAGAGACATCATATACCCAAGCTAGGCACTGTGTCTCATGCTGACAATCCCAGCTGAGGCAGGACTGTTACAAGTTCAAGGCTAGCCTGGACTATATAATAAATTATAAGACCCTGTCTCAAAAATTTGAAAAGAAATTATGTGGCAGAGATAAACTTGTATCTTTCAACTAATTTATTTCTAAAATTTATTGTGTGTGTTTGAGTCTGTTCTCTTCTCTCCCTCCATCATGTGGGTCCTGGGATTTGGAGATCAAACTCAGGTTCCTAGGCTTGGCTGCAAGCCTGTCTACCCACTGATCCATCTGGCCAGCCACTAGACACCCATTTATTACCTATAGCATTTATTGAATATCTGTTGGTTGTAGGTAAGTGTATTAGGTACCAGGACTGCCAGAAAGAGTGATAAACTTGATTGTATGACATCTAATAGGAAGGCAAATAAATTTAATTTCTTTCTTCCCCTACTCCAAAGACAGGGCTTCATGTAGCCCAGGCTAGCCTAGAAGTTGTTATATAGCTACCATTGCAGGATTGTACCACTATGCCTGGCTTTTTTTTTTCCTTTTCTTTTTGCGTGTGTGTGGGGGGGGCAGGGGATTTGTGCATGTATGCATGGAGGACAGAGGTCAACCTCAGGCGTCATTTCTCACGAACTGTCCCCTGTGTGTTTTGATTCTGTCACTAGGACCTGGGATAAGAGTTAGGCTAGCTGGCTAGTGAGCTCCAGCAATCCGCTTCTTTCTAGCTTCCTAATACTGAAGCTGCTGCAGGACAAGCTGTTGTACCTACCTAGCTTTTTATACACGGGGGCTCAAACTCAGGACCTCCTACTTGTGCAGCTAGCACTTTACCAAGTGAGCCACCTCCTAGCCCCCACCGTTCCTTTTTGAGATAAGGTGTAGTTTGGGCTGGCCTGGGACTCTTGTCTTGCTTCAGCCTCCTGAGTAGGTGGAATTACAGATATGTGCCACAACTCTGGAGCCGTCAACGGACAGAAATCCCTTTTCCAGCATTCTTATTTCCCCTCAGTTCCCCAAAGGCTGAGAGTCCCCCCCCCAACACCCTCCCAGCCCCCTTCCCTCGCAGCCAACTCACTTTCCAGCACAGAAGGTCTCCTAGGCCGTTGGCTGGACTCCCAAGCCCAGAAGCTACAGCCTGGAAGCTGGTCAGGGGAGGCTAACTGCTCCCCCAAGCTGGACTCCAGGCAGCTGGGGGCTCCCTGCTGCCTAGGGTTTGCAACAGCTCAGGGGGGTTGTAAATTTGCTTATTTTTCGGATCCGTACAGTAGAGTTTTTCAGCCCCAGTATGGGGCTCATCACTGCTGGTTCTGTAGAGCCCAGCTCTGAAAGTAATAATGACTCCTCACGACTAAGATCCCAGGGAACAAGGGTGCATAGGTGTAATCTGTTCTCTCTCTCTAGGTCTCTCACCATCTCTGCCCAAGGAGCATGGCATGGGGAAACCAGAAAACAAGCCACAACTAAGTGGGGAGTGTTGTCTTTTCAGGGTGCCAGTCCACACACAGGAAGACAGACGCTCCGCTCTCAGCCCTGACGAGGTAACTGGGGTCTCACCTTTGATGTATGCAGTGGCCTCGATATCGTGAAAACTAACACATGCACATAAGTGATGGCAACTCCCTGCTTGGGTGTGAGGGAAACTGTGGGGAGGAGAGGCCCCCTCGGGGACGGAAGTAAAGAGGAAAACAGAGTGGGAAAGGCAAGCCAGGTAGAAGCGGCAGTGAAAAACAAGGTCCCACAAATGATCTAACCAAGCTCCTCTGCTGGATGGTCACAGCATGGGGCTGGTAAGGGTGGAGAGATCCTCTGACCTCTACATCTATGCTGTGGCACACATGAGCGTGCCCCTGCACACACACACACACACACACACACACACACACACACGTAATGAGTGTAATAAGAAGGAAGGTGTGACTGGATACGGGAGATTCTTACTTTGAGGCGTGGGAAACCTCTGTGGATTCCTGCTCAAGGGAGATGGGGATGGGACGCGGTCGGTAGAGTGTTTGCCTAGCGTACCCAAAGCCTTGGGTTCCATCTTCAGCATTGCATAAACTGGGTGAAAAGGTGCATGATTGTAATGCTAGCTAGAATTAGGAAGTGGAGGCAGGAGGAACATGAGTTTAAGGTCAACCTTGACTACATAAGGAGTTAAAGGCGAGCTGGGGATACATGAAACCTTGTCTCAAACAACAATGACAAACAACAGGTAAAAAGATCCTTGCTCGGGGTCATGATGTGATCAAGACGATTCAGTGGGAAAATTAATGGAGTAGCAGGGTCAGGAAGGAAAATCAAGGGCTTTGAGATTCTCCATAGTGATGAGTTGACAGTGACAGACTATGCCAGCAGAGTGTAAGCAAGCTGGGGTATGCTGGAAGACAGACAGCACGATGGACCTTGGTTCGGGGAGCTATATAGAATTTTGCTTTGCCTTCTTTTATCTTGTTCTCTTTTTGAGCAAGGGTCTCATGTAGCCCAGGCTAGTCTCCAATTTACTGCATATCAGAAGATGGCCTTCAATTCTTGATCCTTCTTGCCTCCACCTTCCAAGTGCTGGGGTGACAGGTGTGCCCTGCCATACCCCAGCTGCTTTGTGTTTTGCTTTGAGACAGATCTTGGTGTGAAGCCTTGGCTGGCCTGGAACATGCTGTGAAACCCAGGCTGCCTGGACTCACTGTGAATCTCCTGCCTCTTCTTCTCAGGTGCTAGAATTGTAGGTGTGTACCAGCACACTGGACTAGCAGCCTCCTGTTTTCCTTCCTGTCCCTCAGAGTCACCTGTCTTCAGATGCACAGACTGTGTTTGGCAGTATACCAGGACATTGGAACTGGTTGGGTCCCCAGAGCCCCTCAACCAACACCCAGGGTTATTGTGTGGTATTAGAGTCAGGTGTGTCATGGACTGACTGGTTTTCTCTCACTTTCCCCTCAATACAATGGTCTCTCTCTCTCTCTCTCTCTCTCTCTCTCTCTCTCTCTCTCTCTCTCTCTCTCTCCTCTCCCCCTCTCTCCTCTCTCCGAAACCCCAGGGGACAGGCCACACAATACTGCTGGCTCCAGCATATAGAAGCTGATGGCCTGGCCCCTCTTCTAGGGTTCTGTAAAGTTACTGAGAGAGAAGGAATAGGTCTTACAGCCCCAAAGGCTCCTCCTTCTGAGACTCAGGCCAGGTCAGGCCATGTTGTCCCCCCTGCCCCCATCCACCCCTGGCCCTCTCTCCTCCAGTAGATAGGTCAGAGCAGTGACGCAGGAGTCAGGGGCCCTGGAAAGAGCAGCCTGTGGGAGGGGTGTGGTGGTCGGGACAGAGCTCACATGCGGACGTGTGTGAACGTGTGTTTGAGTGTATGTCTCACAGTTGGGCCACAGTTGGGGAGCAGAGCTGGGTTCCGAGTGCTGAGCCTGGATGGCAGGGTCATGAAGAAACTCTGAGAAGGCCCAAAGTGACTGGGAGATAGTCCAGAGTCAGCAAGATCAGGTTCATGTGGCTTCCAGTCAGCTCACCAGAGTTGTCTCCTGCCCTAACCTGACACCTTGCCTTGATCATGCTCTCCCCAGCCAAACCCCTTCTTCCAGCATGTCATGTGGACAGCCTGACAATCCTGACTGCTCAATGACAACTGCAACTTCCTGGTGCACCTTCTGAGTCTTTCCTCCTGAGGTGTGTGTGTGTGTGTGTGTGTTGATGCAAACGTGCAGGCCAGAGGCTGGCTTCGTGATGTCTTTCTCAGTTGCTTCTACCCTTTGTTTTTGTGACTGTAATAAACTAATTGTGTGTGCATCTACGTGTATGATCTCTACACGTAGGAGGTTGGGGGACAGCTCACAGCAGTTGTTTCTCTATGTGAACAATGTGGGGGGGGGTCTCAGGGATCAAACTCAGGTCATCAGATTTGGTGGCAAGTACTTTTACCCACTGAATCATCATGTCCCTGGCCCTCCGCCTCAGTTTTTAAGGCAGTGTCTTAGTGAAATTGGGGCTTAATGATTCAGTTAGACTAGCTGCCCAGTGAACTCCAGGGACCCCAGTCTCCATCTCCCCAGCACTAGGATGACAATCACATGCCTCCATGCCCAGCTTTTGATGTGCATGTTGGGGAATCTAAATCAGGTCCTCATGTATATGAAGCAAACAACAACTAAGTCATTTCCTCAGCTCCCCCTGCCATTCTTATTTATATTTGTATGTTATGTAACACATCATATACTAAAGATTATCTGTTTCGATCTTATATGTATGGGTACGTTACCTGTGTGTCTGCGCACAATGTGGGTACAGTACCTGCAGAGGCCAGAAGGAGGCATCAGATTCTTTGAATCTGGAGTTACACAGTTACTAGTTGCTGTGGGGTTGCTAGCAACTGAACCTGGCTCCTGTGCAGCAGCAGCAAGTGCTCTTAACTGCCAGTCAACTCTCCAGCCTCCTCTACTTAGTTCTTAATGCTGTCTAAGGTCTCTGACCATTGTTTGTCCCTCCCCACTAGAATGTTACCAGACTCTGCCATTCATGACTCAGTCCTCAGGTCCCTTCCTAGTCAGCTGTATATATTCCACAAACATTTCTCTCATCTTTACATTTTAAGATTAGATTTATATGTTTTGTTTTATGTGAGGGTGTTTTGCCTGTGTGTGTGTGTGTGTGTGTGTGTGTGTGTGTGTGTGTGTCCCATATGTGTGCCTGGTGCCCACAGAGGTCAGAAGGGGACATCAGATTCCTTGGAACTGGGGTTATAGATGGTTGTGAACCACCATATGGATGCTGGGAATAGAATCTGGGTCCTCTGCAAGAGTAACATATGCTCTTAACCACTGAGCCATCTCTTTAGCCCCTCTTTCATCTTAAAAAAATTATTTATTTTTTATTATGTATATAGTGTCCTGCCTTCATGTATGCCTCCACCAGAAGAGGGCACCAGATCTCAAAACAGATGGTTGTGAGCCACCATGTGGTTGTTAGGAATTGAACTCAGGACCTCTGGAAGAGCAATCAGTGCTCTTAACCTGAACCATCTCTCCAGCGACCCCCCCCCTTTATCTTTTGAGATAGAGTCTCAATATATAGCCCAGGCTGGCCTCAGCCTCCTAAGTGCTGGGACAGGAGGGCACCCCCACACCAGCATTTGGAAATTTCCTGAATGAACAAAATATCCTACTCTTAAAAAAAAAAAAATCCTAGTTATTCAGAATAGCTTTCAAAACGGTTATACAACCTGAGTCCTCCCTAGGGGCATCTCCTCATCCTGCCCTCCCTCCCAGTAACCCCAGTCTCCTTCCACACCCCTCAGGTCACTTTACATCCAACCTGCTCAGTCCTCAAGTCTGATCTCATAGTGATCTCTGCCATCCAATTTGCCTTAACTTCTCCAGTTGGACATGAGCTTGCTCACCCTCTCCTGAGCTCTTAATGCCTCAGATCTGCACATTCCAGTTCTGATACATTGCCTATTAGTCACACACAGAACAGAACTTGCTTTGCTATTTACAGCAAGGGCAGGACTTAGGTGTTAATACATTTTTCCCCCCTTGCAAAGTGAATAAGGGTCTTGCACAAAGCAGATGTTAGTTCCGGGGACCTGAGTTATCTGTAGAGCAATTACCTAGAAGGTTCCAGTGAGGGAGGAAGCATGGCTCAGTGGTAGAGCACCTGCTTAGACTCCCCCAGTGAGGGGCTGGGGGTGTGGCTCAGCAGTAGAGCTCTTGCCAAGACTCCCCCCAGTGAGGGGCTATAGGGGTTAGCTCAGCAGTGGAGTGCCTGCCAAGACTCCCCTAGTGAGGGACTGGGGGTGTGGCTCAGCAGTAGAGTGCTTGCCTAGAATCCCTCAATAAGGGTGTGGGAGCTCAGTTACAGAGCATTTGCCAAATGTACAGAAAGCCCAGGGTTCGGGCCTCAGCACTGCAAAAACAAAGCAAGGACCCAATATCAACGTGCCCATATGTCCTCAGCAATATGCCACAGGCTTTCTGTCCTGAAAGTTACATTTCTGGGTCCTAGAAAAGGAGGAGCGAGAGGGGAGGAACCCCACAGTCCTCACTCTCTCTGTATCTGATTCCTCAGCAGGGACAACTCTGGCTTTTAGAGCAAGTCGAAAGACTTGTAAGGAGGAAAAGCACTTGGGTTGCTTCCAGACTCCAGCTCTAGGTGTTTCTGATCTGAATCCCTGTCCCGAGATAAGGACGCCCCCCAGAGGAAGTGATCTGGTGTCCAGCCATTCATAGATCAACTCCTCACTTTAGTCTAGGCTTCCCGCACATCTCATAGATGTGCACCCCACTGGGCTCCCCTCCTGGAAATCAGAATCTGTCCACCCCCCCCCCAAGGAAGACCCCCCTGACAGCGTGCGTGCCTGGAACAGCCCGCTCCACCCCAGCAAGACCCAGACCCAGGCGTCTTGCCCCTTGCTCTGACCCCAGGTGGCCCCCACCCCTGGTGACCCCTCACGCACACACAGCCTCACCCCCACCCCCACCCGCGCACGCACACAGGCTGATAACATCCCCGACCCCCGACCGGAGCCACAGTGTCCCCGGACCAAGCCTGGCCGGTGGCTGCTTCTTGCTGTGTTCCCGAACAGATCCGTGGCCAGGGCCACCGCGTCCCCACTCTGCCCGCGCTCCCTGAACGGTGACCACCTTCTTTCAGGCGAGTGGGGTGACCTGGTCCCACAGATCTTCTAAGGATGAGGACTAGCAGCGTGGACACTGGCCCAGCCCCGGGTCACTAAGGGGCCCCGGCAGCCAGGCGCGGAGATGGGGGTGCCCGGTGAGTATTCACAGGCTAGGGACCTGTGACCTCCGAGGCTCCTGTTTGAGCAAGGATTTACATCTGAAGCTATTGGCCAGGAAGTGGCCGTGTACAAGGACCTGCGACTCGCCAAGGATCAAGGAAGAGAGAGGGGGGTGGGGCAGCCTCCACGTGCACTCAGGGGTTTGGGGAGCCCTCCCGTGAATGACAAAAAAGGGGAGATCCAGAACAGGGACAAAGTTTAGGATTTTAGGGAGTTGAGGCGCTGCTCCGTGGGTGAGAAGCTTCTGAAAGAATTACCTGCGTCTCAGGATCTGCCAGCCTCTGGCGCGCACTCACAGTGAAGTTTGGCCGAGAAGTGGATGCCGGTCGCTTGGGGGGTGGGGTGTGCAGCGCCGAGAGATAGAAAGAAGGCCACTCAGGCAGAGCCTAAGCAATTGCAAGGTCGGGGTCAGCAGAGACTGGAAAGACAGAGGAGCCTCGCTCAGCAAACCAGCCTCTCTCTGTAGTCCCACCGCCCCCTCCCCTCCCTGCCTCACACCCAGCCCGCCTTTCTTCTAGAACGTCCCACCCTGCCGCTTTTGCTGTCTTTGCTCCTGCTTCCTCTGGGCCTTCCAGTCCTCTGTGCTCCCCCACGCCTCATCTGCGACAGCCGAGTTCTGGAGAGGTACATCTTGGAGGCCAAGGAGGCAGAGAACGTCACGGTAAGCTCCTTGGCCCCACAAAAGAAAGAAACTGATTGTTGGGGAGCTGGGAATTTGGGTTCCTTCCTGGGCACTGCTTTTAGGGTCAAGATGAGATGTTTAGCCCTAAACCTCTTCCACCGCCACCACCCTTCCCCCAATGATAAAGCTGGAGAGGGTTGTGGTTCAGTTTGGTAGAGTGCTTGCTTAGTTTAGTGTGCCAGAAGCCCTGGGTTTAATTCCCCACTGCGCTCAAACCTACATTCGCAGTACTTGAGAGGCGAAGTAGGAGGATCGGAAATTCAAGGTGATCCTCCGAGGCCAGCCTCAAACTTGAAACTCCGACATGAAACTCTGTCTAAAATAAGAAAGAATAATAAAGCTGGTGGCACCCAACACATGCCCAGTAACATTCAAAGCAAAGAGTATCTGGTGGCTTTTTGTGAATGAAACCCTCGGAGGTCTTGACCCAGTGCTGTGTCTTTTAGATGGGCTGTGCGGAAGGTCCCAGACTGAGTGAGAATATTACAGTCCCAGATACCAAAGTCAACTTCTATGCTTGGAAAAGAATGGGGGTGAGTTCTGTTTTCTTTTTTCTCCTTCCTAGAGGTGGGTGGGTCTTAGTCTGACACCTTGATAGTGTGGGAGGAAGAATGATAAAGATAATGGCTGATGGGATATGCTAGCTCATCCATCCACCCACTCATGTAGCTAGCCTTACTGTATGCTTTTCTGTTCCATCCACCTAGCCGCTAGGGTGTCTGGTAGCCAGGGAGACACAGGGAAGGACTCTGGCTTGCTCTTCCTAAATCTTTTGCCTCATCTAGGTGGAAGAACAGGCTGTAGAAGTTTGGCAAGGCCTGTCCCTGCTCTCAGAAGCCATCCTGCAGGGCCAGGCCTTGCTAGCCAACTCCTCCCAACCACCAGAGATGCTTCAGCTGCATATAGACAAAGCCATCAGTGGCCTGCGTAGCCTCACTTCCCTGCTCCGGGTGCTGGGAGCCCAGGTGAGTAGGCATGGGTGTGCACTCTGTTACTTGCCCTTTCTATAGGGTGGGCCAAGAATTGCTAAAGAGTACTGAGGGCTGAGTCTGCAAGATAGCTCAGTGGGTAAAGGTGCCTGCCACCAAGCCTGATGCCCTGGATTTAATGTCCCTAGAAGCCACAGAGTGTCCCTCAAGCTGGTCTCTTACCACCACCCACCTGCTGTGGTGCATAGGCACATATAAATGAATTGATGTAATAACAAATTTAAAACAAAGGATACTGAGAGCTCACGCTGGGAGGTGGGGTGCTGGGGTGCTCTCTGCACAAATGTTGAGTTCAATCTCTAGCATATCTGTTCACACAACAAATAGACAACCAAACCAAACCAAACCAAAAGGGAGGTAGGGTGGGACATACAGGTAACCCCAGGGCTGGGAGATTCCCGGGACTCACTGGCCAGCCAGTCCTACTCAGATGGTGAGCTCCAGGTTCAGTGAGAGATGCTGTCTCAAAAACTAAGGCGGAAGGGCTGGAGAGATGGCTGGGTGATGAAGAGAGCTTGCTGCCCTTGCAGAGTTCAGTTCCCAGCACCCACATCAGGTGTTCACAGCCGCCTTCAAGTCCAGCTCTCGGGATCTGAGGCTGGATGCTAAGCTCTCAGCATCTGCACACATTCACATCCAGTCAGTGGAGAGTGACTGAAGAACACACACCTCTGGCCTCTATACCCACACACGTGCACGCGCATACACCCGCCCCCACAGATAACACTGAGGACTCTCTTCACTCCCCCCAACCTGTCCTCTGTCACATTTCATCTGTAGTTCTCAGCACTTCAGTGACATCCCATTTTCTCTTGACAGAAGGAATCGATATTATCTCCAGATGCTACTTCACCGTCTCCACTCCGAACACTCACAGTGGATACTTTCTGCAAACTCTTCCGGGTCTACTCCAACTTCCTCCGGGGAAAACTGAAGTTGTACACAGGGGAGGCCTGCAGGAGAGGGGACAGGTGAGCTGCCGCCGCCACTGTGACGTATCCACCAACTTTGCTCACCATCGCTGCCTGTGTCACGCCAACCCTCCATCACTCCCAACCCTCACCAAAGGGGTTGTGACCTCCTCACCAGCTTGTCCTATGGACACTCCAGCACCAGCAGTGATCTCTTGGGGGAGCCAGAAGAACTTTCCAGAGCTCCATTCTGAAATCTCAAGATGTTACTGGGCCAGCCTGAGGCCCCAAGGCAGGAGAGACTTGAAGAACCATCTTGGATTTGTTTTGTTTTTGTTGAGACAGGAAGGTCTCACATAGCCCAGGCTGGCCTGGAACTCGCTATGTGGCTAAGGATGATTTTGGACTCCTTATCTTCGTGCTTCTGTTTCCTGAGTGCTGAGATTGCAAGCATGCACCACCCCCACCCCATTTATGGGGTGCTGGACATGGAAGCTGTGGCACCGGGCATGCTAGGCAAGCACTCTTACTCTACCAACTGAACTATATCCTCAGCACCCAGAGACCAGCTTAGAACTCAGGGACAGACATCGAAAGGCAATCAGTGCCCTGCCGGAACTGATACTCTGCAGGGAAAGCTTTGTGGTTCAATCTTTGTGGCAACTGCGAAGAACACAGGGACTGGAGAATTTAGGGGGCAAGGCATGAATTTTCCAGACCTCATGGGTTCTCTCTCCCCTGACACCATGACCCACTGGACAGTAGAGGGGTGGGAACCACGAAGATAGAATGGTAACCGACTCTTGCTTTCATGGGAGGGAAGGGGTTTGAAGTTTTGTGTCTTTTTAAAATACCACTGGCAACAGCTGAAATCACCAACCTATCTCCTGGCTTGTTTATCTTCACTCGTGTCCCCCCGCCCCCCGCCAGCTTTCCTGGCTCTACCTCCCCGCAACCTGGAAGCCAAGCATTAGATCTGGGAAACCAGAGGTGGAGGGGGTTGGGCCCTACGTGCTGCCTTGCATGGCCTATCTGACCTCTTGACCCCACTGGGCTTGAGGCCACAATGCCTGCCCACGCTGGTCAATAAGCAGGCTCCATTCAAGGCTGTCTCTTAGTGGGCAGCTGCCAACCCACTAGGACAAGTGCTGAGTGAGCTGAGGGAACAGGAGCCAGTACATGGGGACTCCCCTTTAGGGGTTGGTGGCAAGGGCCAACCCTGGTTAATGGATCAAAATGTCCCTAGCACTAGTCACTTACCTTAGGATATAAACCCATTGTGAACCCAACCACCTTTGTCTTTCATCTTCTGAAAGGTCACTCTGAGGGTTTGCCCTGCAACTTGCAGGAGAGTCAACAGATGCAGGAGTGATAGGTACCACAGTCAGGGGACAAGGGTGACTCCTTCCCCAAAGTAGTGCTTCAGGTGGGAAAGCATGCTTAGGAGAGACCCACACAAGGAGTCAAAGATGACCCACATTGTACCAGGCCCCCAGTCCCGGCTATTATCCTATGTGGTTGTCATCCATTCTGTTTTCAAAACAAGACCTGCAGAATCCAGCCTGAAAGCTGAATATCTTTGCAGTCCATTGCAGGAAAAATTGCATGCACATTGAAGGAGTTGGGGGCTGGAGAGAATTTACTAGGGGTGTGTGTGTGTGTGTGTGTGTGTGTGTGTGTGTGTTCTTGCGTGCTCATGTGTCTGTAATTAAGGTGGGAGGAGTCTGCAAAAGGGAAGACTAAAGAATTTTGGGGAAGGCGAACTTAGCTCTTGGACTACAGTGCCCTCTTCAGGCGCAGTTGGGAACTGTTACTGTTAGGGAGCCTTCCAAGTAATTTCCTTTCTCCAGGCTCCTTCCTTTCAGTACAATGTTTTATTCTAGTTTCCACACCAGACATCCGATTGTTGCCTCCATCACTATGAACATGCAAGGGCGAAATATCTGTTGTGGGCTGTTGGAACTGGAATTAACAGACTCAGGGGTGGGGTTGGTGTTTGTCTTTGTTTGGTTTTTGAGACCAAAACGGGCTAAATTGCCAGGCAGTCCTGGAACTTAGAATTTCCTACCTCAGTTTCCCAAGTGCTGGGAGTGCAGGCCTGGGCCACTATATCTGACTTAGTTTTGTTATTTTTTTTCTTTGTTACTTTGTTTTGTGTGCGTGTAGGCCAGAAGAGGGGGTTGGATTCTCTAGTACTAGACTTATAGAAAATTGTGAGCTACCCAATGTAGGACCTGGGAACCGAACTCTGGCCCTCTGTAAGAGTAGCAAGCACTGTGTTGACTTTCCAGCCACATTAGTCTTGCTTTGTTTGTTTGTTTGCTTCTGGGACAGGGTCTCATTATGTAGCTCTGGCTGTCCTGTAATTCCAGCACTCTATAGACCGGGTTGGCTTTGAACTCATAGGAATCCACCTGCCTCTGCCTGGTGACTGCTGAGATTAAAGGCTTGTGCCCCCATGCCCCGCTTTAGTTTTACGTTTTAAATTTCTTTAAGACTTTTTATTTATTCTTTGTGTCTTTCACGTCGTGCTTCCTGATTCCACCCTTCCCCCAAGAATAAAACAACAAATTTAAGTGAAAAAGAGAGAGAGAGAGAAGAAAGGGAAAATCTTGTCACAGAAGCTGCAGCATAACATAGCAAGTCACACAGAAAACACGTTTATCCATACTTTTTTTTTTTTTTTTTTTTTTTTTTTTTTACAGGCAGGCATTAATCGCAAATAATCAGGTTTGGTCAGGTTTGAGGTCCCTGGTCTCTGCTGCACCATCCACACTGGGACTCCTCTGGACATCCTGTTGCTGCCCCTGGGTCCCCAGGACCGACCCCTCCCCCCATGCTCCAGCAGATCACAGATGTTGAATGTTGGGGTGGGAGAATGTATAACGCTGGTCTGGTTCTGGGCCTGGGTGGTTGCAGGCTTGCTCGGCCTGCTAACTCTCCCCTGTCTTCTCCACCAGGGCGAGAGCAAGAGGCGGGACCAGTTCCCCTGATTTCACATCCTCAGGGTCCCTTCAGGGCCAGCTCTTCCACCTGCCTCAGGCTTTGATGGGGGTGAGTGGCGGGGACAGGGCTGGGGAGGGAGGAGGACACCTTTCCCCTGCCCATGCCACCACATGACAGATGAGGAGTGGGGATGGCTCCCCACCACTTCCGCCAACAGGGCCAGCTCTACTGTGCTGCCCAGGTGAGATGCAGGGCCGCTTTCTTGAGTGCTGCAGCTCGTGGGGGGAGGGGCAGTAAGGCTCAAGGAGTAAGGGGGGCACCTCTTCCCCACCAACACTCCCACATGTCAGACCAGTAGTGGGCACAGCTCTCTCATGCTCACAACTTCAGCTCCGGCCCACCCAACCTCCACCAACAGGGTTGGCACTATTGTGCCGCCCAGACAAGATCTGGGGCCTCTCCCAAGTGCTGCAGCTGGTGGGGGGTGGGGGCAGGGACAGCTCTCCTGCCCTTACAACCTCAGGTAGTCTGGCTTGTAAGATCAAGGAAAAGCACTAATAAACAGTTGTCACCTGGCCATGAGTTTGACCTTTACCAACCCAGAGTCTTGTCTACCTTCTCTCATTGCTGTAACCAAATAGCTGACAAGAAACAACTCGGAGGAGAAAGGGTTCATTTCCACTGCCACTTACTCTTCCTTCTAGGGGACACGATCTCTCATGGCTGGGAAGGCATTGCACCAGGAAGATGAGGCGGCTGGTCACATGGTATCCCCAGTCAGGCAGCAGAGAGAGATGGATGCTGCTACTGCTTAGCTTGCTCTCTCCTTTTAATGCAGCTCAGGACTCCAGGCAGAGAATGATGGGAACACTCACTTCAATAACCCAGAACTAGGCAATCCCTCCCTTGATGTGCCCACAGGCTGGTTCTCTCTGGTAGTTCTAGACCCTGTCAAGTTGACAATGACAAGGACATCACAGCATCTTAGCTTGGTTTGTTTTTAAGTCTCAGATATGGAAATCGTTAAGTAGCTGGCTTTCCTTTCTCGCTGTGATTCAGGGATCTGACCCTATTTCCCAACCTCTCTTCAGACATTTCACGATTCCACATTTTAAAGATGGGCGATGCAAGCCTGTAATTCCAGCACTCAGATGTCTGAGGCAAAGGACCAGGAATTCCAGTCCAGCCTGGGCCATGTAGTGAGAGCCATCCTGGTTTTGTTTGTTTGTTAGCAATAATTGAACATTGCTATGGTCAATCTTTTGTTGTAGTTTTTGTTTGTTCAAGACAGGGTTTCTCTGTGTAGCCCTGGCTGTCCTGGAACTCGCTCTGTAGACCAGACTGGCCTCGGACTCACAGAGATGCTCCTGCCCCTGCCTCCCTAGTGCTGGGATTAAAGGCGTGTGCCACCACCACCTGGACTGAGTGTCACCTTCTGATAGCAGCCCAGGGAAAAGGACATGAAAGAAGAAACTGCTTTTGGCTTACTTGCCCTCACTTTCACTGACAAGTCTGGATTCATGTTGCTGTGGTTGTCCTTCACCAATATCAGAATCTTTGGATTCTAATGTGGACCAAAGATCAGGGCTTCAGTGCCAGATTAGGACCACTCAGACATCCATCCTTGTGAACTGAGTGACTTCTAGATCTCCCTAGTGTGAGACCAAAGGAGAATTAGGCAGAAAAGACTTATTGGCTGATTTGCTGGAAGCACAGCTGGCCCCTCCTATTTGCTTAGTGTGACTTCGCTTGCTACCTGGAACAGAATGACCTGGAGAAACAGCCAATGTTGCCCTTCACAGTCTGCTGACGGCCACGTGTGCTTCTGTAAAATCTCACTTCCCTGCCCCACCTCGTGGTTTTAGAGTATACCTTGAGACTATAAACTGGGCCCAGGACCAGAGTCTTTCAGGAGCTGTCCTGGCTTTGGTCCACTGGTGACATCTCTCCTCCATTTTCACTGGGAGTATTTATTCCAGCAAGATTACTGCAACAAGACAGTCAGTGTTGGGCTTCCTGGACCTCATCCTGTAAGTCAATCCAGTAAATCCTCTTTACATATGTATGTATGTATGTATGTATGTATACACACACCCCCCCAAAGGGGATTTATTTTACTTATGTGTATACATATATATGTATATATGTATATATATATGTATACATAGGTGTGTGTGTATATATATAAATGTGTGTATGCATATGTGTGTGTTTATGTATGTATATGTGTGTATCTATGTGTGTGCATATATGTGTGCATATGTGTGTATATGTAATTTTCATGTATATATGTATTATGTGTATGTATATGTATATGTATATATGTGGCTGTATGTATGCTTCTGCATATATATATTATGTATATATGTGCATATGTATTCATGTGTGTGTGTGCATGTATTTGTATGTGTATATATGTATGTGTGTATATATGTGTGCATGTATGTATATGTGTGTACGTGTATTAATTCTACCAGTTCTTTTCCTTTTGAAAATCTTGACTACAACAAACATGGGCTCTTGGTTTCCTCTGAGACAGCATAAAGAAGTCTTGCTGGAACAGATAAGCTGGCAAAATGCTTGCCTTGTAAGCACAAGGACCTGAGTTTGAACCTTCAGAGCCATGTAAAAAGATGGATATGGTGATGCACATCTGTAATCTCAGTGGCGGCAAGATGGGAAGTAAAGACAGGTGGATCCCTGCAGCTCACTGGCCAGCTAGCCCAGCCTACTTGGAGTGCTCCAGACCAATGAGAGACCCTGTTTCCAACAAAAGGTGGAAGATTCCTGGGGAATGACACCTGAGATTGTCCTGTGACCTACATACAGACACACAGACACACACAGAGGTGGGCGGGGAGGGCAAGGAGAGAGAGAGAGAAAGAAAGCAAAAAGAAAGAAACAAACAAAAAATCAAACCCAAACAATAATAAAAAATTTTTTCATTTTGAGACAAGGTCTCGCTCAGTTGCCTGAGTTGGTCTGAACCTGAGGTCATCCTGCCTCAGACAGGACTGTGCTATGGGTCTAGCAAGGTTTTTTTTTTTTTTTTTTTTTTTTTGGTTTTGGTAGTTTTGTTTTGTTTTGTTTGGTTTTTGACTACAGGTGGATGTGGGCATGCATCTGTTATCTCAATACCCAGAGCTAAAGCAGGAAATCTTCCAAGTCTGCCTGGGCTACATAGTGAGATCCTTAACTAAAAAACAACCATTTCCATGTGGTGGCTCATGCCTGTGATCCCAGAACCCAGGAGGTTGATGGAGGAGGATTACTTCAAATCTGAAGACATCAAGGGCCAAAGTTTCTATCTTAAAAATCAAAACAAAAACAAGAGATGGAAAGAGAGTTAAGCAGTAAAAGTGTCTGCTGGCAAGTCAGATGATCCAAGTTCAATACCCACAACCAACATGGAGGACAGAGAGAACCAACTCCTGCAAGCTGTCGTCTGAACTCCACAACCATGCCATGGCATGGGTGTGTGAGTGTGTGCGCGCATGTGTGTGTATACATGCACTGACACACATAAATAAATTTAAGAAATCCTGTGTGCACAATTAAAACTTTGTCACAATGTTTTCACCAATATGCATATTGTCACTGAGATTATAACTGTCAATCAACATCCTGTCCAACTATGTCAATCATTTCAATTTAAATTCTTTTTCCTTTCTTTCTTTTCCTTTTCTTTTTCTTTTTTCCGACACAGGGTTTCTGTGTATAACAGTCCTAGATGTCCTGGAACTCGCTTTGTAAAGCAGGTTGCTCTCAGACTTCCAAAGTTTCACCTGCCACTGCCTCCTGAGTGCTGGGACTAAAGGCATGGACCTGGCTGTATGTAGGTTTTCATTTTAATTTTTTAGCTAGGCTTGATTCTTCAAAATGGAAGCAGAGGTGCACACGCGCGCGCGCGCACACACATACACACACACACACACACACACACACGTCATATATACATAGACATGTATTTTGAATATATGTAGTCAGTATAATATAGATAGTATGTATAGTCTATACAGTTTTAATTTGAAAATTTTAACAAGATAAATATTTTAAAACATGGGGCTGGAGCGATGGACTGGTAGTTAAAAGTACTTGCTACTCTTTCAGAGGACTGGAATTTGTGTCCCAGCATGTAGGTGAAGCAACTCACAGCCAGCTGTAACTCCAGCTGCTAGGAATCTAAGGTCCTCATCTGGCGTCCTTGGACACGTGCACTCACATGTGTACTCTCCACACACACATAAAATAACAAAGTAAAATTCTGTGTGCGTGTGCGCGCGCGCACTAGTTTGAGAGTGGCTCAGGGCTAGACGGTGAGTCCCACCCTGGGCTACAGAGTGAGACCCTGTCTGAAAAAAAGAAAAGGTGGGGATGCGGCTCATCGGTGGGCCGCTTGCCTAGTATACACGGTACCTGACGCCCAACACCGCATAAACTGGCATATGGCAGCACTGTAGCCGCAACTTCATAATGAATTGGAGGCCCCCCTGGGCTACAAGATTCTGTCCTAGAAAAATGAAATAGGGGTCGACAAGATGGCTTAACTCACTGCCAAGCCGAACAATTGGAGTTTGATTCTCAGAATCCACACGGTGAAAGGACAGAACCAATGCCCCCCCCCCACACACCCTTTCAAATGTTTCCTGGCATCTTGCATTTCTTCCTTCGATTTTCTCTCCCTCATTATTTCCAGCTGTTCACTTGGCTCTCAGCAGCATCTGCCACTGTCCCCAGTTGTAGAATGTTAGGTTTGAATGATTTTTCCATCAGAATTCTGCAGCTAGTGTTCTGCTGCGTTTAGAATCTATGGTTGCTACCAAGGAGACGGAAGCCATGAGGATCCCTGGTCCTTAGTATGTGACCTGTTCCTTACTAACTAAAAGGGTTCCCTATTTTCAGCCCTGATAGTCAGAAATTCCACACAGTAGTTTCTGTGATTCTCTGAATCCACCGTTCTAGGTACCTTTTAATCTAGAGATTTGGGTGCTTCAGCTCTGGGACTGTTCTCTTGCTTTCTTAGATGGCCTACCAAGATTATAATCCCAGAATTTGGAGGCAGGAGGATCAGGAGTTCAAGGCTAGCATGGCCTACATCATGAATCTGAGGCCAGCCTGGGCTCTGTGAGACTATCTCTCTCTCTCTCTTCCTTTCCTCTGTTATTTTTTTTTTAATTATTTTTGTTTGATGCTGTACTTCATGACTGGTTTCTGTCTCACTTTTTCTTGTTGTCTCTTTATTTCTGTCTAGAACTCTTTTATTGGGTTTCCAACTTCAACTCTGGTAACTTTACATTCCCAGGGACTTCTTGAATGCTGTGATTTTTTTTTAATGGCCTCTTCAGAAGGGTGACAAGAGAGGAGGGCCAGGTGTTTATAAAGTGGCCTGGGACCCTCACTGTAATCTTCCTCTCTACCTGAGGGCCACCTCCGAGGTCCCCTATGGCTCCTCCAGTTTGGACTCTGGTGCTGCTGGTGGGGGCTGCCTGGGGCCAGGACCAAATGGCTGCCCTTGTGCGGTAAGCTGGATTGGGGACGGTAGTGACGAATGGGGCGGGTTTTCCAGGTTGCATCTGGGGGTGCCAGAGGGAGCAGGAAGCCCTAACAAACTAAAAAAGGAAAGCCTAAGGATGTAACTTAGTTGGTAGAGGGCTCACTTGACAAACACAAAGCCCTGGGTTCAGGCCATAGCACCACATGAACTTGGTGTGGTGACTCGGGATGTAACACTAGTACTTGGAAGGTGGAGGCGAAGGATCGGGAGTTCAAGGTCACACTTGATTATATATCAAGTTCTAGGCAAGCCTGGGTTACATGGGGCCCTGCCTCAAAACTGAAAAGGCAGAAGACTAGGGAGAAAGGTCAGTGGAATTGGGGAGAAGATGACCTACTGACCAGGATGAGGAGAGCCTCACATCTCCACAACCTGAAACTGAGGTGACATTCCAGGCTGAGAGGAAAAGACAAGGGTTTGTAAAGTGGGGATAAGGGCTGGGTGTGGTGGCACAAACCTGTAATCCTAGCACTAGGGATGAGGGAGGCAGGAGGATTGTGAGAAAAGGAAAACAAGCTAGGGGTGGTGGCGAACTCTGTAATTCCAGTACTCATGAGGTGGAGGCAGGAGAATCATATCTTAAGATCATCCTCAGTTCCACAGGGAGTTTGAGGGTAGCCTGGGACGCTGTCAGAGAGAGAGAGAGAGAGAGAGAGAGAGAGGAGTAAAGGAAGGAAAATAGGAAGATACAGCACCAAAATGTAACCATAGTTATATTTTGATATATGATATATATGATAATTTTAATAATGACAAAAGGTAGCGTGTTTTGCTTTCTCCAAATCAATCCCAAGGAGACAGACCTCTCCGGACCGGAAATCGATGGTGCACACTTCGAGGGAGAATTGTGAGTTGGAACTAAGGCTGTTCAGGCCTCCTCTCCCTCCCCATGATTCATGTTCTAACCATGAACTCCGGTCCCTAGCACAGGGCTTGTCAGAACACAACATGGGATAAATATGCTAAGGGCAGCTGCAGACAGCCAAGAGCAGAGGGGACAGTGGGAAACCCTTATCTAACTCTGCCTGAAAGATCCCATTCAAATTCAATATGACAAGCACTAGATATTTTGGCACAGGCCTGTCATCCCAGCACTTGGGAGGCCAGAGCAGGAGGATCATAAGTTCAAATCCTGCCTGTACTGTCCAGTAACAAGACCTCATCTAGAACAACACAATAGTTAGCTAGGTATTACAGTGCACACCTGTAATCCCAGCTCTCAACAGGTTGAGGTAGGAGGATCTGGACTCAAGGCCACCTTGGGCTACCTGAGAACAGGAGACCTAGCTTAAGAGGGAGAAGGTGCTGGGCGGTAACTCAGTAGGTAAAATGTTTGCTGCATAAGCATAACATCCAGAGTTCCATCCACATTATCTAGGTAAAATGCTGGGTTGGGAGAACACCCTGCAGTCCCAGCACTAGAGAGGTAGAAACAAGAGGATCTCTAGGGTTCCCTGGTCCGTGAGCATAGCTGAATCAGTGAGCTCTGGGTCATGAGAGACCCTGTCTCAAAACATAAGATGGAGAGGGACCGAGGAGGGCACCTGATGTTAACCTCTGGTCTCTACATGCATGCACCATGTTCACATGTGCTTGCTTGCTTGCTTGCATGCATGCACGTGTGCACATGCACACACACACATGCACATCCCCAAGATAATAGTAATAACAGGCACAATAAAACACACGCCAAGACAAGGCCTGTCTGACGGAATCAGCCCACACTCTGGTTTGTGCTCCCCGACTTCCCAGCTTGACATTTCTCCCTAGGAATTCTGTCTCCTGAATCTGAACTCTTAGTGGTAGCCTTCTCTAAGCTTAGTGACCCTGCTGACCCCACCTCCCAGTGTGGCTCTGTGACCTGACCCCTGCCCTATGCCCTTTCCGAGGCCTCACTGAGGCTCTTTCTTCCTAGCCATTCTCTCGAGCTGTGACTTTGAAGATAATACCAGACCTTTCTGCGATTGGTCTCAAATGTCTGCAGATGATGGGGACTGGGTTCGAACTATTGGGCCCTCCTCTTCTGGCACTTCTGGCCCCCCAGGGGGCTACCCTAATGGAGGTAAAGAGTCCGAGGGAAGCCTAAAGTTTGGAGGAGGGCAGTGGAGAAGGCATAAAGTTGGGAGGGGGTTGCTGGAAGCCCAGCTGAGCAGGGGTTGGACGGGTCAGCCCCTGGGAACAGCAAGGTCTCAGCCTCCCCCATTCTGTCTCCCTATAGAGGGTTACTACCTGCACATGGATGCCAGAAACTTCCCTCGGGGCGGAGTGGCACGCCTGCGTAGCCCCGACATATGGGAGCAAGGCCCACTCTGCATCCATTTTGCCTACCACATGTTTGGGCTGTCATGGGGTGCCCAGCTCAGACTGCTGCTGCTCAGGGGCCGGAAGCACCACCGGCCCAATGTTCTCTGGAAACACGTTAACACCCAGAGTCCCTCTTGGATGCCCACCACTGTCAATGTGCCAGCAAATCGTGATATACCAAGCTGGGTGAGGTTGGGAGCAGATCTAGAGGTCTGAGAGGGAAGGGGTTTGGAGGAAGGGGCTTAGAAAGGTAGGCTCTGACTGAGGGGGGACCCAGAGGGCAATCATGGAGTCTTGTTGCAACAAGCCTGGTGATCTGAGTTCAGTCTCCAGGACCCATACGGTAGAAGGCTAGAGCCAACTCCCCAAATGTCCTCGAATTCTCACAGTTGTGCCATGTGCTATAAATGAATGTAGTTTTTAAAGAGACCTAGATCCCCAGGCATCTGAATTCAGGGTGGAAACCAGCAACCACCGAGAAGGGAAGCAACTCGTGTGACTCACAGGGTCAGGGTCTCTTTGTTCCTAATTCCACAGCTGATGTTTGAGGGTATGAGGGGAAACACCGCCTACCTGGACATCTCTCTGGATGGCCTCTCTATCCGGCGGGGTACCTGCAATCGGAGTGAGTTCCCATCCCTCTTGGGTGCCTCTCCCCCTCCTGACCCCTGCCAAACTTCCTGAAGTAGGGATGAGACAGTTCAGCACCCAGGACCCTGGTTTCTCATGAGTTGAGGCCCTTGGTTTTCTGTGGCTCCTAAAGAAGTCACTCTGTAAGAGGGTCCCTGTCAACATGGAGTTGTAGGGGATGTCTGGTCTACAGTGACTGACCAGGATACAAGGCCACAGGCTGGCCTATCTTAGCACTGGAAACTGTGTGTCAAGAAACCCATGGTGTGATGGAAGAATGAGTCTCCGTCAGCAGAGTGAAAGCTTAGCGAGCACAAAGCCTTGGGTTCTATCCACAGCACTGCGCACAGCAGGTGTGCTGACTGACACACACCTTTAACCCCAGCATTCTGGAGGATCCCAAGTTGAAGGTTATCCTGGGCTACACAGCAAATATGAGGCCAGCCTGGCCTACATCCCACGCTGTCTCTAAAACAAAAGGCGTCTTTGGTTCCACGAAAACCTGAATGTTAAAGCCTCTGTGGGTGTTAACCCCATACTACATACTACTCTGGTAATTGCAGAATGGTCTTTTCAGGATGACTGGAAAGGAAAAATCCAGAAGCTATGAAGGGAACTACTCACTGAACATGGAGCCTAGGCTAGATGCTTCACAAATATAATTTAATTTAAAACTTTACACAGAGATGATTCCCAGCTTATTATAGACAGAAGTCTGGGATTGGGCAGGTTATGTAATCTCTGCCCAGATCAGGCTGTCCTCAAAGCTTGCTAGAGCTCACTACAGCCTTGAGGGTAAACCTCAGAGTTTGGATCCCAAGCTGGGGCATTTTTTTCTCTAGCTTCCTCCTATGGCAGAAAGCTCATAGCCACTTCCCTTTGAAACTAGGATTTAACCAGGGTTTTGTGTATGTTGGGCAAATATTCTACCACTGAGCCATGCCCATAGCTTCTCACTGCAGTGTTCTGGACAAGGACCCTACTACCAAACCATGGCTCTAGCCCCTCACTGGCAGGCTTTACTGCTGAGACCTGTCCTAAGCCCCATATTTGGAGGATTTTAGATAAGTTTCTATGACTACACTGCACTCTTATTAGTATTATGTTTTGTACAAACGGGATTCTTTTTAGAAAACATAATTTATTTTTATATTCCTTGGTGTTCTTCCTGAATGTATATCTGTATGAAGGTATCAGAAGCCCTGGAACTGCAGTTACAGACAGGTGCTGGGAACTGAACCCAGGTCCTCTGGGAGAGTAGCCAGTGCTCTCAATCCCTGAGTCTTCTCTCCAGCCTTTACTTTTAGCCTTTTGATGGGGAATACTGGGCAAGAGTTCTACTGCTAAGACCTACTTTCTCACTGGGGAAACTCTAGGCAGTGCTCTACCACTGAGCCACAGCCCAGCCCCTCACTGGGGGATTCTAGGCAGGTGCTCTACCACTGAGCCACACCCCAGCCCCTCACTGGGGGATTCTAGGCAGGTGCTCTACCACTGAGCCACACCCCAGCCCCTCACTGGGGGATTCTAGGCAGGTGCTCTACCACTGAGCCACACCCCAGCCCCTCACTGGGGGATTCTAGGCAGGTGCTCTACCACTGAGCCACACCCCAGCCCCTCACTGGGGGATTCTAGGCAGGGGCTCTACCACTGAGCCACACCCCAGCCCCTCACTGGGGGATTCTAGGCAGGTGCTCTACCACTGAGCCACACCCCAGCCCCTCACTGGGGGATTCTAGGCAGGTGCTCTACCACTGAGCCACACCCCAGCCCCTCACTGGGGGATTCTAGGCAGGTGCTCTACCACTGAGCCACACCCCAGCACCGTCTCTTCTTTTCTCTCCTCTCAGTCTGCATGTCCCAGATGTGTACCTTTGATACTCTAAATGATCTCTGCGGCTGGAGCTGGGTCCCAACTGCCACCGGGGCCAAATGGACCCAGAAGAAGGGATCATCGGGGAAGCTGGGCGTGGGGCCTATTGATGACTTCTCTAGCCCTGGCAGTGAGTACTGAAGATATCCTCTGAACCTCCGCTCCAGTGACCTCTGTCCCCTAAAGTGGCATCCCTAAGCCAGGCCAGGTGAATCCCAAGAGCCCCAAGCTTCTTTCAGTTCAGGCATCATGGCAAGAATCATGATTTTGGACTGGAGAGAAGGCTCACTGGCTACTCTTCCAAAGGACCTGGGTTCAGTTTCCAGCACCCACGTGACAGCTTACGGCTGTCTGTAACTCCAGTTCCAGGCAATCCGGCACCCTCACACAGACATACATGTAGGCAAAACACCAATGCACACAAAAATAAGGAAGTCATTTAAACAAATACTTTTTAAAAAGAGGCATGATTTCAAGTATCCCCCAGCTCCTCTACTGCCATGATGGCTGCTGACAATCCTTCCCTTGGTATCTCCCACTCTCCACTTATCCAGTTATTCATCTGGTAGTTTCTGGGTGAATACCCTTCACAGTGTCCCAGAAACTTGAGAATCAGTGTGTAAAACCAGCAAGGATAAAGGTATGATGGTATATACCCGTAAGCCCTGCACTCAGGAGGCCGAGGCAAGAGGATGTGAGGTTCAAGAGCTGCCTTGTCTACGTAGTGAGTTCAAGTGCAGCCTGGGCTAGACCCTGTTTCAAAAACAAACAAAAACTAAGGTCTGGGGACAAAGTCAGCGGTAATGTACTTGCCTATCACACACAAGGCCCTGTGTTTTGTTCTCAGTGCTGTAGAAGGGAGAGAGAGAGAGAGAGAGAGAGAGAGAGAGAGAGGGAGGTGGGGGGGAGGGGTGAAAAGAAATTGAGGGAGGGAAGGAGAGAGGGAGGCATGGTGACAAACACCTGTAATCCAAGCACCTGGCCTCATCAGCACAACCCTGACTTAATGCCATTTGGATTTCCTGCTAAGAAGCCACTGTCTCGAACAGCAAGGGCTGGTAGGGACTACTGAGGAAGATTTGCAGTCACTTAAGCCAAAATGCTCCTTCCCATTCATGGTGAGCCCTTCCTCCTCCGCCTTCCTGTACTCCCGCCTGGGCTTTCTCTTCCTGTTTCTGCTGTCCACTCCTTCCTTTGAGCTCTCACAGAGTCCCTCTCCTCTTTATCACCACATGGTCCCTGCATCCGCCAAGTTTTGGAGGTCAAAGGTCAAGTGATGTTTCAGTTCCAATCCTCAGTTTATACTTGTTCATCTCCCTGATCCTGGAGGTTTACCTTCTAGAAAGTTCTTCACCCTCCCCTTCCCTCTCATTTGAAACCCCCAGTTTCAAATGAAACTGGCCATCTCCTCTCTGAAACCGTTAGCCTTTAACACTAAGTCCAACATCAGTTGTTTTAGTAGTGTTGGTTGGGTTTTTAATCTTTCCTGTTTTGCTTTGAGAAAGGACTCAAAGCCCAGGCTGGATTCCAGTCCCCTGCCTCAGGGTCCTACAATGGCGCAGGGGCCACAGGCACGAGCAGGCCTGGCCCTTGTTTCTTCGTTGTTTTGTATTCCTCTTCCCTGCTTTCTCCTCTGCCTTTTAACCTCTTCCTTTTCTTCCCCCTCCTGCTTTCCTGACACCTGCTCATTTTCTTGGCTTGGCCTCCCTTAGCCCAAGGTTTGCAGGGAGCCAATGGGTCCTGGACAAGCATGCCCGTGTGAGCCTCCCGGGCAGGTCAGTGCCCACTTTCCTCTCTCCTTGGTTACTAGTTGCAAAGCTCAGGCTGATTGGCTGTTTGGCTCTTTGGCTCTGACCGGGGCTCCTGAAGAGTCAGCCAGCACTCAAGGGGCAAGACTGTAATAGCTGTTTCAGGGAGGATGTCTGCATTTACTGTAGTGACACCAGATCTTTACCCAGTGTAAACACTGCCAGTCGTGACTGGGTGTAACCCCTCACTGCTGACACATTCTTGGCTGCTGTCGGAGCTCTCCTCAGCCAGGCCCCTACCTTCCCCAGTTCCCTACACCTTTGTTACCGACCCCCCTGCATCCCAGGCATTTCACTGGCCCTTTCTTTCACAGGTGGCTACTACATGCTCCTGGACCCTACTAATGCAAGGCCAGGACAGAAAGCTGTACTTCTGAGTCCCCTGAGCCATTCCAGCGGCTGTCTGACCCTCTCTTTCCACTACATAATGCGTGGCCAGTCTGATGGCGAAGGCCTTTTCGTCTATGCTACGTTCTTGGGTTAGAGGAGATTACTGACCTGGGCACATCTGGGGGAGGGTTGGACTGATGGGGAAATAAGGAGGACTATCTCCTCAAGGTCTAGGAAAACCCAGTGTACTGTGAGATTGCTCCATGTTTTAGAAATACGAGGGGCGTTGGATTCTAGAAAAATAAAGGCTCTGTCAGTCATAGTGGGCCATAACTACAATCATAGCACTTGGGAGGTATGGGCAGGAAGATTAGAAGTTCAAGGCCAGTTTCTGCTACAAAGTGTGTTTGAAGCCAGCCTATACTACAGGAAACTGTCTAAAAAGAAACAAAAGCAAACTGGCCAGGTAGACAGCTCGTCACTAAAGTGCTTGTCACACAGTCTGAGGGCCTGACTACCGTCCCCACCAACCACGTAGAAAGCTAATCTGGTCTCCATACACATGTATAGGCACATCTGCATATAAACCTGCACACACATACACATATGGGTGTGCACATGCATCCATGTGCTCTCTCACGCATACATGCACAAAGCAGGAGCAATACAAAGAACAAGAATGCATACATGTGTTCGTGTATTATGCATACACACTAAAGCAGGAGTGGGAGTTAGAATGCACACATTCTAAGAGAGACAGAGAGAGAGAGGAGAAAGGGGGGAGGCCAGGGGATTGCTTGCATCTGGAGGAATACTGTCCTCGAGTTCCCTGTGCAACTTGTCCTTCACTCAAGTCCCCATAAACTCCCTTCTCTTCTGGTTTCTCTCCATCATAGGCAACATCCGGAAACATACTCTCTTCTCAGGACACCATGGACCCACCTGGCAGGCGGTGTCTGTCAATTATACAGGACAGGGACTGTTACAGGTACAGAGGAACAAGGGCCTCATTAGGAGTCCTTGTGTATGGTAGATTCTCCTAAGGTTGGAATGAGTTGAGCTTTGGAATGAGTCCAGGCATCAGGAGCAGGAGCTGGGTCTTTGGAAATGCCAGATGGGAGGTGTCTTAGCTTCTTTTTCTGTCAAGGTGACAATACTCTAACAAAAGCAACTTAAGGGAGAAAAGGCTTATTCTGGGTGACAGGTCAAGGGTACAGGCCACCACAGTGAGGAACTCATGGTGGCAGGAGCTTGAAGCAGCTGGTCACGTCACACCCACAATCAGGAAGGAAGCAGTGATCAAAGAATGCATGGCTGCCACCCAGCTCCCTTTCTCCACCAGTACAGCCCAGGATCCCAGCCAGGGAATGGTGCCACCCATGGTGGGTGGGTTTTCCCACCTCAATTAATATAATCAAAATAGTCCCCCAATAGATGTGGCCAGAACTTACCTCCCAGGTGGCTTTAGATTCTGTCAAGTTGATGATGAATTCTGGGCTTCAGAAGAGGACTGTAGGATTGGACGTGAGGGGTGGAGGGTTGGTGGGCCTGATCACTCCAGGCCCACTCTCCCCTTCTTTTCAGTTCATGGTGGTGGGTGTGTTTGGAGAGACGCCAGAGCCAGCAATAGCGGTGGACGGCATCAGCATCGCTCCCTGTGGGGGTGAGAGCAGAGCCTTGGGAACCCCTGTTGAGTCAGGGGTTGGAGTAAATGGGAGGGGATGGACACAGGCCGAATGTCTCAAACTTCCCTCTTGGAATCTGCTAGAGAATTTTCCCCAGTGCAACTTTGAAGACAAAGCCCATCCTTTCTGTGACTGGAACCATGTGTTGGGAGACATCGGACACTGGAGCTGGGGAAGTAAAAGTGTACCCACCCCCATCTCAGGGCCCCTAAGAGAGTTCCCATACGGAGGTGAGGAGACTGAGGACTCCCTCGAGGTTATGGATCATTGCATCTGCATCTAGCTAGGGATTTGGTGATGTCATTGCTAGAGGATGATGGAGGAATTAGGGATGATGGAGGACATAGGGAGCAACCTCATGCAGATGCATGAGATCTCAGACCCAGCTAGTGCACTATGCCGAGGATGCTCAAGACAGTGGGATCATTGCAAGCCAGCAGGAAATCCAGGCTTCCTCATATGGGCTCAGCTTAGTGGTAGAAGAGTTGCTTAGAATCCTGCAGAGAGGGGCTGGTCTCTCTCTCTCTCTCTCTCTCTCTCTCTCTCTCTCTCTCTCTCTCTCTCTCTCTCTCTCTCTCTGTGTGTGTGTGTGTGTGTGTAATAGAGCACTTGCTTAATACGTGAAAGTCCCGAGGTTCTGTCCCTAGCTTTGGAGGTGGGATGGAGAGCAATTGAGGCTTTGCTCTGCATTGAGCCCAAAACTTCCAAATCCACTGTCTTATTTTCAGCCAAGACATGTGCAGGTGATGTCAATAGAATCTGGACTCCAGATGGGGTTTCCCATATCTTTTGGCTTTCTTCAGTTAAGAGCCCTGAATGAGGGGAATGCATTGCTGTGATGCATGCTTGTGATGGGGAGGCTAAGGTGGGGACATTGTAAGTTCTAGGCCAGCCTGAGTCATATAATAAGACCCTGTCTCAGAAACTAAAGAAAACAGCAAAGAGAAATACCACTGTTCATGTTTTGTTGTGTGCTCTCTTGGAAAGCTAGACACGCTACAGTAAGCAGCTAGATTTGTCTTATATGCAGGTTCCAGTGTGTGTGTGTGTGTGTGTGTGTGTGTGTGTGTGTGTGTGTGTGTGTGTGTGTGGACTCACCTTTCTGGTTCCCTTCCTTCACCCAGGGGAGCATTATATTTACTTCGATTCAGTCAAGTTATCCCAGGCAGGACAGTCTGCCAAATTGGTGAGTCCACCCTTCTGTGCCCCTGGGGACATCTGTGTGATGTTTGCGTACCACATGTATGGCCTTGGAGAAGGAACATCGCTCAAGCTCCTGCTGGGGAGTCCTGCGGGCAGTTCTCCCATTTCTCTGTGGAGCCGTGTTGGGTCTCAGAGCACTGGCTGGGTAAACAGCTCTATCACCATCTCTAAGGGACATCAGCAGCCCATGCAGGTGAGAGATGGAGGGGCGGATAATAAGGGAGGGTAAACTGAGGTAGAAAGGTGATGCGTTCGTTCGTTTTCTTGGGTTGTGTGACAATGTACCTGGCAGGAGCACCTCATGCAAGCAGAGTTTCATTTTGACTCAGGGTTTTGCGGGGGAGAAAACCCATCATGGCGGGGAAGGCATGGTGGCTGCACTCATCCTGCATGAGCTTGCTAGCTGGGTCCTAAAGATCACGGTGCAGGGAACAGTACCAAAAGTAAGGCCAGGCTACAACCATCAAATGCCTGTCTCTCAATGGCCTTTATCTAGAAGGTCCTACATCCTCCCAAATCAGCACCGCCAGATGAGGACCAAGTATCCTGACACCTAACCCTACGCGGGGCATTTCAGTTTCAGGTCCTAGGGAAGAGTTCAAAGGAGGAGTGGACCTAAGGGGCAAGCGAGTGGGGTGGTGAGGGACTAGTGGGCTCTAGCAAAGGCAGAGGACATGCACTGTGGAACTTCTGAGTGTCTGGGGATTTATTTTCCTGTTCTTCCTCCTTTGTCCTCCATTGCCTTCAGTTGTTTCTTGAGGCCACCCGGGGTACCAGCACTGCTTTTGTCGTTGCTGTGAATTTCATCTTGATCACTCATGGCCCATGTCGGGGTAAGATGAAATTCAAGGGCCCAGCTTCCTCCCTGCCTCAATACAAGGAAAGAACCTAGTGGCTCATACCTGCCAGGCAAGCGCACTGTTGCTGAGCCCCACCCATCCCCTCACTGGGGGAATCTAGGCAGGTGCTCTACCACTGAGCCACACCCCAGCCCCTCACTGGGGGATTCTAGGCAGGGGCTCTACCACTGAGCCACACCCCAGCCCCTCACTGGGGGATTCTAGGCAGGAGCTCTACCACTGAGCCCCAGCCCCAGCCCCTCACTGCAGGGATCCTAGGAAACCACTTTACTACTGAACTATATTCCCAGGCTTATTTTATTTCCACTGTAAAACAGGATCTCACAATGTAGTTCACTTGGCCTCAAACTTGTGATCCTTTTGCCTGGACATCACTGGTGACTATAATGACAGAGTGGCAGGCACGTTCTCCCTAGCTATGATTGTGTCTTTGATGGCATGAGTTTCTGCGGCAGGATCCACAACTCTTCCTTCTCTAGTGGTGTTGAAGGCAGGACCTATCTCCGGTTCAGTTTTGTGATTTCCGTACCTAGGACCATGTCAGATGTGTTTTTGGGAGCCCTGTCTCTTGAATAAGTGAGTGAAGGTTAGGGACTGGAAGCAGAGATAGGGGTGACTGATTGGCCCCCCATGAACCCACCCACTTCTATTTAGATGAGAGAAAGGGAGGCGGTCTAATTTTGACTAATTTGCAGGGTTTTTCTTTGCATATTGCCACAGACAGGTTTCTCCCGGTCCTCTGGGTCTACCTACTGGCCCTTCTGAAAACACTGTCCCTATACCCCCCTTAGGAGCAACCACTGTTCCCACTGAAGAGACCACGGCCTCCACAGAAACGACCACTGTCACCACTGAACAGACCAGTGCCCCTGTTCAAGAGGCCACAGTCTTCTCAGAAATGACTACTGTCCTGTCTGAAGACATCACTGCCCTCATTGGAGAGACCATGGCCTCCACAGAAACGACTACTGTCCTAACTCAAGAGACCACTCTCTCCACAGAAGAGACCAGTGTCCCTCCTGAGGAGACCACCGCCCCTACAGAAGTGACCACTGCCCCCACAGAAGTGACTGCTGTCCCCACTGAAGAAACCACTATTCCCACAGAAGTGACCATAGCCTCCACAGAAGTGACCACAGTCTCCACAGAAATAACCAGCACCACTACAGAAGTGACCACCATCTCTCCTGAGGAGACTAGCGTTCCTCCTGGGGAGACTAGCGTTCCTCCTGGGGAGACCACCACCCTTACAGGAGTGACCACTGTGTCTCCTGAAGAGACCAGTGTCCCTCCTGAGGAGACCACCACCCTTACAGGAGTGACCACTGTGTCTCCTGAAGAGACCGGTGTCCCTCCTGAGGAGACCACCACCCTTACAGGAGTGACCACTGTGTCTCCTGAAGAGACCGGTGTCCCTTCTGAGACGACCACCACCCTTCCTGAAGGGACCATTGTCTCCACTGAACAGTCCACTGTCTATACAGAGCAATCTACTGTCATGAATATGTCCACAATATGTAACCCACCCTGTCTGAGCCCTTCACAGGTTCCAGGTGTCCCGATGCTCGACATGACTCCAGCTATAGGTATACCTACCACGGGTATGACACGGGTGGACAGAACATTGGCTGGAGCTCTCAGGAGAAGGCAGCGAGGGGGGTTCTTGATGTGAAAATCCTACACTTAGACTGTAGACACGCCAGCCACAAACCGAGTCATATCCTTTGTGTCCTCCCCTCTTTTCTTTCTTCTCCTGACCCCATGCTATTTCTTCTTTCCTTCCTGTTTTCTTACATAGCTCAGGCTAGCCTCAAATAGATGATTTTCTTGCCTTGGTCTATAGAGTAATGGGATGATAAGCATGTACTACAACACCTGACCTTGACCTGAATATGTCACACAGATGGTACCATATAACATGTTTATGTGTACAATGTCTTCAAGATTTCCACCTCATTATAACATTGGTCAGAACTGTTTTTGTTTATGAGACAAGACTCTGTCATGTAGCTCAGGCTGGCCTCAAATCCACTATGGAGCTGGGCTTGAACTCTTGGCAGTCTTCCTACCTCAGCTTCCCACAGATGCAGCCGTGCCCATATTTCATTCTAATTATTTTTATTTATTTATTTGTTTGTTTTATGAGATATGGTTTCACTGTGTAGCCCTGGCTGTCTTGGAACTCGCTCTGTAGACCAGACTGGCCTCAAACTCACAGAGATCCACCTGCCCCTGCCTCCTGAGTGCTGGGACTAAAGGCGTGGGCCACCACTGCCCAGCTTCCTTCCTTCCTTCCTTCCTTCCTTCCTTCCTTCCTTCCTTCCTTCCTTTCTAATGGCAGGATAAATGCAGACTTATTTAGAAAATAACTTGAGTCCAGGGTAAGAGAGAGACTTGTGGGGTGGGGACACCTGTGTCACGGAGACTTGATAGAGGCTGTGCTTTGCTTTCAGAGAGCTGCCCTCCAAATGCCCACTTTGAGTCATGCGCGTGCCCTGCATCCTGTGAGAGCCCTAAGCCCAGCTGCCAGTCCCCCTGCAATCCTGGCTGTGTCTGCAATCCTGGATTTTTGTTTAGTAAAAATCAATGCATCAATGAGTCTTTCTGCAATTGCTTCTACAGCAACAAGTACTATACGGTATGCCTCCAGGGGTGCCCAGCTTTCCAAAGGGGGCTGATGCCATGACACCTGGGCCCCGGTGCCCCTGCTCTCTGTGTGAGCGGAGCTTAGAGAGGCCCAAGGTGTAGGCACAAAGGACAAGTTACACAATGGTAGAGACATCATCCATTCAGCACTGGCTTTGGTTTTACAGTGCTGAAGATGGAGCCAAGGGCCCCTTGTACTCTAGGGAAGTGTTCTATCAAGAACCCACACTCCTACCTCTTCACTAGGGGATTCTACCACTCACTCTACCAGTGAGCAATGCCCTTAGCCCTCACTGGGCTGGGCCTCTACCACTGAGCCACACCCCAGCCCCTCACTGGGGGATTCTAGGCTGGGCCTCTACTACTGGCCCACACTCTTAACCCCTCACTGTTGGGTTTTTAGGATAGTGCTCTACCACTGAGCTACATCCCCAACCCAAGACTGACTGTCACATTTCCAGAGCTGTCACTAGGTATGGATGGACTATAGCATATAGACAGATCTAGAGTCAGGTAGCAGAGCTGGAACATGGATGCAGCATTTTTTTCTCTGTATCACCTTGGGAAAGTTTATATTGTTAAATCTGTTTCCATGGCCATAGGACTACACACAGTTGCCAGGTGGTGGTGGGACACACCTTTAACCCCAGCACTTGGGAGGCAGAGGCAGACAGATCTCTGTGAGTTCGAAGCCAGCCTGGTCTACAGAACCAGTTCCAGGACAGGTTCCAAAGCTACACAGAGAAACTTTGTCTCGAAAAACAAAAACAAAACAAAACAAACAACAACTATGCACAGCAAGACCTACCTTTTTATTTAGATTTTTTCATTTTCATTTTCTATTTTAATGAATTTATTAATTTATTTTACATCCCAGCTGCAGTTTGCCCTCCCTCCTCTCCTCCCAGTTCCTCCCTCCATGTTCCCTCTGTTCCTTCCCTCCAACCCATTCCCCTTCCATTTCTATTTAGGAAAGGGCAGGTCTCCCAGGAAAATCAACACAACACAGCATTTCAAGTTGCAGTAAGATTAAGCACCTCCCCATGTATTAAGGCTGGGCAAGGCGACCCAGTATGAGGAGTCGGGTCCCAGAAGCCAGTAAAAGAGTCAGGGACAGCCCCTGTTCCCACTGTTAGAAGTCCCACAAGAGGGTCAAGCCACACAACTGTCACTTTTTTTTTTTTTTTTTTTTTTTTTTAAAGAGATTGGGAGGCTGAGGCAAGGTGACCAAGGATTCCAGGCCAGCCAGGGATATGTATCAGGACCCTGCCTTGAGCCAGGGATGGTGGCATGTATCTGTAATCTCAACACTTGAAAGGTGGAGATAGGAAGTTTAGGAGTTCAAGATCATCCTCTACTATGTAGTGAATTTGAGGCTAGCCTGGGCAACTTGAGATTCTTCCCCTGATCCTCTCTTTCTTCAATGCCCCCACTCACCCCCACAAAAAAAAAAAAAAAAGAAATTTGGCTGGGAATATAGTTCAGACAGGATAGAATGTACCTAGTGTGAAGGCCTGGGTTTGGTCCTCAGGCCTTCATACTAGGTATACACACACACACACACACACACACACACACACACACACACACACACACACACACACATCCCTAAGAACTATGGCTTTGTGATTCTCTCTCATCTGTTGCCCTTAGCCTGGGGAAGAATGGTTCAGTCCCAATTGCACAGAACGGTGCCGCTGCTTGGTTGGTAGCCGGTTGGAGTGCCAGATCTCTCAGTGCGCGGCACACACTGTATGCCAGCTGAAGAATGACAAGTATGAATGCCAGCCCTATGGTGAGCACTGCTCTTCATGCTGTCGGAGTGGGAGGGTGGCTGGGGCCCTTTAGAATTCATTTTGTTATTCCAGTCCCCACATTTGCTTGGGCTCTGTTCTGATCCCAGAAAGCCACCCCTCCTGTCTCTCTAAACCATCACTCTGTCAGACGGGGTCTGAGCCCTTGGGCAGTGGAACTGGGAATGTGTCTGGGTAGGAGAGGCTGGGGTATGGGATCCAGCCAAGAGGGACATTGGAAACAGCTTCCTCATCTCCTCTGGCAGGTAGTGCCACCTGCCTGGTCTATGGGGACCTTCATTTTGTGACCTTTGATGAGAGGCACATTGGCTTCACAGGAACATGTACCTACATCTTGACCCAAACCTGTGACAACTCTACAGGTAGGAGATTTGAGCCAGAGCTGGGGTAGGGGTAGGAAGTGGGGGGTGGGAAGGGACTGAGATTATAGATGTCAGGCATGGGGACATAGTAGGCCTTTGAACAGGGGTGGTGATGAATGGCAGAAAGGGGTTGCACTCGACCAAGGCCCTCTGCTAAGCAGCAGTCGGGATATGTACACACACAGCTGCAAAGCTATCAGGCCCACAATCCTTGGGAAATGCAGCTAAGGAGATCAATTCACTGCTATTGTGGAAGGTTCCCCTGGCAGGGTGACAATTACTGCTAAAGGGACTCTTGCTTGAGGATGTGGCTCAGTTAGTAGAGTGCTTGCTTAGTGGGCATGAAGCATCAGCTTCCACCGCCAGAGCATCTCAAGCGCGCAGTGTGGAGTGCGCGCCTATCCTCTCAGCACTGTGCAGGTGGAGGCGGGAGGGTCAGGAGCTCAAGGTCACCTCAGCCGCACAGAGTTCGAGACCAGCCTGGACTGCACAAGGCCTTGTCTCACAAAAAGGGTGACAAGGGCTCATGAATGAACATGGTTGCCTGAAGATGTCCCAGTTCATGGGGGGGTAGGGTGTGGGAGTGGGGAGGAGGGACAGGCAACCACGAAAGTAGAAAACCACACCATGTTCCTTTCCATTTGGGTTCTGAGTCACTGGACCTTTTGCCTGCTTCATGGTGCCAAACCAGGCACTACCACCAACAGGGTCTCAGAAAGCAGGGGATGGGGTGGGTCATGTTTTTAATCCTAGCATTCTGGAGGCTGAGGCAAGAAGACTGTCAGTTTCAACTTAGAATACATAGTAAGATTGTCTGAAAATCGGCGGGCTGGAAATGCAGCTCAGTGCTTGTTTAGTGTGCACAAAGCCCTGGCTGATTCCATCCTTTATACCCCATAAACTGGAAATGGTGGCACATGTCTGTAATGCCAGCTTTGGGGAGGTGGGGGCAATACTCTCAAGAGTTCAAAGTCATTCTCAGCTAGCCTAAGCTATAATGAGACCCTGTCTGAAAACAACCAACCAACCAACCAACCAAACAAACAAACATTTGTGACTTAGCCCTTCCTCTCTCCATCTAGACCCATTCTTTAGGATAACAGCAAGTGCCCAAGAACGGGGAGTAGAAGGTGTATCCTCCCTGGATAAAGTTTTCATCACCTTGCCAGAGACTACTATTACCATGATCAGGGGCAGACACACACTGGTGAGCCCTCTCCTTTACTCACCCCACCAGGACAGGCTACAGTTAGCCCCACCTGTCTCCAAACCCTGTTAGGGATGGGTTCTAACAAAATAATGATGGTGATGTTGCAAACCAGCTGAGATGAGAGAAGTTGGAGGGATGCTGTGGAGGGGTGATGTCTTTTAGCCTTGGATGTGATGTTGGAGTCTTAAGGTTCTCTGTCTTGACCCCAGTACCACTCTCTGTCTCCTCTATCTGCCAGATTGGGGATCAGAGAGTCTCTCTCCCAGCAATACCTTCTAATAGCATCTTTGTGGGTCTAAGTGGGCGATTTGTGGAACTGAGGACGACATTTGGTTTGCGTGTGAGATGGGATGGTGACCAGCAGCTTTTTGTGACTGTGTCCAGGTAAGGGAGGCAGCCTAGTCAGCGAACTGACATTTCTCTCCCACAATGCTCCACCCCCACCCTACCCCCCACCATTCCAGCCACTCAGGGTTAATCATTTGCATATGTCCTCAAAGCTGGGAGGCATCTAACCTGAGGGCAGAAGGGAAACAGTAGAAGAGGGGCCAGGGCAGTGAGATAATAGCAGGATGCATACACAATGCCTCGGGAATGTGCTACGAAGAATCACTCCGGAACTCTGGGAAGCTGTCAGAGGAGCTATTGCTGGACACCATTCTTCAAAGAGTGGCTCCCCAGATGAACAGACCAGACTTGTGGGAAAGGTGACCTGGGGATAGGGATATGGCTTATCTGTAGAGCTAAATTCCACCTCTGGAAGACACACACACACACACACACACACACACACACACACACACACACACAGAGAGAGAGAGAGAGAGAGAGAGAGAGAGAGAGAGAGAGAGATTCTTCTTCTTGTTTAAAACCTTGAGAGGTGTGAGAGGTGACAGCAAGGGGTGCTGAGCAGAAAGAACAGGGAAGATCCTGTATAGATGGCTCAGTCTGAGCCCTGAGTGGTAGCCTTAAGTACCTGGGATCTGTCACAGAATCTGTTAAGAGTGCATATTCCATATTCTCTCTCTCTCTCTCTCTCTCTCTCTCTCTCTCTCTCTCTCCCTCCCTCCCTCCCTCCCTCCCTCCCCTGACTGTCTGTCTATCTTTTCAAGACAGGGTTTCTTTGTGTACTCTTGGTTGTCCTGGAACTTACTCTGTAGACCAGGCTGGCCATGAAATCACAGAGACCCATCTGCCTCTGCCTCCTGAATGCTGACATTAAAGGTGTGCACCACCACTGGCAAGAGTGGATATTCTCAACCCCCTCTTGCCTCTTACCTTCAGAACATACAGCTCACTGCCCCCTTACTGTGGTCTCTGACAACTGCGACCCTTCTTCCCAGTCATGACTTATCCCTCTCCTGGACCCACAGTGCCTATGCAAACAAACTCTGTGGTTTCTGTGGGAACTATGACGGGGACAGCAGCAATGATAACCAGAAGCCAGATGGCACCATGATAAATGATGAGGATGAGCTGGGGAGGAGCTGGCAGCTGGAAGATGAAGAGGACAATGAGTGAGTGAGGATACCCTCTGGGGACCAAGGGTGGCCCTCCTTTTCTAGGCCTTCTGGCTTTTCCCCATTTTAAGATCTATCAGAGCTGGGCATAACTGTTCCTGCCTGTCATTTCAGAAGAAGCAGGAACGAATATCAGGAGCTGCAGACATAGCAAGATCCAGTTTCTAAAATCCAAGAGCTGGGGATATAGCTCAGTGGTAGAGCACCTGCCTAGAGTCCCCCAGTGAGGGGCTGGGGGTGTGGCTCAGTGGTAGAGCACCTGACTACAATTCTCACAATGAGAGTTGGGGGCAGTTGATAGAGAGCTTGCCTGGAATACTCCAGGGAGGGGCTAAGGGTGTGACTCTTTAGTGGGGTACTTATCAAGTATGCACTAGATGCTGGGTTTGATCCTCAGCAAAAGTAATAGGGGTTGGAGGACAGCTTATTAGTCCTTGCCTGTGATCTTTAGGTTTCCAGGACTATAGGGAGGTCAAGGCCAAGCCCTCTTCTCTTTCCCTACCTGAGGACCCAGCTGTTCTACCTCTTCTATGCTCTTCCAGTCTTGCTGACTGCTTTGGTTGGGTCTCTTCCAGGTGTCAGAACGAGAACAACCCCCCATCTTGTGACTCAGCCTTGGGGAGAACTATGTTGGGGCCCAACTTATGCGGCCAGCTTGTTGACCCAAGAGGAACCTTTGAGTATGGAGGAAGATGGATGGGCGGCCTGGGGTTGCTAGGCACTAGTTTCTCTTAGGTGGAGCATAGATGCTCTGCCCTCTCCTGCTCTCTGACTTAGCCTCTCTTCCCAGGGCATGCCTGTTCCACATGAAGGCCTCATCCTTCTTGGATAACTGCTTAACGGACATGTGTAGCTTCCAGGGGCTCCAGCAGATGCTCTGTGTTCATATGTCAGCCATGACTGCCACCTGCCAAGAAGCCGGCTATGCCGTGAGGCCCTGGAGGAGACCCCAGTTCTGCCGTGAGTTAGGACCCAAGGCATTGGGGGATGATCTGGTGCAGCTTTCTATAGATACAGTTTACACCCTGTTGATCCCCTACTCCAATTACATATGAGGACAGGGTAGTGGGGAGAGTTGGCAAGAGACTGAGAAAAACCAGTAAATTGGCTGGAACAGCAGTCCTATAATCTTGGCTACTTGCAAAGCTGAGGCAGAGAACCTCAAGTTCAAGACCAACCTGGGAAACTTAGGGAGACTGGACTCAAAATGAAAAGCAAAGAGAGGGCTAGGTGCATAGCTCATCAGTAGAGCATGTGCCTAGAATCCATCAACAAGGAGCTGGGGTTATGGCTTAATGATGGGGTGCTTGCCTAGAATCTGTCATTGAGAAGCTGGGGGTGTGGCTTGGATGTAGAGTGCTTTCCTGTTGTGCCCAAGGCCCTGGATTGAAGCCTCAGCCCTGGAGGGGGGTGAGGGGGGATGAGAGTGAAGAGTAGGAAAAGGCAGAGAAGACAGAGGGGAAGAAGAGCAGGTTGCAGGTGGAGGAAAAGGATGAGGAGGAGGAAGAAGAGAAGGAAGAGAAAAGGAGGGAGAGGAAAAGGATGGTGGGGAGAAGGCAGAATAATAACTTCCCACAGTCACTTGGTTCTAAAGGGCAGAATGTGCTTTCATGCTTCCCCAAGTTTTCAGTGTGTTCAGTGCAGACTGAATGTATGAGACTGTGGTGAATGAAGCTTTAGTATGGGCCGCCCCCCCCCCCGCCCCCAAGTCCTCTGGGAAACTGTACTAGCAGAAGTCCATCCCGAGGACCGGGCTGCTCATGGCTTCCTGGGTACCACACTTGCTTATTGAGAATGTCTACCTATCAGAGTGGCTGTATCTTCTAATTCGTAGCTCATCTGCCTTCCATGGAGGACCTTGCTTGGTTTAGGCAGCTGCTTTTGCTTGTTTTGCTTTGGTTTGTTTTTTTGAGTCAGGGTCTTAAACTCACCAATGGAGCTTAAGGTGGCACTGAATTATTGATCCCCTTGCCTCCACTTCTCCAGTGCCGGAATTACATGCATGCACCATCACAACTAGTTTATTGGCTGGCAGTGGGGATGGAGCCCAGGACTTCCTGCATGCACACAAGCACTCCACCAAGTGAGCCACACCCTCAGAAGGCAGGCAGCTGTCTCAGTTTCTTAGCAGAGCACACCCTGACAATCAGCTGAGCTCCTGGTCTCATCTTCTCCATACCCTATTTCTCTAGCTGGGACCATCTTAGCATGCCCTTTCCTTCTGCACCTTGGTCTCATCTATCTCCTTTTGAAATTATTTTCTGAGACAGGTTCTCACTATGCAGCCCAGGCTGGTCTGAAACTCCCAGTCCTGCTGCCCGCGGCCTCCTGAGTCCTGGATTCATGGGACTGTACCGCCGCGTCCAGTTTGCCTGTTTCCTTACCTGAGCTTCTCCCTCCACAGCCTTGGTATGCCCTCAAAACAGCAGGTACTCCCTGTGTGCCAAGCCATGTCCGGACACCTGCCATCCTGGCTCTGCTCTCCAGCCCTGCCCAGAAGAGTGTGTGGAAGCCTGCGAGTGTGACCCTGGCTTTGTCCTCAGTGGTTTCGAGTGTGTCCCTCGATCAAAGTGTGGGTGCACCAACATTGAGGGACGCTACTTCGAGGTGAGCAGCTGGCATGAATCCCTCAGCCCTACTGACAGAAAGGACTTGCTCTGAGTTTCTGAAGACCTGGGTTGAGGTGGGAGAAGGAAGGGGGATAGGTAGGAAAGAGAAGGCCAGAGTTTAAAAAACAAGAGTAACTAAGGCTGACATACTGGATCCATGCTCTGATACTTCCCTCCCTCTCTCCCCTGGCTCTACCCTAATTACCTTCTTTCCTGCCCCCCCCTTTTGTGAATGTTGTTGAAGCAGGGGCTCTACAACCATGCTGCAGTACCACTTAATGTACCAAAGCTCTAGCTTCTTACTTGTTCTTTTCTACTTTTTTTTTTTTTTTTTTTTTTTTTTTTAAGCCTCATTTTTGAGGCAAGATCTTGTTAAGCATCCTTTGCTGGCCTCAAACTCACTTCTCCTGGCTCTGCCTCCTCAGTGTTAGGATTACATGTAACCATCACCAAAACTGTTTTGCTAGCCTTTCCCCCATACCTGCTCTGTCTCTAAGTCACCTCTTCCTACTGGAATCCCTCACTTCCTTTGAGGCTCTGCTGCAACACTTCTTCCTGCTTGGAGCTTTCCTGATAACTAAGTTAGGGACATTTCTCACATGCGTGGTGGCACTGATCTGTAACTACAGTATTGGGGTGGCTGAGGCAAGGGGATCTGGAGTTCCAGGCCAAAACAAACAAACAAACAAAAAGAATGTATCTCTTGGGGCTGGAGAGATGGCTCTCTTCCAGAGGACCCAGGTTCAATTCCCAGCACCCACATGGCAGCTCACAACTGTCCTTAACTCCAAGATCTGACACCCTTACACAGACACACATGCAGGCAAAACACTAATGCACATAAAATAAATTAAAGAAAAAGAATCTATCTCTCAAGAGTAGCAAGTATTAATAGTGGGTGTTCATGGTGGGAAGTCGTCCTGGGTTGCCTGTCTGCTTTAACTGGTTGCATATTATATGGGAAAATTATTGACAAATGTGTTTACTTATTGCCCCTCCCCCACTGGTCCATGCATTATCTGGGAACATTTTTATCTATCGATATTGACTTTAATGTCTTTATTGCACTTACTTATTTGGAGTGTCTGTGCTCAAATGCCACAGTCAGAGGAAAATCTGAAGGAGTTGGCTCTCCCTTTTAGCCCATGGGTCTCTGGACTGAATACAAATCCACAGGCTTGGCACTAGGTGCTCCACTTACGGAGCTCCTGTCCCTCTTTTTTTTTTTTTTTTAATCTTATTAATTTGTTTGTGTGGTATCTGTGTGGTGTGGAGGCCGGTGGAGGATGCCCGGCACCCTGCTCTATCACGTGCTGCCCCATTTCCCGGGAACACGGCCTCCCACCGCACTTGGTGTGCTCCCAGGCCTATTTGGCACCAGACTCTTACACCTAAGCCCAGAGTTTCAGGAAGACAAGAGAACCAGAAAGGAAGCCATCTCTTTCTGCTTTCCCCTCTGCACCCCAGATACAGGAGCAGTGGTTTAACCCAGACTGCAAAGAGATCTGCACTTGTGAAGCTAACAACAATATCCGCTGCCAGCCCTGGTCGTGTAAGGCTCAGGAGGCCTGTAGCCATAAGAATGGCATATTAGGCTGTCATGCCCAAGGTGAGCAGTCAAGTCCCCACAGAAGGTGAGCAGAGGCTTCATCCGAGAGGATGGTGACGGTTAATGCCGATTGTCAACTTGACAGGTTGTAGAAACACTTAGGAAACAAGTCTTTGATCGTGTCAGTTAGCAAGTTTCTAGATCCAGTTAATTGAAGTGAGAAGACTCACACTCAGTGTAAGTGCCATCATCCCATGGGCTGGGGTCCTAGACTACCTAAAAAGGAGAAATCAGGTTGAGTGTCGGCATTCGCCTCTCTCTGCTTCCTGAGTGAGGGTGCAGTGGGAGCTGTCCCACACCGCCTTCGCCATGCCTCCCCACCACGATCGTCCCTGCATGCCAGAACACGTCATTCCTACCTTACCTTGCTTTTGTTAGGATTTAGTAATATAGTAAAACAATATAGAAAGTAAAATATAGTAAAGTAATAGAGAAAGCATTGCCAAAAGCAGCTTTCCCAAAACACAGGGGCTGGACTAGAGATTGTGTGTCTGTCATCTTGCTGAGACTAGGACAAATAGCGACAAAGACCCATTTCTTTTGGTTGCGAGCCTAGCCTTTAACGGCTGAGCCATCTCTCCAGCCTGAGAAAGACCCATTTATAAAAAAAGCAAAGTTTAGTTGTTGCTGTGGTGTCTGCCTGTAATCCCAGCATTTGGGAGGTGGAGGCAAGTGGAGCAATCCATCAGGAGTTTGAGGCCATCCTCAGCTACATAGCTAGTTTGAGCCCAATGTAGGCTACACGGGACTGTGTCAATATTTAATTTTAAATTTCCGTTTGTGTCTCTGTATGTGACTGGGTGTACATGTGAGTGTAAATACCTGAAGAAGCCAGATAGGGTGCCGCATTCCCCAGAGTTGCAGTTACAGACAGTTGAAGTCACTTTAACACCACACAGTGGGTGCTGGGAACTGAATTCTGGATGCAAAAGCAGCAAGTCCTCTTAACTTACCCTGCACCATCTTTCCAGCCCAGAGACTGGGAAACAAAACAAAACAAACCCACGATAAATAAATAAATAGGGAAGAAAAAAAGAGAGGGAGGCGACAGATGGTAGTCCCAGGCAAAAGTCTGTGAAACCAGGAGCTTGGCAGGGTATTGTGCTGTGTGCTGTAGGGCTCCTAAAGTCAACAGAAAATCCCAGCAGGAAAGGTCGGAAGAGCAAATGCTCAGCCAGGAACTCTAGGAGCAGGTGTGAGGAACGTGACAGGCACTTCCGGGAGAAGCTGCTGTAAGAAATAAGAAATGCGACAGGTCCTTCGGGGAGAAGCAACTGTAAGAAACTGACAGGCACTTCTGGAAGGAGCTGCATACACCGACAGGCACTTCCGGGAGAAGCTGCTGAGGGAACGCACAAACAGGCACTTCCGGGAGCAGCAGTTTCCGTCAGGAACGCTGCGAAGATTCCTCTGAGAATCTTCTGAGAACGCTCCCACAGGGAACAGGGGTCGCCAGGAGTGGGAAGAAAAGTCCGGGAAGATGAGTCAAGTGCAGGTCCTGGAGCCTGGGACTCTGCCCAAGACGGGCCAGCTCTGTCTGAGTACACGAGCCGAGGTCTCAACACTGCCTTTAAAGGATGCTGACACCTACCGAAGTTTCAAGAAAGAAAATGAGAAGCACTGGACATCAAGTGATTTGTTCCGTGCTTCCGATCGTGGGAAACCTCTCTGATCGCAGAGTGTGTTTCCTTCCATAACCTTAAGCTACACTCGATTCATTACTTTCTACTGCTGCATACCTTTTTTATGAGGTATTCTTTGTTGTAAGGTGTCTTTATTCTTTTGTGCCGTTTTTTTCTAGACAGGGTTACTCTGAGTAGCCCTGGCTGTCCTGGAACTCACTTTGTACTCCAGGCTGGCCTCAAACTCAGAAATCTGCCTACCTCAGCTTACCTAGTGCAGGGATTAAAAGCGTGAGCCGCCACCAACCAGCAAGGTATCTTTATTCTTTGGAGCAGATGCAATGTACACTTTCAGAAATAAGCCATTAATCCCAGCACTCGGGAGGCAGTCAGATCTCTGTGAATTTGAGGCCAGCCTGGTCTACAGATCGAGTTCCAGAACAGCCAGGGTTACATGGATAGATCCTGCCTCGAAAAGAAAAAAAGAAAGGAAGACAGGGAGGAAGAAAAACAAAACAAAAAGCTTCACCAATGAAATACCTCAAACAAACAAACAAACAAACAAACAAACAAAACAAACAAGAAATAAGCTATTTAACTTGTTTGTGGACTTTTGTTGGAGGGGTTTATTGATTTATTGCCTTCAGAAATAAGTAATGCAACAATTTGCAGTCAAAAGAATTAGGCCTCTTTTCTTAGTGGTTACTCATTTTGTCGAGAGTTCATGTTTTTAGGGTCAAGCTGACATTGGCTTAAATGTCACTCATCTTTACCTCCAGAGTTTCTTGGTTTTTTTTGTTGCTGCTGCACGATTATTGCCCATCCTATCAGCAGGCTGAGGTTTTACAGCCCTCAGACTATACAGGGGGGTGAATCTGCAGGACTGTTTCCGCTTGAAATCAATCCATAGCTGAATGAAATAGCTGTTAAGTGTAAAATTTAGCAGGGGAATTCTAATTTGGCGTTGTATTTTATACTTTACTTAAAAGCTCATGAAGCAAAAGCAAGATTCTCAAACCTAAGCTCTAGTTTGCTTTCTTTGCTGTGATAACCCATCAGGACCAAAAGCAACTTGGGGAGGAATAGGATTATTTCTACTTACAGGTTAATGGCCATTCATTGAGGGAAGCCAAGGCAGGAGCCTGGAGGCAGGAACTGAAGCAGAAGAAACAATGCCACTTGCTTGCTTCCAAAGTCAGTTACCTTAAACAGCCTAGGGTCGTACTGCTTACAGAGGAATGGGCCCTCCTTCATCAACTAGGAGTCACAAAAATGCCCCACAGAGATGCTCACAGGCCAGTCTGGTGGAGCCAGTTTTGCAGTTGAGGTCCCTCCTCTTTTCAGGCATGTCAGGTTGTCATCTGAAACTAACGATGGCAGTAAGAACCCCAAATTTAAAGCTGTCTGCTATGATTTGTTTCTCCAAATTTTTATTGGTTTGAAAATATTTCTACTTTTGTTCATTTGGGCTTAGATAGAAGCTACTCAGGGTCCTATAAATACGGGTCTTTTTTTCCTAGGGCCAGTAAGTGTTCAAAGGGTGAGGAGGAGCGTGGACTATTGAGAGCAGGGGGCAGGTGTCTTGAGGTCTGAGGACTAGGGTGTTAGCTCACAATCCTTTGAGGCTGTGTACTACCTTGGAGCCATTTGTGTAGAAGTAATTGGATTGTGTGGAAAAAAATCAGTAAATGTCTTATTATGTAATTAAAGGAGGGAGGAATGAGAAGAGGGAGAGAAGATGAGGACGAGAAGGAAGGTTTCTTTGATTTCCAAGTTGGGGAAGTTTCAGTCTGTGATCATTTGATCTTGTTGATTTGGGTCCCATGATTAGGCAGCCCATCCTGTTGGGAAACATGGCAGAACAAGACATTCCTTACGTCATCTCTGGGACATGAGGGAAAAGAATGAGAAAGAAGCTAGGATCTCACAATCCCCTTCGACAACATCCCCCCACTGACCTCAAACCTTCTGGTTCACTGAAGTTTCCACCACTTCCCAATAATAGTGAACTAGAGAATTAAGATTCTGGCACATGGGTCTTTGGGATTCCAGATCCAAATTTCAGAGTAGGATCAGCATCTTCAAGGGCTCAGAAAGTGAAGTTGATGAAGGCAGTCTCCTTGGCCTTCCTGAGCCAAGCCAACACATCTTCCTAGAGGAAACCAAAGTCCAAGAATGTGTTCTGGGTACAGCCGCAAAACGGCCTCCCCGAGGTGGCAGCCTTGACTTGAGGCTTCTGGGGTGTGGGACAACGAGACACCAAAGCCTGTCCTGTCCTCTCCAGGTGCAGCCACCTGCATTGCCTCAGGTGACCCCCACTACCTGACATTCGATGGAGCTTTGCATCATTTTATGGGCACCTGCACTTATGTAATGACCCAGCCTTGCTTGTCCAATTTTCAAGAAAATAACTTTCTTGTGAGCGTCACCAACGAGATCCGTAATGGCAACTTGGAAGTCTCCAATGTCAAAGCTGTCCATGTGCAGGTCTTTGACCTCAAAATCTCCCTGTTCAAAGGTCGAAGGGTCGTGGTATGTGTCTTCTGTTGCCTTCTGTAGACCTCACACCAACACCCACTTTCTTCCTCCTTCCGTTTTCTTTCAGTTATCATTCTTTTTGAGGTAGGGTCTCATGTGTCCACACTGGTCCAGAACTTGCAATGTAACTGAGGATAACTTTGAATTACCAACCCCCACTGTTCCACCTCCAAGAGCTGAGCTTCAAGACACCACCATCCTGTTCCCCATTTTTTTAAAACTATGGCCCATTTGGTCTTTGTTCCAAGTTGCTGACCCTCTCTCTACTATATCCTGCCCATTTCTGCAGCTGAACAACCAACGGGTAGCACTACCTGTGTGGCCTTTGAAAGGACGGGTGACCATTAGGTTGAGTGGCATCTTTGTCCTGCTCTACACAAACTTTGGGCTTCAAGTTCGATATGATGGAAACCACCTGGTGGAGGTGACAGTGCCTTCCTCATACACTGGCTCACTCTGTGGGCTGTGTGGTAAGACCCTTGGGGGAATCTGCCCCCTCCCCATGCCTCCAATGGGTGTCCTCAGGACTTGTCAACCAACAAATGAATGGAGGACACTAGGCCCCAAAACAGGTGCCGAGGAAAGCCAGACAGAGAGAGGAAAGGGTTTCCAGATGTGATGGTACATACCAGTAACCATGGTACTCAGGAGGTAGAGGCAGGAGGATCAGGAGTTCAGCTCATCCTCTGCTAGGTAGTGAGTTCAAGGGCAGCCTGGGCTTCATAAAAACTTGCTTCAAAACAAAGATGAAAGGTGGAATGGGAATGTAACTTAGTTGGTAGAGCTCTTGCCTTGAATGCATGCCTATAATACCAGGACTTGGAAGATGAAAATAAAAGGATGAAGAGTTCAAGGTCATCCTTAGCTATATAGTTATTTCAAGACTAGACTGGTCATTTAAAAGGGAAAAAATCTAGAAAAACAAAAAGACAAAAGGGTTAGCTTTGATGTGACATTAAGCACTGTGTCTTCTAGTTGGGAAGGAGGTGGCCTCAGAGCTGGGTGGACTTAAAGCTCTGCTACTTAGTGAGTTCAAGGGCAATGCTATGCAACATATGCCACCCCTATGATGTCTCTCTTCCTTAGGGAACTACAACAATAACAGTTTGGATGACAATCTACGTCCAGACAGAAAGCCTGCAGGCAACTCACTTCTGCTGGGAGCTTCTTGGAAAATACTTGAAGCCTCTGAGCCTGGGTGAGCAGGGTATAGGGATCTGGGGCTAGGTGAGTTGAGCCTTGGTAAATTGTGCTTGGGTGAGGCAGGTCTGGTGGGGGCTGAGCCTGAGGGAACTAGGCCTAGGAGAAATGGACATAGGGAGATGGACTTAGGGGAACGAGGAATCTGATGAACTAGGCCTAGAAAAACTGGGCCCTGGGGGAAAGTCTGCAAGTGAGTGTCCCTTGTGTGTCTGGGCTTCCTCTGTGCTGCACACCCTACTACCAGAAATCCAGTCAATTGTGCTCTTCATCCTCTCCCAGCTTCCAGGACTGGGGATGGAACTCAGGGCTTTGCCATGACAGATGCACCCTTAACCAACAGCTAGGTCCTAAGGCTGAAGGTTGTTCCAACAGGGCTGGGGCATAACCCAGATCAAGCATGGTAGTACATAACTACTAATTCCAACAGATGGAAGGTGCAGGCAGGGGGATCACTATTTCAAAGTCATTCTGGGCCATGTAGTGAATTCAAAGCTAGTTTGGGATACATGAGACCCTATCTCAAAAAAGGGTTGTGGATGGTTCGGCATTTAAGAGTGCTTGCTGTTTTGCAGAGGACCCAGGTTTGGTTTCCAGCACCCATATGGTGATTCACAAACACATATAACTACAGCTAAAAGGGATCTGATGCCTCTTTTGACCTCTCTGGGCACCTGCACTTATGTGCATATATCCACACACAGACATACACACATGTAATTAAACATAATAAACTAAACATTAAAGAATAAATAATAAAATGTAAACAAGTCAGGCATGGTGGCTTATGCCTTTAATCCCAACATCTGGGAGGCAGAAGCACATGGATCTCTGTGAAACGGAGGCCAGCTTGGTCTACATGGTGAGTTCCAGGACAGGCGGGACTATGTAGACAGTCCCTGTCTCAAATGTGTGTGTGTGTGTGTGTGTCTTTGACACAGCCATTCGAGAAGTCCCACTGGCCTCTAGCCTTCTCCTTCCTGATGTGTCTCCTGGCCTTCCCACTTGAGGGTTCAGTTGTGTTTCCTTCCCATTTTCCCTCTGTGTGACTTAGCAGTTGGGAGAATTCTTCCTCAAGCCTAACCTTTCTAATCTTTCTTCTCCCCCTCATCCAGCTGCTTTTTAGTCGGGGGCAAGTCCTCCAGCTGTGAAGAGAACAACATGGATGACACCTGGATTAAAAAATGCGCCATCTTGATGAACCCTGTTGGTGAGAGGCATCTCCTCCCAGGGCCCTTTTTCCTCTGCCCCGGGCAAGAGATAGAACAGGTCATGATGGGAGAAAGAGCCAGGGTAGAAGCCGACAGAAAGGCAGGGAGGCCAACAGGAGTAGCTGGTGGTTACCTTCTTAGGAACCGTGACTGACAGGCTGTTAGCAATAAGTTCCCAGTGCATTTGGTTTTGTCTTTGTTTTCGTTTTGAGACAAGGTTGCAGGTGTTGAAGGCTGGCCTTGAGCCCACTGTGTAGCCCAGGATGACATTGAACTTGTAATCCTCCTGCCTTTACCTCTTGAATGCTTGGGATTACAGATGTTCACCACCACATCCAGTTTATGTGGTGCTGGGGATCAAACCCAGGGTTTGCCAGGCAAGCACAACTGAGCTATATTCCCAGGTCCTGGTTGTTTTTTGTTTTTGTTTTTGTTTTTGTTTTTTTCAGGTAAGTTCTCAGTTTCAGACCAGGGTGGGGCTCAGTCTCTCCATGTAGCTCAAGCTGGCCTCCAAATCATGGTGATCCTCCTGCCTCATTCTACCAAGTGCTGAGATCACAGACCTGTGATTCCATGCCTGACTACATCTAAACTTTGATGCAAGAGGGTATGAAATTAGCTGTGCAAGGGCTAAGGACATAGCTCAGTTGGAAAGTGTTTGTCTTACAAGCACAGGACCTGAGTTTGATCCCTAGAGCTCAAATAAAAAACCTGAACGTGGGGCTGGAGAGATGGCTCGGAGAGTAAAGGCACTTAGCATCAAACCTGAAGACCTGAGTTCAGTCCTTGGAATCCACATGGAACCAACTCCAGAAAGTTGTACTCTGACCTCCATAAGGGTATTGTGGCATGCATACACCCCTTCCTCACAAATGATAATAATCATTTTTAAAAGGTTTATTTTTTATAGTGTTCTGTCTGCCTGTATCCCTGCAGGACAGAAGGAGGCACTAGATCTCATTACAGATGGTTGTGAGCCACTATGTGGTTGCTGGGAATTGAACTCAGGTCTTGGTCCTCTAGAAGAGCAACCAGTGCTCATAACCTCTGAGCAATCTCTCCAGCCTGATAAAAATAAAATTTAAAAACCCCACCCAGGCATGTTGGCACACATGTGTAATCCCAGTGCTGAGAGCACAGAGACAGGCGAATCCTTGGAGCTCATTGGCTAGCCAGCTTAGCTGCCTCCGTGTGTTCTAGCTTGGTCAATGAAGGACTGAAAAGATGGCTTGGAGGATACAGGTGCCTACCATGAAATCTGATCCCTATGACCCACATGGTGGAAGGAGACAACTGATTCCTGGGTGTTGTTTTTTGACCTTCACATGCATGCTGTGGCACATGTGTGTCTACATACATACATACACAATTAATATATATGAGCTGGGGCCAGTGAGATGGCTTAGTGGGCAAAGTTTCTTGCTCTGACTTGTGTTTAATCTCCAGAATTCATGTAAATTTGGAAGGAAAGAACTAACTCTACATACTTGTTCTCTGACCTCCACATGCCACATATACCCATATATTTATATTATATATACACACAGTGATAATAATAAATAGATTAAAAACCTGAGGAATGACCCCCGAGGTTTTCCTCTGGGCTTTTCATGTACCTGCACATGCATGCACCTGCACACACACACACAGATACACATATATCCCCTAAATTAGCTGTACAGAAGCTTCAAGGTTGTTTCCAGTTTGCTCTCAGGGCTCAGCCTCCTCTTCTCTGCTTTGTCTCATCCTCCAGGGCCTTTCTCCAATTGCCACGAGGCAGTGCCCCCGCAGGCCAGCTTCTCCAGCTGTGTGTACGGCCAGTGTGGGACCAAAGGAGACACCCTGGCTCTGTGCCGCTCTCTGCAGGCCTATGCATCCCTGTGTGCCCAAGCTGGCCAGGTGACTACCTGGCGCAACAGCACCTTCTGCCGTGAGTGATCCCCCCTCTAGCTCCTACAGCCCTTGGTGAGTCCCGAGAACCCTGTCCTTTCCCATCCCAAGGCTATGTTCCTCAGCCCGCATCCACACCCACAGGAAGCTAGCTTTCTTCCTTTCCGAATTCTGCCTCTCCCAGCTTGGCTGTCTTACAGTGCCCAGAGCCTTCCTTCCTCCCTCTTTTTTCCTTTTCCTCTTTTCTTCCCCCCTGAGGCAGGATCTCAGGATCTCGTTTAACCCATGCTGGCCTCCAACTTGCTGTGTAGGTGAGGAGAGCTGGGATTGCACCACCATACTTGACTGTCTGATTTTTATATCATCAAAATTTTGGTCTTGTGTCTAGTTATTGTTCCCTTCTCCCAGGTTTTAACAAGACCCTTTAAAAAATATTTTTAATTAATTAATTAATCTTGAGACAGAATCTCACTATGTAACACTGGCTGCCTAGAAGTAGCTGTGTGGATCAGGTGCAGAGATCCGTCTGCCTTCTGTCTCCTGAGTTCTAGAATTAAAGGCGTGCGCCATTCTCCCAGCCAGGAGCAATCTTTGAATTGTTTTAAATTAATTTTGTTTTCTGTTTGGACTTGGTTTTTACTGTGTGTGTATTTGTGTGTGGTGTGCATGTGGGTCTGCCCCCTTTCTTTCTTTCCTTCTCTCTCTTTCTTTCTTTCTTTCTTTCCTTCCTTCCTTCCTTCCTTCCTTCTTTCTTTCCTTCTTTCTTTCTTTCTTTCTTTCTTTCTTTCTTTCTTTCTTTCTTTCTTTCATGTGTGCATTTATGTGCAAACCATTGTGTGCTTGTGGAGCTCAGAGAACAACTTGCAGGAATTGGTTCTCTCCTTCCATCATGACAGTTCTGAGGATCAAACCCAGGTCAACACGCTGTCAGCAAGCACATTTACTTCCTGATCCATTACTGGCCCCTGTGTATTCATGGGCGGGCACACATGTATGCAGGTGTGTGTGTGTGTGTGTGTAGACCAGAGGTTGACCCCAGGTGTCTCCCTTGATGTTTCTCCACTTTATTTGCTGAGACAGGATCTCTCAATAAACCTGGAGCTTTTCCACAGACTAGACTAGTTAGCCAGCTTGCCCCTGGGATCCCTTGTCTCAGCCTCCTGAAATGTGGGATTACAGGTAGACAACCACATCCACTAGGGTACCCAATTCTAGTCCTCAGTTACTTAGCAAACACTTTACCTGTTTGGCCATCTTCCCAATTACATTTGTTTGGAGTTTGAGACAGAGCGTTGTTAAGTAGCTCCAGTTGGCCTTGAACTCTCTGTACAGTCTAGGGTATTCTCAAACAGCTTCTTGCCTGCTGAGATTCGAGACCTAAAGCTCTCCTTTTCCCTCTTTGTAGTGCTAAGGATCAAGCCCAGGGTTTTGTGTATCCTAGGCAGATCCACTGCCATAGAGTTAAATCCATTTGAACCGGTTGGAGAAAACAGTATGGCAGTTCCTAAAAGTAAAGTAGATCTACCATCTGACCTGCAATCCAGTCCTGCATGTGTACAGGAAACAGTAACTTATTTGAACCAAAATTCTCCCGCAAAAGTCACAGCCAACAAGTGGACACAAGTCTGGGCTAGAGGTGCTGACCTGTAATCCCTGTATTTGGGAGGCAGAGGCAGGAGGAGGGACGGTTGGAGGCCAGCCTGTGTCATACTTGCATTGGAAGGCTAAATAATGATTCATTGTAGAGCCGTGAGAGCCCTATGTGGTCGTTCATGCCTGTAACTGCAGCAGTTATGAGGCTGAAATAAGGAGGACTATGAGTTTGAGGCCAGCTTGGGCTACAGAACTGTAGCCTGCACTGGTCAACCAGTTAATCAATTAATAAAACAGGACAAGGTGACATATACTTGTAATCCTAGAACTGGGGAGATGGAGGCAGGAGAATCGAGAATTAAAGGTCATATATGACTATATAGCGAGTTCAAGGCTAGCTTAGGCTACATGAGACCCTATCTCAAATGAAGATAAAGATTTAAAAACCAATCACATAGGTAGACCAGGGTTCCTCACTCATCAGTGAATCTTTCCAGGAGCTGTTACCCCAAGGTCAGGAGCTAGCCCTGCCATTCTGCCTTTCTTAACATTTGTGTTCTTCTTAGCTCTGAGGTGCCCACCCGGGAGCAGCTACAACCCATGTGCCAACCCCTGCCCAGCCACCTGCCTCACCCTCAGCACCCCAAAAGACTGTCCAGCCCTGCCCTGTGTCGAGGGCTGTGAATGCCAGAAAGGCCACATCCTGAGTGGAACCACCTGTGTGCCCCTCAGACAGTGTGGCTGCAGCGACCAGGGCGGCTCCTACCACCTGGTGAGAGGCCGTATGGCAGGGGGTACTCTCCCTTTCTGGCTTCATGTGGGCATGGGGAGGCAAGAGAAAGGTGGACGACTCGGAGCACAAGAAAAGGTGGGGCAGGACGGAGCTGGGGGCGAGGAGAAAGGCTAGATTTTGAGAGGCTGGGAAAATGGAGATGGAGAGCCAGGTGTGGGGTGCACACCTGGAATCTCAGCACTTGGAAGGCTGAAACAGGAGGGTCGGTGAGCTCAAGGGCAGCGTGGGCTACATAGTGAGACCCCGTCTCAAAGGAAAGATGGATGGGCAAATAGAAGGCAAACAGAAGTGGGGGAGGAAGGACGAGAAGGGAGAAAAGGAAGGAAGGGGGAGGGAGCATAGGAAGAAGAAGGGAAGGAGGGAGGGAAGGAAGGGAGAAAGATGGGGAAAGGGAAGGGACCAAATACAGTTACCCTTCTGGGTTGGGGAGGGCTCCACCCATCTCCAGTTTCCAAGTTTCCTATTGGCTCTGCTGATGATGGCCATGCCCCACAGTTGGGGGAGAGCTGGTACACAGAGAAGACCTGCACCACCCTCTGCACGTGCTCGGGCCACAGCAATGTCACCTGCAGCCCCACGGCCTGTGAGGCCAACCAAGTGTGCTTGCGCCAGGATGGGCTGCTGCGCTGTGCTGCAGGTGAGCAGGGCCACGCTGCAAGGGAACCTGCGATCACGGGGAGCAGCTTTCCCAGTCCTCCACATTTCCTCCCGATGTCCCCTGTTGTGGAGGCTGACATAGCCTGGCTGTACCTGAAGGACCGTGGCAGAACTCAACTGCCAACCCCTCACCCCCACTCTAGGCTGATCCTGAACTTCTGATCTTTCTGGGTCTACCTCCCAAGTGTTGGGATTATAGGCATGTACCACCACACCTAGCTCTTTCTTTAATTTTTAAAAAGTCACATTTAGTTATTGATTTTGTGTGGGGAAGTGGGCATGCACCTGTGCTTATGGAGAACAACTCAAGCCAACCAGTTGTCTTCTTCCACCATGTGGGCTCCAGGAATCAAACTCAAGTTTTCAGACTTGGCTGCAAGCGTCCTTACCTGTTCACCAGTCTCACTGGCCCCTTACCTACTCTCCTACGGTGTCTTAGGTTTTCAATTGCTGTGAAGAGACACCATGACAAGGCAACTCTTATAAAGGAAAACATTTAATCGGGCTAGCTTACAATTCAGAGATTTAGTTCATTATCTTCATGGTGATGACATGCAGGCAGACATTGAGCTGGAGAAGGAGCTCAGAGTTCTACATCTTTATCAGCTGGTAACAGGAAGTGAACTGTCTGTCACATTGATTGTAGCTTGAGCAAAGGAGACTTCAAAGCCCACCCCCACAGTGACACACTCCCTCCAATAAGGCCACACCTCCTAATAGTGCCACTCTCTATGAGCTTATGGGGGCCACTTGCACACATAGCATATTATAAGTCCCTAGCTGTGTGACTTACAACCTACCAGCCCTCAAGCCTTATGCCCTAAGATCCTCAGACTTTGATTCTTATCTTAAATGTGGTCCTCCTCCTCTCTCTTGGGGCTCTCTGGCTTGGACCAGGCAGAGAGCAGGATGGACTGTGTTCCTAGGGATTTTGGAATGATCCCGCAGTCTCCTCTTTCTCCATAGAGATGGGAGAGTGTCACGTCTCAGAGGATTCTCAGATCGTGAGCTTCGATGGCCATAGCCATCCTATCCAAGACATGTGTACTTACATCTTGGTCAAAGTGTGCCACCCCAACACGAACCTGCCTTTCTTCACGATCAGTGCCAAGATTGACAAGGATACCCGCAGTAAAACCAAGACTTTCAGTGTCTATCAGATATACATTGACATATTCAGCTTCCGAGTAACTCTGCAAAAAAACCATTTAGTCCTGGTGAGCTGGGTTCAGTGTCGGGCTGAGAAGGAGGAATGAACCCTAGGAGAAGAGGCCTCTGGTTGCTCCATCTATTCATGGTTCTGTCTTCCTCTTCAGATCAATGACACACAGGTCACCCTTCCTGCCATGACCCAGATCCCAGGAGTCAGCATCACCACTGAAGACGTCTATACCATTGTTACAATTAAGGATGAAGTTCAAGTCAAATTTGAGAGCAACAGTTTCTTAGATGTCAAAATCCCTGCATCCTCTAATGGAAAGGTGAGAAGGAAAACACCTGGCTATGCTGATGAGGAGGTGGCCTTGCCCAGCATAGAAGAAGAAGGCCCAATGTTCCTTTCTATGTAGGTATGGCAAGTATGCATCAATGAACAATGCCCTTAGTGCCTGTCATATTGGCACACACCTCTCTAATCCATGTATTTAAGAGGCTAAAGAAGGAGGGTGGCATGTTGCACGCTATCCAGAGAGACCATGTCTCAAGAGCTAGAAGGTATAGGTTTTACTTTTTTATGATTTATTGATTGATTGATTGTAAAAGAGTGCTCTATCTGCATGTACACCTTTATGCCAGAAAAGGGCATCAGGTCCTACTATAGCTGGTTGTGAGCACCATGTGATCGCTGGGAATTGAACTCAGGACCACTGGAAGAGCAGCCAGTGCTTTTAACCACTGAGCTATCTCTTCACCTCCAGGTTTTCCTTCTTTTGGAAGAGTGCCTACCTACTATCCAGGAAGCCCTGGTTTCCATCCCTGTACATACGGTGTAGTGGTACAAGCCTGTAATCCCTGCACTTAGGAGTTGGAGGCAGAAAGATCAGTAATTTAAGATCATCCTCAACTACACATCAAGTTTGAGGCCAGCATAGGCTGCAGAAGACTGTCTTCAAAGAATAAAATTTAAAATAATGAATGGGCAATGAGGGCTGCAGATCAGTGGTAGAACACCTAACTAAAGCTCTGGGTTCCATCCCCAGCACCAAAACAAACAAACAAACAAACAAACAACAAAAACACACTTATCCCTTGCTACCCTTTAGCCCTGAAAAGCCACTCCCCTCTGCCCTCCCAGGTCTGCGGTGTGTGTGGGAACTTCAATGGTGAAGAAGAGGACGAACTCATGACATCTAGTGATGAACTAGCCCAGGATGAGCAGGAGTTCATGGATAGCTGGAAAGATGAGGAGATCGACCCAAAGTAATGGTCCTCTAAGTCTGGCCACCTGTACTTCCCTTCCTTCCTGCCTCTTCTTTTCCTCCTTCCCCTCCTCTTCCCTTCCATTCGTTTCCTCCTCCCTTCTTCCTGTCCACCCTTTCAAGACAGGCTCTCATTGTGGAGCCCTGGCTGGCCCGGGACTTAATAAGTTGACCAGGTTAGCCTTGATCTCACCAATGTCCTCTTGCCATTGCCTCCTGAGTGCTGGAATTGCAAGCATGCACCACCAAACTTATCTTCTTTCTTTTATATTTTGTAGTACAGGGGACCTCAGACATGCTAGACAAGGGCATACCCTGGAACTATATTCCCAACCGCCATTTTAGTTTATGTATATGGTGTGTGTGTGGGTGTGTGTGTTTAAGGCAGAATTTTGTTTCATGACAGCATCAAACTCATCTGTTGCAAAAGATGACCTTGAACAACTAACTTTCATTCATTCATTTATTCATTTATTTTGAGACAGGGTTTGTTTTTGTAGCCTTGGCTGTCCTGGAGCTCAATCTGTAGATCATGATGTCCTGAATTCACAGAGATCTGCCTGCCTCTGCTTCCCAAGTGCTGGGATCAAAGGCGTGAACCACCACAGCCCAGCAACTTTTTTTTTTTTTTTTTTAAGATCTATCTATTGCATTATGTGTATATGCACCATATGTGTCCCTGGTGCCCTCTGTGATCAGAAAAGGGCATTGCATCCCTTGAAACTGGAGTTATAGATGCCTGTGAAGGATCCCGTAGACGCTGGGAACTGAAACTGGGTCCTCTGCAAGAGCAACACATTCTTAACCACTGAGTCATCTCTCCAGCCTCCTTGAGCAACTTAAAACATTTTCTTTTAATTGAATGAATTGTGTTTGCACGTGTGTACATGGACCATGGTACACGTGCGGAGGTCAGAGGACAATTTGCGTGAGTCCCTTCTCTCCCTTTCTATTATGTAGGTTCCAGATATTAAACTCAGGTCCTGAGGCTTGGTGGCAAATGCTTTACCTGCTGAACTATCTCACCAGCTTCAGCTTTGAACTTCTGACCCTCCAGCCTTACCCCTTCCAAGCGCTGGGATCACAGGCATATATCGTCATGCCCAGCTCTTCTGAGCCCTTTCTTTTCCCATTCTAGTTGCCAGAAAATCGAAGAGCAGAACATTCAAGTGGAACAGCAGGAGATCATGAATGGAAAATGCAGGCCCAACGACTTCGAGAAAGCCCAAGAAAACTGCCAAGCTGTGCTCCAGGGGCCTACCTGGGTCCAGTGTGCTTCCCGGGTACCCCTCAAGCCCTTCCTGCTGGGATGTATGAACAACTTCTGTGAGTTCCGAGAACTCTTCCGTGCCCTCTGTGAGGCCCTGCAGTCCTTCCAGGATGCCTGCCAGAACCAGGGGCTCAAGCCACCCATCTGGAGGAACAGCAGCTTCTGCCGTGAGTGTCCCCTCTGGTCACCCTGTAGCTACTCCCAAACCCCACATATCTCTCTGTAGCTTAAGCTGGCCTAAACTCAGGGTCCTCCTGCCTTTGCCTCTTGAACACCAGGGTAATAGGTGTGTTACACTATAACCTAAAAATACTGTCTCTCTGTGTGTGTGATATGTGTGTTTGGATGTGTAAACATGTCTGTGAAGGTCAGACTTTGACATCATGCATGATGTCCTTCCCTCCTTCCTTCCTTTCTTTTCTTAAGACAGAATCTTACTTACTATGTAGCCCTGGTTTCCAGAATTACCTATGCAGACCAGGCTGTCCTTGAATTCACAGAGATCTGCTTGCCTCTGCCTCTGCTTCCACAGTGCTGAGATTAAAAGAATTCACCACCACACCTAGCTCTGCCTTATTTTTGGAAAAGCAATTGTGTGTGTGCATGTGTGTGTACGTGTGTGCATGTGCCTCTGTGTGTGTGTGTGTGTGTGTGTGTGTGTGTGCCAGGACTTTAGGTGGTTATGAGCCACTTGATGGGGCTGTTGAGAAAAATCTTCTGGAAGAGCAGCAAGTGCTCTCACCCAACTAATTATCTCTCTAATCTCCCTACCTTATGTTTTTAAATAACTGAACCTGGAGCTCAGTGACCAGCTAGAATGGCTGGCTAGCAGATCTGCCTGTCTGCCTCTAGCACCATGCCTAGATTTTTAAGTGAGTGCTGGAGAAGAAACATGGGTCCTTATGCTTGGATGGCAAACACTTTACCAACTGTGCTATCTTCTAATCTCTGCTTTGTTTTCTGAGATAGGGTTTCTCAGGAGGACCTCTGCCACCAAGGGTATGCTGGCTGGTGATCTCCAGGGGTCCTTCTGTCTCTGCCTGACTGGCACCAGAGTTAAAAGCACTGTCCACCATGTCTGGCCTTTCACATGGGCTCTTGGGATTGGATTTGGGTCTTCATGCTTGTGGGAAAGCACTTACAGACTGACAGTCAGCTAATACAAGAATTTTATGAATTAAATTGTACTATTAGGGATGAAACCTAGGTCTTTTCTCATAATAGGTAAGCAGTCTATCACTGAGCTGTATCTCTAGCCCCTCTCTGGTTTCCATCTCTCCTGCCAATGCAATTCTTCCAAAGGGAATGTCATTGCTATCATGCCTGGTTGCTGCCTTTGCAGTTAAGTTTAAATTCTGTGCTATGACTTTAAGCCCCTGAAGACTGTCTTGGTTCTGTTACCTCTCATCTGCATGCAGCTCACACCAAAAACCTAATTTCCCCACACATTGTACATCTTCATACACATCCCTGGAAAGTTCTTTGCCTCTCCAGGTTAGACTGGGTGCTTTTCTATATATTGAGGAGGAGGAAGAAGAGGAGGAGACAGGTCTCATATAACACAATTCTGTCCTGAACTTGCTGTGTACCAAGGATTACTATGAACTCCTGATCCTCCTGCCTTGACCCCCAGCGTACCGGGATTACCAACTTGCACCACCATGCCTGGTTTTATGATGGATGAGCTTTGGATGGAGCCCAGGGCTTCACGGTCCACTAACTGAACCACATCCCTAGCTGTCTGGACACTTTATGTAGTTCTTTTCTGGTTTTTGTAGATGGATTTTTCTTTGGGCTGCCAGCTCACAAAAAATGACATGGAGATTAATTATTAATTATGAAAGCTCAGTTTATAGCTTAGGCTTATCCCACTAGTTCTTATAACTTAAATTAGTCCATTTATATTAATCTACACTTTCCCACATGCCTTTTTAACCTCTCTTTCCATCTTGCATTTCTTGGTGTCTCTCCCACACCTAGATTCATCTCGTTTTCTCTCTTCCCTGAAGTCCCGGCTAACTTCTTCCTGCCTACCCATTGGTCATTCAGCTCATTCAGCTCCTAATTAAACCAATCAGAAGGCGCCTTGGCAAAGACACATCTTCTACTATAAGTTTTACTTTTTGAGAGATTTCAGAATTTAAACTATGAAGAATTTTAAGCTTTTGGCTTTTGGGGGGGGGGCAAGGTCCCACTGTGTAGCTCTGGCTGTTCAAGAACTCACTCTGTAGACCATCCTGTCCTTGAACTCACAGAGATCTGCCTGCTTCTGTCACCCTAGCACTGAGATTAAAGATGTGTGCCATCGTGCCTGGCATTGTCTTGTCTTTTTACGAAAATTAATATATAATCAACCATTTTTCCACTTCTCTTTCTCCCTTTAATTCCTTCCATGTTCTGGGCCCTTCCTTCCTCTCAAATTATGTGGCCTCTTTTTCTGCTTTCATTCTTACAATCACAATATAAATGCATAAACATATAAATACAACTTACTTAGTCCTTTTAATGTTTTACACACACACACACACACACACACACTTCATGGCTGGCCAATTGGTAATGGATAATCAGTGGGGTCATTTCTGGGGATAACTTTCTCCTACATTGTCTGGAGTTCTTTGTCTAGGGCTGGGGCCCCATGAGACTCCCCCTTCTGTGTTAGCACGTCTGTCGGTGGTGTGATCGTGCAGGTCTTCCTAGGCACTCATATTGTTGAAGGATCACGAGTGAAGCTTTCCTGTTCCCAGCAGATTTCCTAGTCCTCTGGCTCTTACAACCCTTTTGTCCCTTCTTCTGCATTGTCCCCTTAGCCTTAGTTGCTGGAGTTGTGATGCAGATGACCTCCATCTACTGCACAGAGAAGTTTCTTTGGTGACAGATGATAGCTATGGCATTCTGTGGATATAAAGATAGGTATTTAGAATTGCAGGTTAAAATTATTCTGGCTTAGTAAAATGGTAGATTCTTTTGTAAGAGCTAGGACCTCACTAGCTTCAGGCCAGTCATCAGTATCAACCATACTTTCCCCCTTGTTGAGCAGGACTTAAGTCTAATTAGACAGTTGTCGGTCATTACCAAGATGTAAGTGCCACTATTGTACACATAGGATAGCTTTCATTGTTGTGAGTCATAGATGCCGCAGCTGGGTAGAATTATTGGTTGTTTCCTTTCTTCAAACCCCTACAGCACCTGTTGGTACAATGAAAGCTAGTCCTCAGGGAGGAGGCTTCTGGGTAGGATCCAGCTCAGATCCTCGAGTATTGTATCCTAAGTGCATGTATCTTCAACCAGAGGGATTTACCTTTACCTTTGGAGGGCAACCAAAGACAATAGCCTATATTATTTTAGGAGTTTTTTGGATGTCCCTGTCCAACAACTTCAAAGGGCTTTCTCACACCTGATTCTGGGGTTTTTGTTAGTCTATTGCTCTTGTGGGGAGCATTGTCTGCCCAAGTGACACAATGTCATTGAAACTATATATGTATACATACACACTTATATGTATTATATGTAATTTTAGATAAATAAAAATAATAAGACATTTATATATACTTATTTTGATCATATTCACCCCCTTCCCCAACTCACCCAGGTCTACCTATCCACTCAGTTCTAAGAGTTTTTTTTTTAAACAATTGAGTCAGTTTTGTTCTTAATTTACGTTTACTTTTGGGTGTGTAGGAATCACTGGAGTGTAGGCGACGCCCAGGGGCCACATATCCTTAAAGAGAACTGACTCTGTCTCCCAGCAAACATTATTGCCAGTAGTCCTTCAGCTAGGGGTAGGAGACCATGCCCATTTCCCTTCTCCATGCTGAGATTTCCTTGGGCTTGAACTTGTACAGGCCTTGTGCATGTTGTGACAGCCACTGTGGGTTCACATATGCAAATGGCCTGTTGTGTCTGGAAAATACTGATTCCTTATAGTCATCCACCCAGACTGGCCTCACACTCGCTAGGCAGCCAAACATGACCTTGAGTATCTGTTCCTCTTGTGCCACCAAGCCGGGCTCATTTGTGTAACTAAACAAACAAACAAACAAGAAGGCTAGAGATGACTTAGTAGGTAAGAACACTTTTAGGATCTCTGTAATTGTGTAACCCTCACCATAAATCAAGAATCTTTCAATTTTTGGAACATGGAACTGGAAAGATGACTGACTCAGCAGTTAAGGGCTCTTGCAGAGGACCCAAGTTCAATTCCCAACATCCACATCAGGTGGCTCACAATCCCCTGTGACTCCATCTCCAGGGCATCTAATACCTTCTTCAGGCTTCTGTGAGCACCCTTATACATATTACACACACACACACACACACACACACACACACACACACACACACACAAGATATCTTAAAATGCAAAGCAAGGGATGACTAAAACTTTAGTTTTATCATTTATAATTGTCCATATCAGCAGGGGTCCGATTGGGTCCAGGAACACCAAGGGTGGCAACATCTGAGGATGTTTAAGCCCCTTTCATAAAATGGCATAGAGTCTGCATGGAACCTATGTACACCCTCAATATACTTTCAACCCTCTCTAGATGGATTATGATATCTGATATAATACACATGCTAAGTCAGCCAGACCCGGAGTATAGCTCAGGGGCAGAGCCTAGAGTCTCTCTGTGAGGGTCTGGGGGGAAAGCAAGTTACTTAGCTGAGGGAAAACTGACACGAACAGCACATTGCTGGCTCTCCCTACCCATGAACACAGTATATAATCCACTTGGTCACTCTCTGTTTTGCTTTGTGTATTACATTATTTAGTGTGTGTGTGTGTGTGTGTGTGTGTGTGTGTGTGTGTGTGTGTACATGTGTGCACACATGTAACAACACACATGTGGATGTCAGAGACAACTTTGGGGGGTTAATTCTCTCTTCCCACTGTATCAGGTCCTCAGGCTTGATTGCAAGCACTTTTACTCTCTGGGATAGCTCTTCAGCTCTGTCTCTCCATTGCTAAACTCACTTGTGCAGCCAAGCATAGCCTTGGTTCTGGATCCTCCTGCCTCTGTACTCCAAGTACAGAGCTATGAGGCACCATGCCTAGCTGTTTCCCTTAAAAACCATTTTAAATTCTTTGAAAGTTTCCCCTCCCTGCCCTGTGGCCCCATTATACCTGGTGCTCAACTGTGATTCTATGCTAGTAAGCATAGGAAGACTGAGGACATGAAGATCACTTCTATTGGTGATTGATCTGAATAAGTTCCCCATGTTAATTTAAAAGAACCTTATTTGTTTGTTTGTTTGTTTGTTTATTTCCTCAGGGCTAAGCACACAGCCCATAGTCAGTATTAAATGGATAATAAAGGGGAGGCAAGTTATGGTGATGATCTACCCCACCCTGGTTTCTGCAGCCTTTGCTTCCCCGGGCCCTCTTAAGTGATGCTATTCTACCTCTAATCCATAGCTCTGGAATGCCCAGCTCACAGTCACTACACCAACTGCCTTCCCTCCTGTCCACCTTCCTGCTTGGATCCAGACAGCCGGTGTGAGGGCTCTGGCCACAAAGTCCCTGCCACTTGCAAGGAGGGCTGCATCTGCCAACCTGGCTATGTGCTGAATAATGACAAGTGTGTGCTCAAAACTCACTGTGGCTGCAAAGATGCCCAGGGTGTCTTCGTCCCGGTGAGTGGTGTAGAGAGTAGGATTGGGGGCCACCGTTTTCCTTTTCATTCCTTCTCTCTGTCTGGAATGAACTTCCCTCTAGGAATGGTGCCAGAGTATGAAAGTTGGTCAGGGCCTGAGCTATATCCCCAGCCACTTGATGGAGAACTGCACATAGAAGCTCTTCACTGAGGGCCACCCCTAGCCTCAGCTGCAGATTTTTAAGCATATTTTCCCATCTGTGGCTTACTGATTCAGTAGGGGTGAAACCTGCAGACTGAGAGGGCAAGTCTGTCAGCAGGAGGGGGGCTGTCTCCCCAGGAGCAGTTCCCCTGCCTCACTGAATTTCACTGCAAATGGCTTCTGCAGGAAGGCAAGAACTGGATCTCCAGTAGCTGCACCCAGAACTGTGTCTGCATTGAAGGGGCTATTGAGTGCCAGAACTTCCAGTGTCCCTCGGGAGCTCAGTGCCTGGACAATGAAGATGGCAGCAGTAATTGTATCAAAATCAGTAAGGGAGCCCTGGGGAAGGTAGAAAGAGGGTGCTCATGACTAGCAGGGTCAACGGCAAGGCAAGAGGATGCTTAGTCTCCTGGCCTAAGAGGTGGAGGACAGGAAATACCACCATAGAGGGGGATTCTGGGGATGCACGGCTGGGCTGTGTTCCTTTTCAATTTAAATCTCTAAATGATTAGTCTCCCACATTAACTTGGGAGATCCATCTTCTTTCCTAGGGGCTTGGCACATAGCCCACACTCAGTAAATGGTTGCTAAGTGAGTAACAAAAGGATGAAAATGTTCCCAGATCTGTTTGTTATTCCGCCCAGTCTGGTTTCTGTAGTTTCTGCTTCCATGGGCCCCTCTGAATCTCTCCAATAACCCATCTCTCCTCCTCCCTGTAGCTCTGCAGTGCCCAGCCCACAGCCTCTACACCGACTGCCTTCCCCCCTGTCCTCCTTCCTGCTCTGACTTGGATGGCCGCTGCAAGGACACAAGCCCCAAAGTCCCTTCCACTTGCAAAGAAGGCTGCCTCTGCCACCCTGGCTTTGTGCTTGATAAGGACAAGTGTGTACCCAGAACTCACTGTGGCTGCAAAGATACCCAGGGTGCCTTCATCCCAGTGAGTGGGTGTGGAGACTGGGTTTGGGGTACCTTCCTCCTTCCCTGTGCTTCTCTCGTTGGGATGTTCCTGTCTGTATGGCTGGCTCTGGAATATAAAGACCTGGTATACAGCAGGCAAATGCTCTAAAGATGCGCCTTGCCCCCAGCATTGTAATACTGGGTTCTCAGCAACCCTTCTAACCCTGAAGCCATGCAGCATAACCTGCCTAATGTGATTCTAGGCAAGCAGTGTACTGCTTAGCCACACCCCTAGATTTCACTGGGGAATTCTACATGGGCCTTGTGTCTCTGAACCAAAATCTACAGCCCCAAATGCCACTTTTAAAAATCAGACATCTTCTACTGGTGCTTGCTTGACTGAGTATATTTGGAGATTGAATATAGGGAGAGCATATGTAAACCCTTCAGGCATGTGGCTAAGCCTGACTCACTAGGGCACCCACTCAGTCTCCACTTACTTCTCATTCCCTGGCTTCTGCAGGCAGGCAAGACTTGGATGTCCACGGGCTGTACCCAGACATGTGCCTGCACGAGAGGGGCCATCAGGTGCCGGAACTTCCAATGTCCCTCGGGGACTTACTGCAAGAACGACAATGATGGCAGCAGTAACTGTGTCAAAATCAGTAAGGGAGCCGTGGGCAAGGTGGGCCCAGCGAGGCAGGGCAAGGAGGATCTTGGTTTGGGCCTCAAAGCCCAGGGATAAGAGCTACCATAGTAAGAAAGGTTCTGGTGACCCATGTTGGGCTGGGACAAATCCCTTCTCAGGGTTGGTTTCTAAATGGCTACTTCCCCACAGTCTTCTTGCTTTCTTCTCTCATGGTTTGGCAAACAACCCACATCAGTGAATGTTTGCTGAAAGCGCAGGCAAGGGGCGGGGGGCGAGCTCTCCTGGCCACCCTGCCCAGCCTGGTTTCCATGGTCTGCCTGTTTTCTCCACTAACCTCACTCTTCCACTCCCTAGCTCTGCAGTGCCCAGCGCACAGCCAGTACACCAACTGCCTTCCCTCCTGCCTGCCTTCATGTGTGGACCCGGAAGGACACTGTGAGGGCGCCAACACCAAAGACCCCTCCACCTGCAAGGAGGGCTGTGTCTGCCAGCCTGGCTACGTGCTAAATAATAACAAGTGTATGCTCAAAATTGAGTGTGGCTGCCAAGACACCCAGGGTGTCTTCATCCCAGTGAGTTGGCATAGAAAGTAGGTTTGAGAGGGCTCAGTGGGTGTGAATTAGTCAGGCTTCTCTGTGGAATGAATCTCTCTAGATAGTGAAAGGACTTATTAGAATGATTTACACGGGAAGTCTTAAGCCTAAAAGTCTAATTCGACAGTGGCTGTCTATGAATGGAAGGTCCAAGAATCCAATAGTTTGTTCAGTCTGTGAGGCTGGATGTCTCAACTGATCTTCAGTATATGCCAGAATCCCAAAGAAGGAGGCTCTTCAGTGAAGGAGAAGATTTTCCAGTGAGAGCAAGCAGGCGGGGGGGGGGGGGGATGGGGAGAGAGAGGGAGTGAGAGAGAGAACTTTCTTCTTCCATGTCTTTTAGATAGGCTTCCAACAGAAGGTATAGTCTAGAAGGTGTATCGTCCCACCTCAAAGATCTGGATTAGGATGGATTAGAAGCAGGTCTTCCCACTTCAAATGATTCAATTAAGAAAATAACTAAAGCCCTCACAAGTGGGCCCATTCATTTGGGTTTTAGTTCACTCCAGATGTAGTCAAGCTAACAACCAAGAGCAGCCATCAGGCTGCAAGGATGAGGATCGGGCTTGAGTGACCACAGCCCACACACACAAGTGCAATAGTTCTCTTAAAGTTCCTGCTGGTGGGTGGCAGAAGGAGAATCTTCACAAAGTTGGAGCTAGCTAGTTTTGTGGAGAAGCACATCAGAGAAAGAGGTGTGTGTGTGTGGGGGGGCGGCTATCACAACACAAAATAGAAGGTATGAGTCAAAGCTAGTTTGTCCTCTGGCTTCAACGGGTAAGTACTTTCCCAATCACTCCCCCACAAAAACATACACAAACACATACAAATATTTTTTTTTTTTTAAAAAAAAAAAAAAGGGTTTCGTGGCCACATTCTAGTTTGCCATGCTTCTCTCCACCTGGAATGTCCTTCCCTGGTTGGTCAGGGCTTACCATAGGCTAGGCAGGCTCACTACCAAGAAGCCACTCCTCTATGCCCTGACTGGAGGAGTCTAGGTACGTGTTCTACTGCTAAGTAATACCCCAGCCCCTCACTGGGGGATTCTAGGCAGGTGCTCTATCTCCAGTACATGCCCACCACCACCTCCCACCCTTGCCTGTCAGTTGAGCCCTACTCTGGTACTCTGTGGATAACCTACACACCGGGCTCCCAATTTCTAGACCTCAGCTTTAACACCGAGGCATTCCCCATCCCCTCAATAGGGATTAGAGTCTCCAGGTGAGCCATTCTCTAGTCCCCCACAGGAGGATTCTAGGCAGGCACTATACACCTAACTGTACTGCTAGCCCCAGAGGGCAGACTGAAGCCCTTCGCATAGTGGGTGAGACTGCCGCCCTAAAGCAGCCCTCCTTCCTCACTTTCTTTTCTCATGGCTTCTTCAGGCAGGCAAGAGCTGGATCTCCAGAGGCTGTTCCAGGAGCTGTAACTGCATGGGAGGGGTCATTCGATGCCAGGAATTCCAGTGTCCCTCAGGGACTTACTGCCAGGACACTGAGGGTGACACCAGTAACTGTGCCAAAGCCAGTAAGGGAGCCACCTTGGGGGAAGGTGGAAGGGGTTTGCTCATGACTAAGGGATCAGAGGCACGGCAAGAAGGGGCTTAGTTCCCTGGGCCATTAGGGTGGGGGTTAGAGTAGAGAGACTCTGGGGCCTCACTGCTCAACTGGGTCTCTTCTTGGTGTTAGCCTCTTCATGGTTAGTCTCCCATGTTGACTTGCAAAATCCATTTTATTACTTTGGGGCTTGGCACACATCTGTTGCGAGTAGGTCCCTCCCCCCCCCCCCCCCGCCGCCAGTCTGGACCCTCTGAGGCACCAGCCTCAAATAACACACAGAGACACTGTATTAGATATAATGCTGTTGGCCAGTTACTTGTTTCTTATTGGCTAGCTCTGTCTTAAGTATTAACCCATTTCTATTAATCTAAGTATTTCCACGTGGTCTCATCTTACCGGAGAATGGGCCCGGGCCACTGTTCTCTGCAGTCTCCACATGCTGACTCCTTACTACTTTCTCGAATCCTCCTTGTCTCCTAGTCCCGCCTACCTTGCTTTCCTATTGGCCAACAGTGCTTTATTCATTAACCAGTATGAGAAACATATTTACAGAATTACATCTCCCATCATCTCCTCTTTTCTGTCTAAATAAAAAGAAGGGTTTTAACCTTAACATAGCAAAATATATCACACAACACTTATCAAGTAAGAATCACAGTTAACAATATTTAGTCCATTAACATTTAGCAAGATTTGAAGAAAATATTCCATCATCTATCCTATCTTTGTGTTTCTAAAGTCTATGTAACTTATCTTTAATCCTAACTAAGGAAAACTATAACCATAACTATTTGTCTTCAACACCCTCAAAGACCACAGAAGGATAATATATAAACTCTAGAAATGACAGAGACAACTCACTACCTGATCAGTCACCTGAAGTTCTTCTGCAATCTTTCATCTTCAGCCCATAGGCAATAGTGTGTCTGGCAGACTCTTCAGCAAAGCAGGAAAGTTTAAACTGTCTTCTTGTATTGGCAATTTGTCAGTCACTTTTCTCTGTGTCCGCAACACTGTTCATCTTGAATCAGCAGTCACTTTCCTGTGGGTCCTGCATGTCCAGTTTATACAGCATAAGGTCAAACAGTCCAGACAAGAGCAGTGTCTTACCCAAATGGCTAGTCTTGTCATACTTGAGGCAAACTCCATAACTGCGTTTCTTCAAGGTCCATCTTCCTTTCTGATGAAGGTGGTATTGCCAGGAGCAGTGTCAAGAAAAACCCTAAACCATTTTAAATGCCATATTCTGCAGGTCTTTGAAAGGTTTGAAGAATGCCTATTTATCTCAAATACATGTCTATATATCTAGAAATCTTAACTAACTTCACTATAAGATCTGATAAAATAGGTACTATCTATAATCTGTATTGAATTATACATTACATTTCTACACAATACCTAAACAAGGGGAGAAATATACATATCACAAAATTGACGTTAAATTGTATCAATAAATGAAAATCCATTCCAAAACAAAGTATTCATATCTATACATATCCCCTTTTTACCTTTAAAAAGAGATTGGTTGTGGTCATTAACCATTTATAACCAACCCCATTTAAATGAAAACAAACATAAACAACATTTGGGAATTTGGGCGTTGTTCTTTCCAAACTACTTCCTGCTGGTAAAGGGCACTGTCATGGGAGATCCTAAGGAGATGCAGAAATCCTGGCTGTAGTCTGCAAGGCTGCCCTGTCCCAGCTGTTTTGAATGTAGGATCACCTGGTACTCTGTTTCAGGTGGTCTGGCTTGCTCAAACCACACTTGTCTGGAAGAATCCACAGCTTTTCATTTTCTGTGGAAACAAAAATAGAAATCCTTTTCCCCAGTAACTTGTCCTTAGACTTAAATTTTGGAGTCAAAGCATTTTTAAAATATATAAATTGAATTAATCCAGCAGCATTTCTTTTATCAGTTGTTATTTCCTCAGCAGTCAAACAATTTAAAGACAACAGAGTAGTGTATAGTATCCACAGTTTTTCTGTGCTTTCCATTTTTACCTGGCTTTTTTTATTACTCTGTTTCTTTTACTTTTTATTTATTCATTTTTTGAGACAGGTTTCTCTGTGTAACTTTTATCTGTCCTGGAATTCACTCTGCATACCAGGTTTACTCTGCAATCACAGAGATCTGCTTGCCTCTGTCTCCCAAGTGCTGGAATTAAAGGCGCGTGCCACCACACCCAGCTCCTCTCTGTCTTTTTAAAACCTCTCTGTCTTTTTCTCTTCTAAGACTACGTATATTTTAAAACACACTATAAATCTTTAGAAGTTTTTCTTAATGTGAATCTGTCTTTACTGTAAATCTTTATCTTTTTCTGGCCACGAGTCTTTATTTGGTAAACAACAACATTGCTAAAATTAAAGTCATAGCCGCAGTCTATCCAAGATGGCAGCGGGTGGACCTTTACTGCCAGAACTGAGAGCTGTGCTCACTGTCTTGGTCTATGCTGCCATCCAGCAGCATGCTGCCGGCTTGGAGATGTGGTCACTGCCATTGCCAGCTCTGATACACACCAATAAATTGTTAGCAGAGTTTCTTAAAAGCCTTGCGGTTTTTTGCCGCTTATGCTGAGTCAGGAAACCTTCCTTAAAGGAGCTGTACAAATCTCTGTTTGTCTCTAGCAAAACAGAGTCCAACTGAGAAAAATGCTGTTACCAAGAAGCCTTGCCTTTCTCTGTTTTTTGGTTTCTAAAACCCTTTTAAGTTTCTATTAAGTTTCAAATGGAAGTTCTTATTCGCCACGTTGCAGAGCCATATGTAAGGAGTGGGTTTTCCCTGCCAGCCTGGACCCACCGCGGTGCGTCTCATCTTACCGGAGAGTGGGCTGGTGTTGTCTCTCTAGTCTCTCCATGTTGACTCCTCCTTACTACTTCCTCAAATCCTCCTTGTCTCCTAGTCCCATCTATCTTGTTTTCCTATTGGTCAACAATATCAGAAACCAGTATGAGAAACATATTTACAGAATTACATCTCCCATCACACATCCCATGCTCAGTTAATGTTTGCTGAATGAATAATACGGGAGGGGTAAAAATCTCAAAGCACAGTTGGCTATTTGACCCCACCTTGTTTCTGTAGCTACTGTTTCTTAAGCCCCTCTAATCTTTTCCACTAACCCAACTCTCCCTCTACCCAATAGGTGAGCAGTGCCCTGCCCATAGCCTGTACACCAACTGCCTACCTTCTTGTGTGGCTTCCTGCTTGGACCCTGAAGGCCACTGTGATGGCACCAGCACTAAAGCCCCCTCCATCTGCAAGGAGGGCTGTGTCTGCCGATCTGGTTTTGTGATGCATAAAAATAAGTGTATGCTCAGAATTCTGTGTGGCTGCAAAGATGCCCAGGGTACTCTCATCCCGGTGAGTGGGTGTGGTGAGTGGGAGGGCCAGGGATAAGGAGATGGCTTAGTGTGTAAAGTACATACACCAAAAGAATATGGACCTGAGATTGGATCTCCACAACCCATGTAAACTGACTGGGTAGCCGGATGGAAGGTAGACAAGAGAATCCCTAGAAACTTGAAAGCTAGCTAGTTTTGTGTGTTCGTGGAGAAGGATGACAGTAAAAAGAAAAGAGGAGGGCGAGCTGTCTCAGTGCAGAGTGGAAGGAGGTCATCCTCTGACCTCTACAGGTAAATGTGCCCTAGTCCCACAAAGCCCACCCACACACACAAAGGTTGTTTTGAAAAGTGGGGTTGGGGCGGCTTGCTCTTTTCTTCTATTTCTTGCACCTGGAATGCACCTGTCTGTACACATGGTTGCCTTGGAGTGTGAAGGTTGATCAAGTCTGGGACATGCTAGACAAGTGCTCTGTAGCTGAGCCTGCACAGCTGAATCCCCGCTAGAGAGAGACTGTGTGTAGCCAGAAGCCAAATGAACAGAGCTGTGCTCCCAGGCCACCAAGGCAGGTGCTCTACCAATCACCCAAGTCACTCCCCCCCCCAAATTCTCCATCAGTGTCAGGTTGACTAAATGGGTGAGAAATCTGCAGATAGGAAGGGCAAAGGTCAGCACTTCAGAGAGATGAAGCCTTTGTCCTCTAGCCAGTCCCTCTGCCCTCACTTCCTTTCTCTCCCCGTGGCTTCTGCAGGAAGATAAGACCTGGATCAACAGAGGCTGCACCCAGATCTGTACCTGCGTGGGAGGAGTCATCCACTGCAGGAATTTCAAGTGCCCTCCAGGGACTTACTGCAAGGACATCGAGGACGGCAACAGTAACTGCACCAAAATCAGTGAGAGAGCCACAGGAAAAGAGCAGGGAGGCTGAGGATGATTGGACAGATCAGGGGTGGGCAAGAAGGAACTCACCTGGGCCTCAGAAGTCAGGGCAGGAGGCATCACAGTGAGGACTGGTGCTTCCAGGCTGGGTGCTTCTCAGTCATGGCGTCTCCAAGGCTAGTACCCACAATAACCTAGAAGATACGTTATTCTTACTTTCTTTCCTAGGAGCTTGGCACACAGGCTGTGGCCAGTAAATGGTGGGGAAAAACAAAAACAACCTATGTTTAAATTCTCTTTAGCAGTCCTCTGGTTTCTGTAGCCTCTGCTTCCTCAAGCCCCCTCTGGGCCTCTCCACTAACCCACTCTCCCTCTACCCTGTAGCTCTGCAGTGCCCAGACCACAGCCTATTCACCAACTGCCTTCCCTCCTGTCTACCTTCCTGTCCCAACGTGGATGACAACTGTGAGGGTGTTAGCACCACAGTCCCCTCCACCTGCAAGGAGGGCTGTGTCTGTGAGCCAGGCTTCGTGTTTAATGAGAACAAATGTATACCCAGAATTCAGTGTGGCTGCAAAGATGCCCAGGGTACCTTCATCCCGGTGAGTGGGTGTGGAGAACGGGTTTGGAGTTCCCTTCCTCATTCCCTCTGCTTCACGGAGTCTGGGATGTACATGTCTGAATGGCTAGCCCTGGAGTGTGAACCCTGATCAGGGCCTGGCACTCAGTGGACTAGTACTCTACATGTGAGTCACCCATGAGGTTCCAGGCAAGGGATGTAACTCTCTACCACACGGCAATTACTCATTTGAGGGTTCCAGGCTAGCAATCTACTGCTGAGCCTTGCCCTCAACTCCTCACTGGGGGTAGGGGGGTTCTACATAGACCTTCTACCAATGAACTGCATCCACCAGCAGCAAATGCAATTTTTAAAAAGATTTTATAAATTTTGTTTATGTGTATATCTGAGTGTCTGTGTGAATGCATGGCATGTGAGTACAAGTGTCTGAAGAGGCTAATAGAGACTGTCAGATAATCCGGAACTAGAGTTATAGTTTTGAGGGTCCCGATGTGTGTACAGGAGTCTAAACTTTGATACTGTAATAGAGCAGCAAGTGCTCTTAAATGTTCAGTCGTCTCTCTAGTCCTTGAATGCAATTTTGAAATCCAGTGTCTTCCACCTGTGGATGGTTGACTCAGTAGACAGGGAACCTGCAGATGGAATGTGTAGGTAATCCATTCAGGCTGTGAACTTGTCTCTTGAGAAGACCCTGACAAGTTCTCACTCCCTTTCTCTTCCTGTGGCTTCTGCAGGCAGGCAAGACCTGGACCTCTCGGGGCTGTACCCAGAGCTGTACCTGCATGGGAGGTGTCATCCAGTGCCGGGATTTCCAGTGTCCCCAAGGGACCTATTGCAAGGACAGCAATGATGGCAGCAGTAACTGCACCAAAATCAGTAAGGGAGCTGTGGGAGAAAGTTGAGGAGGGTGTGCTCATGGCTGGAGGGACCAGAGAAAGGGCAAGAAGAAGCTTAGTCCCCACATTCTGAGAATTTAGGGGTTCCACAGTGGGGAAGGATTCTGGGAATCCATGGCTGGACCATATCCTTTCTCAATGTTACTTTCTCAGATCTTAGTTTTCTACACAGATTTGGGAGATCTTCCTCTTACTACTTGTTTTCTTCTTTCTTTTTAAAGGCGTGTGTGTGTGTGTGTGTGTGTGTGTGTGTGTGTGTGTGTGTGTGTGTGTTGGATCCCCCAGTGCTGAAATTACAGGATGGTGTAAGCCACTCAATGTGGATGCTGAGAATTGAACTCAAATCTTCTACAAGAGCAGAAAGCAATATGACCACTGAGTTAAACACTCTCCAGTCCAAGATCCACTCTTCGTAGTTTCTTTCCTTAGAACTTGGCACATTCCCCATGCGCGGTAAATGTTTGCTAAAGAAATAGCAAAAGGAGGGCTGGAGAGATGGCTTAGTGGTTAAGGGGCACTGACTGCTCTTCCAGAGGTCCTGAGTTCAATTCCCAACAATGACATGGTGGCTGACAACCATCTGTAATGAGATCTGGTGCCCTCTTCTGGTCTGCAGGCAGACATGCAGACAGAATATTGTATACACAATAAATAAATCTTAAAAAAAAAAAAAAAAAGAAAAGAAAAAAGAAAAGGAAACAACAGGAAATTCCCAAGTTCTGTGGGTCATTTGGCATAGCCTGGTTTCCTCTGCTTCCTTACACCATTCTATTCCTACCCACTAACCGCATGCTCTCTCCATCCGAAAGCTCTGCAGTGTCCAGCCCATACCCTCTACACCAGCTGCCTTCCCTCCTGCCTGCCTTCTTGCTCGGACCCAGATGGCCTCTGTAGGAGCATCAGCCCTAAAGGCCCCTCCACCTGCAAGGAGGGCTGCATCTGTGGATCTGGCTACGTGCTGCATAAGGACAAGTGTATGCTCAGAATTCGGTGTGGCTGCAAAGATGCCCAGGGTGCTCTCATCCCGGTGAGTGGGCACCTAACGTGGGGTTTGTGGGGAGTGGGAAAGTCTCAGTGTGAAACATTTGCTCTGCAAGTATAGAACCTGAGTTTGAATCTCTAAACCCATGTAAACCTTATTAGCCTATCTCTAGTCCCAGGGCCTCCTACTAGAATGTCGGGGGCAGGGACAGGAGAATTCCCAGAAACTTAAGGGCTAGCTAGTCCTGTGTGAGTAGCAGTGAACAATGAGGGAGGAGAGAATGAGGGAAGGAGACAGAGACAGAGAGCTGTCTCAAAAAAAGCGGGCAGTGAGGACCGACACTTGAGGTGTCCTCAAATACATGCACTCCTATTTACAGGTGAGCCAAAGAAAATACCAGCATGTACATTTGTTCTAAAAACTGAGATTGTGGTGGTCATGGTGGCCATTTCTTTCAGCCTAGCACTCAGTAGGCAGAGGCAGGCAGGCAGAGTTTGAGTTCCAGGACAGCCAGGGCTAGAAAGTGAGACCCTGTCTCAAAACAAAAGCAAAAACAAACAAACTAAAAAAACCCAGCTAGAACTGGGGCCACCTCCTCCCTTCTTCTGTTTTTCTCTGAGATGCTCCTGTCTGAATGGATAAAGGTTGGGTAAGTATTGCTGTGCTGAGCCACGTTCCTTCCCCTCCCAGGGACATTCTGATCAGGATCTGTGAGGTTAGGTTACACTACCTAGCCCTCACGTGAAGTTTGGACTTGAGCTCTGCCACTCCCCACTCCCCACTGGAGAATCTTATCAGATACTCTCTCATGAGCCAGGCCCCTCACCCCTCACCCAAGGACTCTAGGCGAGCTCGACCTTCCCACTGTCGCTGAGGATCCTAGGCAGAGTTTCTATATCTGAGCCACCAGCAGAGGATTCTAGGCTAAAGCGCTCACACTGTACTATGCCACTAACCTATGTCCACAGCCTAGATGCATTTTTCCCTCAAATTGTTTCCTTCCATGTTTAGGATAGATTCAGAAACTGTTTACAAGTCGGGTAAAGGTCAGCCCTGCAGACTGGAGGTGAGGCTCTTCCCTTCTAACCAGTCAGTCCCTCCGTCCTCACTTCCTTTCTCTCCCCTTGGCTTCTGCAGGCAGATAAGACCTGGATCAACAGAGGCTGCACCCAGAGCTGTACCTGTGCGGGAGGGGCCATCCTGTGTAGGAAATTTCAGTGTCCCTCAGAGACTTACTGCAAGGACATCGAAGACGGCAACAGTAACTGCACCAAAATCAGTGAGAGAGCCATTGGGGAAGACAGGAAGGGTGTACTCATGGCTGGAGGGATCAGAAGGGGAAGGAGGAGGGTAGTCCTTTGGGATGGGGTTACCACTGTCAGGAAGGATGTGAGAACCCAAGGCTGGGCTGGATCCCACTGGTAGTAGTCTTTACATTGTTAGTCTCCAAATTGACTTGGCAGATTTTTAAACACACGCATAATGGTGTGTCTGTGTGTGTGTGTGTGTGTGTGTGTGTGTGTGTGCGCGCGCGCGCGCGCATCATCTGAGTTCAGTGCATGTGGAGGCCAGAAGGGATGCTAGGTCCCCTTAAAGTGGAGTTATAAGAGGTACTGAGCCACTGTACATGGATGCTGAGATCTGAATTCAAGTCCCATGTAAGAGCAACAAGCAATCTTAAATGCTGAGCCATCTCTCCAGCCTCCTAGTCTGGTCTCTGTAGCTTGCTCACTTGAGCCTTCAAGGTCACCTCCAGTAATTCCAATCTCCCCCCACCCCATAGCTCTCCAGTGCCCAGCCCACAGCCACTACACCAACTGCCTTCCCTCCTGTCAACCATCCTGCTCTGACCCTGATGGCCGCTGTTTGGGCACCATCACCAAAGCCACCTCCACCTGCAAGGAGGGCTGCGTCTGTCAGTCTGGCTACGTGCTGCATAATGACAAGTGTATACTCAGAATTCAGTGTGGCTGCAAAGATGCCCAGGGTGTTCTCATCCCGGTGAGTGGGCATCTAAAAATAAAGTGGGGTTGGTGGGGGATGGGAAAGGCTCAGTGTGAAACATTTGCTGAAGAGTGCTGAGTTTGAATCTATTTAATCAATGTAAGCCTTACTGGTGTGTCCATAATCCCAGGGCTCCAACTAGGAGATTGGAAACAGTCAGGGTAATCCCTAGAAAGGTGTGGGCAGGAGTGAACAGCAATAAAGAGAGGGAATGGGAGGAATGAAGGGTGGGAGGAAAGGAAAAAGAACAAGAGTCTCAATACAAAGTAAAAGATGAGGACAAATGTTCAAGATTGTCTTCCAACTCCACACATACATGTGCTCCTGTGCCCCGCTCCCAAACACATAAAACTTCTTGTAAACTTGAGATTGTGGGCCACTTTTTTCATTTCTTCTGCTTTTCTCCACCTGGAATGCTCCTGTTGGTATGTCCAGTCCTGAAGTATAAAGGTTCTAGAAGATGCCATAGGTCAACCCCTCTTGGGAATCCTATTCAAGTGCTTTACAACTGAGCTATATTCCCAGACCTCAATGGGACAATTGCTCTACCTCTAAGCCATACCCCCAGACCCTCTTGGAGGATGCTGGGCAGTTTTCTACCTCTAAGTCAAACCCCCAGACCCTCTTGGAGGATGCTGGGCAGTTTTCTACCTCTAACCCTAACCCCCCCAGACCCTCTAGGCAAGTGTTACACCTGTAAACCACAGCCTGCCATCTATCCCATGTACCATTTATCACTGAAGAGTCCAGACATAGGTTCTGCATTTGAACTGTGCTCCCAAACTCCCAGTTGAGAACTCTAGGGCTGAGTTATGCCCTTAGCCACTCACTGGAGGATTCTAGGCATACACTATACTGCTGAGCTATGTCCATAGCCTTCAATGCATTTTCTCCCCATATACCTTCCATCCATAGTTGGCTAAATGAATATTCACAGACTCTAAAGACAGGGAAGGCAAAGGTAAGTCCCTCAGACAGGAAGCAAAGCTGTCTTTCTCTAACAAGCCCTATGCTCCCACTTCTCTCCCTTGACCTCTGCAGGCAGATAAGACCTGGATCAACAGAGGCTGCACTCAGAGCTGTACCTGCATGGGAGGGGTCATCCAGTGCCAGAATTTCCACTGTCCCTCAGGGACTTACTGCAAGGACACCGAGGACGGCAACAGTAACTGTGCCAAAATCAGTGAGAGAGCCGTGGGGGGAGGTGGGGAGGGTGTGCTCATGGCTGGAGGGACCAGAGGCAGAGCAAGAAGAAGCTTAGGCCCCTATGCCTATGAGATCTGGAATAAGAGATACTACAATGGGAATGGACTGTGGGGACCCGTGACTGGTCTGGGTCCCTTCTCACTATTAGTCTCTCGGTTGTCAGGCTCCCCATTAACTTGGAAGATATATTATTTTTAATTCCATGTATGATGATGTGTCTGTATATGGGCTATGCACCTGAGTCAGTTCATGCAGGGGCCACAGAGGACATTACATGGAGCCTGAGTTACATGAGACTTTTGAACAGGACAAACTTAACTTGGATACATGGCAAGAGCAGCAAGTAGTCTTGACTCATCTCTCCAGTCCCAAAAGATCCAGTCTTACTTTTTTCCTTAGGGCTTGGCACAAAGTTCATACTCAGTAAATGCTGGCTGAAATAACAAAATGCTCACTGTCTTGAGCATTCTGCCTAGTCTGGTTTCTGTAGTCTGTTTTGATCCTGTGTTCCTCTCCATTAACCACACTCTCTTCCCCATAGCTCTGCAGTGTCCTGCCCACAGCCGTTACACCAACTGCCTTCCCTCCTGTCAACCATCCTGCTCGGACCCAGAAGGCAACTGTTTGGGCTCCAGTACCAAAACCCCCTCCACCTGCAAGGAGGGCTGTGTTTGTCTACCTGGCTTTGTGCTGTATAACAACAAGTGTATACTCAGAACTGAGTGTGGCTGCAAAGATGCCCAGGGTGCCCTCATCCCGGTGAGTAGGCATCTAAAGTGGTATTGGTGGTGGCTGGAGAGAGAGAGAGAGAGAGAGAGAGAGAGAGAGAGAGAGAGAGAGAGAGAGAGAGAAAGCTCAGTGGTAAATGTTTGCACGCCCTGGTGTGAGGGCATGAGTTTTAATGCATACAGCCAATGTAAACCTTGGTGGTGTGTGACTATAATCCAAGGATCCTATTAGGAGATGGGAGGTTGTGATAGGATAATCCCTAGAAATGTGGGAGCTAGCTAGTGTTGTATGGGCAGGGGTGGAGGACCACAGCAAAGAGAAGGGAGAAACAGAGATGAGGGAGGGGGAAGAGAGGAATGGGGGGACAGAAAGAAAGAGACTGTCTCAATGGAACGTGGAAAGGTGGAAGATGAGGACCAGCATTGTCCTCTGACTTTCACGCCTACATCTACACTCCACGCCCCTCCCAAAAGCTTTTTTTTTTTTTTTTTTTTAGGCCTGACTGGGGACCACTTTCTTTTTTCCTTTGCTTTCCTCTTCCTGTTTGTGTGGCTGGTCCTGTAATGTGAAGGTTGATGATGTCCTGGAGCAGCAAGCTAAGCCAATGGTCAACTGCTGAGACAGGCCTCCAGCCCCTCTCTGGAGTTGTAGTCGGGGCTCTAACACTGCGATATACCCTCTGGCACTCACTGAGGAGTCTGTGCCTAAATGCCACTCCTGAGCCACCCTCCCACTACCTCCTCTGAACTCTTGGCAGCTGTTATTGGAACTAGTGTAGCCTTTATCTTCCTATCAGTGATTCCTAGGCAATTGCTCTACTGCTAAGTCAAACTCTTGGCAAGTTCTCTACAACTGTGCCACACTCCCAGACTCTCACCGGAAGATACTAGCCAATTTTGCAAAGCTGGATCATGATCCTAAATTCTCGTAGAGAATTGTAGGCAAATGGTCTACCTGTAAGCTACAATCTCTGAACCCCCTCCCAACCTCCTGCCTCTCATCACTGAGGATTCTAGGCATAGGTTCTTCATCTGAGCTGTGCTTCCAAGCACCAAGAGAAAGTCATCTGCCCTAGTTCTACCAGTGAGCCACACCCCAGCCCCTTACTGAAAGAGTCCACAATCCCAGAGGCATCCTCTGTCACTCCAGATCCCCCCACCCCCCACCCCGTGGTTGGGTTACTCACTCAGTGATGTGGAACCTGCTGATAGGGAGGGCAAAGGTCAGCCCTGCAGACTGGAGGTGAGGCTCTTTCCTTCTAACCAGTCCCTCTGCCCTCACTTCCTTTCTCTCCCCTTGGCTTCTGCAGGCAGATAAGACTTGGATCAACAGAGGCTGCACCCAGAGCTGTACCTGTGCGGGAGGGGCCATCCTGTGTAGGATATTTCAGTGTCCCTCAGAGACTTACTGCAAGGACATCAAGGACGGCAACAGTAACTGCACCAAAATCAGTAAGGGAGCCGTGAGGGAAGGTAGAGAATGTATGCATTTGGCTGGAGAGCCCAGAGGCAGGGCAAGATGAAGCTCAGAGACCAGAGATAGGAAGCACCATGGTGAGGAGGGCTTTTGGGGACCTTTGGCTCATTTTTTAGTGTCTGAATGGTTGGTCCCCCACATTAACTTGGGGTAGTCATTCATCATTACTTTTTTACTTTTAATCACACATATTAATATATGTCTATGGACCTGTCTGTCACATGAGTGCACTGCGCATGGCAGCCAGAAGAGTGGATTGTGTCTCCTGGGGCTGAAATTACAGGAGACTGTGAACAGCACTATCTGGGTGAGCCGAACGCAGCTCAGCTCCTTTGCAAGAACAGCAAGTGCTCATGACTGCTGAGCCTTCTACCTCTCCAGCCCCAAGTAATCCATTCTTTCTCTCCTTGAGGTTTGGCAGAGAGTTCACAATTACTAACTGTTTAGCGGATGAATAGCAAAAGGAAAAAAATCCCTTCACTTTTGGAACTTCTAGTATAGTTTCTGTAGCTTCTGCTTGCTCTGGCCACTTATGTTCCTCTCTCCTAACCCTGCTCTCTCTCTTTCACAGCTCTGCAATGTCCAGCCAACAGCCAATTCACCAACTGCCTTCCCTCCTGTCAACCATCCTGCTCTAATATGAATGGCCACTGTGAGGACTCCAGCACCAAAGCCCCCTCCACCTGCAAGGAGGGCTGCGTCTGTCAATCTGGCTACGTGCTGCATAATGACAAGTGTATACTCAGAAATCAGTGTGGCTGCAAAGATGCCCAGGGTGCCCTCATCCCGGTGCGTGGGCACCTAACGTGGTATTGGTCAGGGCTGGAGAGAGAGCTCAGTGGGTAAACTATTTGTCTCTCCCCTCACCTAGTACTGTGAGGACCTGAGTTTGAATATGTATAACCAACGTAAGCCTTGGTGGTGTGTCTATAATCCCAGGGCTCTTTCTAGGAGATGGGAAGCGGGAACAGGATGATCCCTAGAAATGTGTGAGCTGGCTGTTAATGTGAGTAGCAATGAACAGCAGCAACAGCATCGGGGGTGGAAAGTGAGACCAGCATGTGAGATGGTCTTCTGACCTCCACACATACGTGTGTCCATGCTCACACAGCCACACAGATATACTCTCACAGCCATTTTTTAAGGGAGAATGGGGGCGTGCGTCATTTTCTCCTTTCTTCTGCTTCTCTGCACCCGGGATGTGCCTAACTATGCAGCTGAAAGTCAGTCTTTCCTGGAGAAAGTAAGGCAGGTTCTTTACTGCTGAGCCACGCCCTAAGACTCTCCCTAGGAGATTCTAGTCAGAGGCTCTACAGCTGAGCCATGCTCCCCGCTACTCTTAAAGGATTCTAGGTAAAGGTTCTGCATTTGAGCTACAGCCCCAGAGTCCCATTGGAGGATTCTAGGCTTTAGATCTACCAATGAACCACTACTAGCCCCTCACTGGAGGATTCTAGACAGAGGTTCTGCATTTGAGTTATACTCCCAGGTGCCCGACAGAGGATTCTAGACCTCTGCTCTACAAGTGAGCAACCGACCATCCCCTTACTGGACTGAGATACTCTCATAGCCCATGTTGAGTTTTCCCCTGTGAGTACTCTCTGTTAGTGCTTGTTTTAATCGGTTGGGACAGAACCTGCTGGCAGCACGTACCAAGCTCTTCATAGGAGGCAAGCAGCACCCAGAACCAGTACAGCACCTTTGTGGTCACTTGGTCACTGGCTTTTCTCTCCCCGTGGCTTTTGCAGGAAGGCAAGACCTGGATCACCAGAAAGTGTACTCAGAGCTGTAACTGCATGGAAGGGGTCATCCAGTGCAGGACTTTCCAGTGTCCCTCAGGGACCTCCTGCATGAATAGTGATGACGACAACAGTAGCTGCATCAAAATCGGTAAGGGAGCCACGGGGGAAGGTGAAAGGGTGTGCGCATGCCTGGAGAGACTAGAGGCAGGGCAAGAAGGAGCTCAGTCTCATGGGCATAAGAAGTCGGGGATAAGGTGATGTCATGGTGGAGAGGCATTCTGAGGGACCATGCTGGGCTCATCACACTAGTCTCTCAGTGGTTAGTTTTCCACATTTAACTTAAAGATACACCGTCTTTAAGTTAAATTAGCTGTATAGATTCCATGTGAATGCCGGTGGATGCTGTCAGGGGCCAGAAGAGGCTCGTAGGTGTCCCGGAGCTGGAGTTTACAGGTGTTTTTGGATTCTGGGAACCAAACTCAGGTCCTCTGCAAGTCCATCAAGTGCTCTTAACCACTGAGCCATCTCTCCAGCCCTATATATCCCCCTTCTTTACTTTACTTTCTGTCCCGGACACAGTTTGTGATCGGGAAATATTTGTTGAATCGATAGCAAAAGGGAAAACAGACAGACAGACAAACTGTTGGTCTTTCAGCCCAGCATGATTCTGTAGCTTCTGCTTCCTTGGGCCCTTCTGGTCCTCTCTACTAATTGTAATCTCCCTCTGTCCTATAGCTCTGCAGTGCCCAGCCCACAGCCGCTATACCAACTGCCTTCCCTCCTGTCCACCCTCGTGCTTGGACCCAGAGGGCCTCTGTGGCAGCACTAGTCCTAAAGCTCCCTCCACCTGCAAGGAGGGCTGCGTCTGTCGATCTGGCTATGTGCTGCATAACGACAAGTGTATGCTCAGAATTCTGTGTAGCTGCAAAGATGCCCAGGGTGCCCTCATCCCAGTGAGTGTGTGGAAGATGGGCTTGGTGAGGCTAGAGAGTGGCTAACTGGGTAGAATATTTGCTCAGGGAGGAGGAGGACCTGTCTACTAATCCCCACAACCCATGTAAACTGGGGTGTAGTCTGTGTCTCCAACCCCAGGGCTCCAGGAGAGGGACACAGAAGAGTCCCTGAAACTTGTAGCTAGTCTTGTATGGGTAGAGGTGTAATCATCAACGAGGAAGACAGACAGGCAGGCAGACTGACTGACTGACTTTGTCTCAGTACAGGGTGGAATGTGAGGACCTACACCTGAGATTGTGTTCTGCCCTCAGAACACGTGTATTCACGTACACACATGAATCACATACGGACACTGAGACCTTTTTACTAAAAAGTGGGATTGAGGGTCCTTCTCCTTTCCACTTTCCCCTACCTGTTTGGCTGGCCTTGTAGTTAGAAGATTGGTCAGGACTTGGTACAAACTAGGGAATTGGTCTACCACTGAGCCACACCCCAAGGCCTTCACTGGGAATTCTAGACATGCCTTCTACTATTTCTCCATGCTGTCATTACTCCACTGGAAAATTCTAGGTAGACACTATACTGCTAGGCTATGGGCACAGCCCCAGCTGCAATTAAAAATATATATTTAATCTACAGTGTTAAGCCAATGGATATAGAACTTTGAGATAGGATATGCAGTTTGGAATCTTCAGGCCAGAAGTGAGTCTGTCTCTTTAGAACTGGCCCATGGCCCTCAGGTGTCTTCTATTCCCATGACATCTGCAGGCAGACAAGACCTGGATCACCAGAGACTGTGCACAGAGCTGTACCTGTGTGGGAGGGATCATCCACTGCAGGAATATCCAGTGTCCCTCGGGGACTTACTGCAAGAACAGAGATGATGGCAGCAGTAACTGCACCAAAATCAGTAAGGGAGCCGTGAGAATGCAGGGAGGGCGTGCTCATGTGTGGGGATTCCAAGGAGGGCAAGAAGGACCTCAATCCCTGGGTTTAGAGGTAGGGATAGGAAGTACCACACTGGGGAGGGATTCTGGATACCCGTGGCTAGCCTGAGCATCTTCTCAGTGTTAGTTGCTCTGTGTTTAGTTTCTTACATTGACTTGGGAGATCTATCTTCTTATTTCCTCATGGCTTGGCAACAGCTTAAAAACATTTGTCAAATGAATAACAAAAGGAAGAAAAGAGCCCAAACTCACCTGTAATCCAGCCTCCCACAGTTTCCCTAACCACTGCTTCCATGGACCCCTCTGCTCCTTTTCACTAACACCACTCCCCCTCCTTACTATAGGTCTGCAATGCCCAACCCACAGCCACTTCACGGGCTGCCTTCCCTCCTGCCTACCTTCTTGCTCCAACCACTGTGAGATCACCAGCCCCAAAGTCCCCTCCGACTGCAAGGAGGGGTGTCTCTGCGACCATGGCTTTGTGCTCAATGAGGACAAGTGTATGCCGAGAACTCAGTGTGGCTGCAAAGATGCCAAGGGTGACTTCATTCCGGTGAGTGGGTGTGGAGACTGGGGCTGAGGGCCACTTTCTCCTTTTATCGGCATCTCTCAGCCTGGGATACTCCATTCTCAAAGACTGACCTTGGAATGAGAAGACGGCTCAGGGCCTGACACACTCTGGGAGAGCCATGCAGCAGCTCCCATTAAAGGATTCCGTACATGTTCCCTGTCTAATCCCAGCTCTAGACGAGAGTAATTGGGGTTAGTGGAGAGGACCAGAGTGGAAATCTGTCCACTCTGCATTGTCTGCCCAAACAACACACCTTCTGCCTGCACCTTAGAGGAGGAAACTGGATAAGGAGAGCATGCGTAAACCCTTCAGGCATGAGGCTAAGCCTGACTCACTAGAGCATCCACTCAGTCTCCACTTGTTTCTCATTCCCTGGCTTCTGCAGGCAGGCAAGACTTGGACCTCCCGAGGCTGCACTCAGACATGTGCCTGCGTGGAAGGTGATATCCAGTGTCAGAATTTCCAGTGTCCCTCGGGGACTCACTGCAAGGACAACAGTGATGACAGTAGTACTTGCACCAAAATCAGTAAGGAGGCTATCCGCAGCGGCTGGGGTGTGGTAGTTACTACTGCTAGATGAGATTGGAGGCAGGGCAAGTAGGAGCTTGGTGCTCTGCCCTAAGAGGTTGGGATTCAGGGGGCCCACTGCCAGGCTGGGTCCCTTCCCAGTGCTTCATTGGCTGAGAGATCGAATCTTCTTACTTCTTTCCCCAGTTTAAGGCACAGCAGCATGCTCCATAAGTGTTTGATGAATGAATGACAAAATGGGGCAGGGAGGCTCTGCTGTCAAGTCTGTACAGCTTGATTTCTTTTTTAATCACATCTGCTTTATTGAACCCCTCTCTGTTCCTCTTCACTAACCTCTCTCCCTCTACCCCATAGCTCTGCAGTGTCCAGCCCACACCCTCTACACCAGCTGCCTTCCCTCCTGTCTACCTTCCTGCTCGGACCCCGAGGCCCTCTGCAAAGACACCAAATCTAAAGTCCCCTCCACCTGCAAGGAGGGCTGTGTCTGCCAACCTGGCTACGTGCTAAATAACAACAAGTGTATTCTTAGAGTTCAGTGTGGCTGCAAAGACTCCCAGGGTGCTCTCATCCCGGTGAGTGGGCACCTGCCACCTGCTGTGCGACTGGAGAAAGTTGCAGGGATTAATCAGTGGGTAAAATATTTGTGATGCAAGTTGAGTTTGAATCCATACAACCCTTGCAAACTGGGTCTTTAATGCCAGGGTTCCCTCCCCTTAGGAGTGCTGAGTCCCCAGAAACTTGTGAGCTAGCTATTCTTATGATAGTGCTGAACATCAATGAGGAGGGGACAGGGAGGGAGAGGAGATGGGGTGACAGGAGAGAGACAGAGACAGTGATACAGAGACACCGTGTCTCAATACACAGTGGGAGATGAGGGTCAACATTATAGATTGTCTTCTGATGTAGACACTTAAGTGAGTCTGCGCTCACATACAAAGAAATATGAATACACACACACACACACCACTTACTGGGCAGGAGAATGGTTTGAAAACCAACGTAGGATTGGGAGGGTCACTTTCTCATTGCCTCTTTAAGTCTTACCTGGAATGCTCCTGTCTGTATGCCTGAGGTACGAAGGTTGACCATGTCTTGGCACAAACTAGGGAAGTGCTCTACCATTGAGCCATACCTCTAGCCCTCAGTGAAGGGAGCCAGGCAAGTAGACCTAAATCACATGAACCCCCAGTCCATGGAGATTCTGATCAGGTGCTCTACAACTAAACTATAGTCCCAGGTCCCCATTGTAGGATTCTGGGACAGAGTGCTAGCACTGGGCCACTTCCACACCCTCAGTGGAGAACTCTAGGCAGGCACTATTGCTGATCTGTGTACACAGCAATAGCAGCATTTTTTCCCAACATGTTTTACACCAGGTTGGTAGTCTTAATAGCTGTGAATAGATACCTCTATTCAAACCTAAGTCCCTGAAGCTGGAAGTGGCACTGTCTCTCTCTAACCAATCCCTCTGTCCTCACATTCTTTCTCTTCCTGTGGCTTCTGCAGGCAGGCAAGACCTGGATCTCCACGGGCTGTGCCCAGAGCTGTGCCTGCATGGAAGGGACTGTTCAGTGCCAGAATTTTCAGTGTCCCTCAGGGACTTACTGCAAGAACAATAACGAAGGCAGCAGTGATTGTGCTAAAATAAGTAAGAGACCACAGGGAAGGTGGGGAGGGTGTGTGTGCTCATGCCTGGACAGATTGGAGGCAGGGAAAGGAGCTTGAGCTTTTTCCCTAAGAGGTTTCTGGCAACCCATAGTCCTACTGAGACCCTTCTTGGCATTAGCCTCTCCATAATCTCTGATAACTGGGGAGAGCCATTCTAACCTTCTTCTCTCAAGGTTTGGCACATAGGCTATGCCCAGAAGCGTTTTCTGAATGAATAACAAAAAGGAAAAAAACCCTCTCTTGGTCATTATGCCCAGCTTGGTTTCTGTAATTTCTGCTTCCTTGGGTACCCTCTGGGCCTCTCCATTAACTCCACTCGATTTTTTACCCCATAGCTCTGAAGTGCCCGGCCCATAGCCTGTTCACCAACTGCCTTCCCTCCTGTCTACCTTCCTGCTTGGACCCAGAAGGGCTCTGTAAGGGAACCAGTCCCAACGGCCCCTCCACTTGCAAGGAGGGCTGTGTCTGTCAACCTGGCCATGTGTGGCATAATGACACATGTATACTCAGAATTCAGTGTGGCTGCAAAGATGCCCAGGGTGCTCTCATCCCGGTGAGTGGGCATGGGTGGTGGGATCGGTGGGGTCTATGGAGATAGCTCCATTATAAAGTGTCTATCCTGCAAGCGTTTGGACCTGGGTTTGAATCCCCACAACACATGAGAGATGGACATAGTAGATTATATCTATAGCCCTGGTTCTTCTACTGGAAGACAGGAAAGGGAGACAGTAGAATCCTTAAAAACTTGAGAGCTAGCTAGTCTTGTGTAAGCAGTGATGACCAACAACAAAGAAGACAGAGAAAAACACTGACCCAGAGAGACTGAATTTTCAATACAAGCTACAGCATAAGTACTAACAACACGCACACACACACATATGAGCACACACACATGCATGAGCACATACATGCACACACACACACACACACAGAGAGAGAGAGAGAGAGAGAGAGAGAGAGAGAGAGAGAGAGAGAGGAGAGAAAGGTGGCTTTAGTCACAGTATTTGGAAAGCAGAGTCAGGTATATTCCTACAAATTCAAGACCTGCCTGAGCTACATAGCAAGTTCTAGACCAGCCAGGACTACATAGAAGAGAACTTGTTGCAAACAGACAAACAAACCAACAAATGAGACCAAAGCCCACATAGGATTGGGAGCCACTAGCTCATTTCTTCTGCTTCTTTGCACCTGGGATGCTCCAGCCTGTGTGGCTGGTGCTGAAATGTGAAGGTTGTTCAAGTTCAGGCACTGGGTAGGCAGGTGCTCTACCACCGAACCACTCCCCAGCCTTTCTCTGGGGGATCCAGGCAAGTATTCTACTTCAAAGCCACACAACCACCCATCACTGAGGATTCTAGTCAGGTGCTCTGCAACTGAGCTATGCTCCCCTGGTCCCTACTATAGGATTCAGGGCCAGCATTCTACCACTGACCCACTCCACCAGTGCCCTGACCTAGGATTCCCAGCAGAAGTTCTGCTGATCACCCACGCCTCCCCCACCTCCTCACTGGGAGATTCTAGGCAGGTTCTATTCTGCTGAGTTATGCATATAGTGACAGAAGGAAATATTTCTCCAATATTTTCTGCCTACTGCTGGTTGACTCAGTAGATGTGCGGTAGCAGTAGGGAGGACAAACCTAAGGCCCTTCAGACAGGTGAGTATGTCTCTAGCCTTCCTATCATCTCTTTCTATGGCTTCTGCAGGAAGGCAAGACCTGGGTCTCCAGAGGCTGCACCCAGAGCTGTACCTGTACAGGCAGGACCATCCAGTGCCTGAGTTTCCAGTGTCCTTCAGGGACTTACTGCAAGAAGAGCAATGATGGCAGCAGTAACTGTGCTAAAATCCGTAAGGGGCCATGGGGAAATGGAGAAATTGTGCTGCTGGCTGGAGGGACCAGAGGCAGGGCAAGAACGAGCTTATTCCCTTGCCTTTTAGAGGTTGGGGATAGAAGATACCACAGTAGAGAGAGATTTTGTGGAGCCATGGCTGGGCTGAGCCCCTTCTCAATGTTTAGTCTCCATCATTGACTTGGGGGATCCATTTTTCTTATTTTCCCTCTCATGAATTGACAAATGGGGCACGCTCAATGAATGCTTGTTGAATGAATAGTAAATGCAGGTGGTGTGGAGAAGGATCTCCTGGCCATTTTGTCAAGTCTGACCTCCGCACAGAAACCTCTGCTTGCTTGGGTCTCCTCCACTAACTCTGTTTCCCCTCCACTCTATAGCCCTACAGTGTCCATCCAACAGCCAGTTCACCGACTGCCTTCCCCCATGCCCACCCTCTTGCTTGGATCCAGAGGGGCACTGTGAAGGCTCTGGCCCCAAAGGCCCCTCCACCTGCAAGGAAGGCTGCCTCTGCCACCCTGGATTTGTGCTCAATAAGGACAAGTGTTTGCCCAAAATTCAGTGTGACTGCAAAGGTCCCCAGGGTGCTCTCATCCCGGTGAGTGGAAGTGGGGAGTAGGAATGTCTCCTCCTTCTCTCCTCCTCCTCATTCTCCTCCTCCTTTTCCTCCTCCTCCTTCCTTCTCCTTTTCTCCTCCTCTCCTTTCGTCTGCCTCTCTTAGTCTGGAATGCTCATGTCTATATTGGTGGCCTGGTAATGTGGAGAAAAGTGTGTCCTGGCATAGACTAGCCAAGTGATCTTCCCCTGAGAGCCATTCTTAGCCCCTTGTTGTGGTATTCTAGGTAGTTGTTCTACCACTGAGTCATGCCCCAGCACTTCACTGGGTAATTCTAGACAGATGCTCTTTGTTGAAATAGTCACCAGTGCCTCACTGTCAGATTTTAGGCTAAACCCCACCCATAGATGTGATATTTTTTCAAATATTTTCCATGCACTAATGGTTGACTCAATAGCTATGGACCTATAGAATGGGAGGGGAAATTAAAGTCCTGCAGACAGGGGTAAGTCTGTCTTCCTTTAACCAGCCCCTCTATCCCCTATCCCTTTCTCTTCCTGTGGCTTCTACAGGCAGGCAAGACCTGGACTCCCAAAGGCTGTACCCAGAGCTGTACCTGCATGGGAGGGACTGTTGAGTGCCGGAGTTTCCAGTGTCCCTCGGGGACCTACTGCAAGGACAGCAATGATGGCAGCAGTGATTGTGCTGAAATACGTAAGCCGTGGGGAAGGTGGGGAGTCTGCTCGTGACTGGAGGAGTCTGAGGCACAGCAAGACGTCCCCACTTAAGAGGCCATGGGCTAGGAGGTCCCAAATAAGAAGGGACTCTAGGGACATGGATGGGGCTGAGTCCCTTCTCAGCATGAGTCTTCTACACTGAGTTAGAAGGAACTATTCTTTCCGACTGTCCTCTATGTTGGACACATACCCATACTCAATGAATATTTACTAAATGAACACTCAGAGGAAAGGAAAAGGCCCCAAACTCTGTTGGTCACTCTGCCTGGTTTGGCATTTACAGCCTCTGTGTGTGGCCTCTCCACTAATCCTACTGTGTTTCTACCCCAAAGCTCTGCAGTGCCCGGCCCACAGCCACTACACCAACTGCCTTCCCTCCTGTCAACCTTCCTGCTCTGACCCTGATGGCCGCTGTGAGGGCACCAGGCCTCAAGTCCCTTCTACCTGCAAGGAGGGCTGCTCGTGTCAACCTGGCTATGTGCTGGCTAATGGCACATGTGTGCTCAAAATTGAGTGTGGCTGCAAAGATGACCGAGGCACTTTCATTCCGGTGAGTGAGCGGGGAAATCAGAACGCTAGAGGGACATAGCTGGTAGACTCAATTGATTTGAAATCTCTAGACAGTGAGGTAAGTACCCCAGACAGGAAGTGGGGTAGTCTCCTGAGAACTAGGGGCCAGAGAGATTGCTCTGGGGTTAAGAGCACACACCGTGACTCTATCAAGAGGATTGGAGTTTGGATCCCAGCAACTCACAGATGCCTATAACTCCAGCTTCAAGGGATTGATGTGTCTTCTGGCCTTCATGAACAATCATATGCATATATTCACATGGACACACGCACACAAATATAAATAAATGAAATAGAAACTACCACACTGAGTTAGAAGACACTTACTTTACCTCCTTCCATTTCTTGTGGCTTCTGCAGGTAGGCAAGACCTGGATTGCTACAGGCTGCACCCAGAGCTGTACCTGTGTGGAAGGGGCCATCCAGTGCCAGAATTTCCAGTGTCCCCAAGGGACCTACTGCAAGGGCAGCAATGATGGCAGCAGTAACTGTGCTGAAATACGTAAGGGAGCCGTGGGGAGGGTGGGGAGGGTGGGCTCCTGATTGGAGGAACCAGAGGCAAGGCAACAAAGAGCTTCTTCCTCTGAGTCTAGAGCTAGAGGTCAGTGCAAAAATTACTTGGGAGGCAGAGGCAGGCGGATCTCTGTGAGTTCGAGACCAGCCTGGTCTACAAGAGCTAGTTCCAGGACAGGACAGCCTCCAAAACCACAGAGAACCCTGTCTCAAAAAAAAAAATTTACAGCAGTGAGGGTGGATTCTGGAGACTGCAGCTGAGTCCTCTCCCAGTGGCTGATCTCCCACACTGATGCGGGAGTGATTCTTCTTACTTTCTTCTCTCAGGACTACACAAGGGCCATGCTCCTGTCTTCTCCTCTAACCCTACTCTTTGTGTACCCCATAGCTCTGCAGTGCCCAGATCACAGCCACTTCTCCAGCTGCCTTCCCTCCTGCCCACCTTCCTGTTTCAACCTGGATGGCCACTGTGAGCATACCAGTCCCAAAGTCCCCTCCACCTGCAAGGAGGGCTGCCTCTGCCAACCTGGCTACTTCCTGAATAATGGCAAGTGTGTGCTCCAAATTCACTGTGACTGCAAAGATGCCCAGGGTGGCCTCATTCCGGTGAGTGGGCGTGGGAAGTGGGATTGGGCCAGCTGGGAAGATGGCTCAGTGAATGAAGTGCTTGCTATGCAAGTGTGGGGACATGAGTTGAAATCCCACGTAACCATGTTAAGCTGTGTGTAGAATCCCCCAAAACCTGCAAGCTAACCAGCCAGGATACTGCCGAAAAATGAAAGCAACAATGAAACAAGGGAGTTGAGATACTTTGTCTCACTGCAAAGTGGAGGAAGTGAGACTCAACCCCTGAGCCTGTTCTCTGACTGCCTTTCCTGTGCACAGGTATACACACACACACACACACACACACACACACACACACACACACACACACACACACACACACACACGGACGCTCCTACACATGCACACACAAGCACACACATACTACACATACATATACATACTAAAAAATTAATTTTACAACGTAGAGGGCCAGACACATGGCTTGATAAAGACACTTGCCTTCGAGCGTGAACACCTGAGTTCAAGTACCCAGGAGCCATGTGTTGGAAGAATGAACTGACTCACACAAGCCTCTGACCTCCTCATGTGTACTTGTCTCTAGCTGGCTCTTGAGTTTGAAAGTTGGTCAAGTCTTGGTATTTGCTGGGCAAGTACTCTACCACTGAGCTGTGTACCTGGCCTCTCAATGAAAATTGTATGCAAGTGAGCTGTGTGGGTGAGCCATGCTCAGAGGCTCTTTCTGAGTATTCTAGGCCTGCACTCTGCCACTGAGCCTCTTCTGGTGCTTCTCAAAGGGGATTCCAGGCAGGTGCTCTACCACTGAGCCACACCCAGCCCTCACTGGGGGATTCTGCATGGGTACTCTACCACTGAGCTAACCCACCTGCCCTAGATATAATTCTTTTTTTCAGTATTTCCACCTCTGGTTGGTGATTCAATAGATGTGAAGCCTATAGACAGGGGGCAAATGCAAAGACTTCAGACAGGAGGCGAGTCTGTCTCCCTAGGACAAGCTCCTCCAGCCTCCCTTTCTCTTCCTGTGGCTTCTGCAGGCAGGCAAGACCTGGACCTCCAAGGGGTGCACCCAGAGCTGTACCTGCGCAGGAGGAGCTGTCCAATGCCAGAGTTTCCAGTGTCCCTCGGGGACTTACTGCAAAGACAGTAGTGATGGCAATAGTAGCTGCGCCAAGATCAGTAAGGGAGCCCTGGAGGACGATGGGGGGCGGTGTGCAGATAGGAGGTGCCATAATGGGGAGAGTCCACAGTGTAAGTCCCTCACCGGTCACTCTCCCACGCGTCCTTGGGGGAGCCATTGTTTTTAGTCTCCCACACTGAATTAGGAGAAAAGTTACTCTTACCTTCGTTCCCCAGGGTTTGACACAACAGCCCATGTCCAGTAAATGTTTACTAAATGAATAACGACAGAAAAATAAGGCCCAAAGAGCTATTGCTCATTTTGCCAAATTTGGTTTCTATGGCCTGTGCTCACTTGGATCTCCTTATTGACTCCTCTCTCTCCACCCCAAAGCTATGCAGTGCCCCGCCCACAGCCATTTCACCAGCTGCCTTCCCTCCTGTCCACCTTCCTGTTCAATTCTGGATGGCCACTGTGAGGAATCCAGCTCCAAAGTCCCTGCAACCTGTAAGGAAGGCTGTATCTGTCAACCTGGCTACTTGTTGAACAATGACAAGTGTGTGCTCCGAATTCAGTGTGGCTGCAAAGATGTCCACGGTGGCCTCATTCCGGTGAGTGGGTGTGGAAAGAGGAATTGGTGGGTGGCTGAGGAAATGGCTCACTGGCTAGAATGTTTGCCTTGCATGTGTATGGGCCTGAGTTGAATGTCCAGAACCTATGTGAGCTGGATGTGGCAGCGACTAGCTTCTATTGGGAGACAGGAGAATCCGTAGAAACTTGTAGGCTAGCCAGTCTTATGATTGCACAGAGACAGATAGCCTCACAATACAAGGTTGAAGGTGAGGACCAACATTCCAGGCTGTATTCTTACTTTCATACATACATGCACAAATATTCTCACACACATGAACATGAAAGCACACACACACACACACACACACACACACAGAGATTTAAAATAAAAGTGGAATGCACCCCTTTCCCTCTGCTCTTGTTAACCTGAGATGTGCCTGTAATTTTTTTAATTTTTGTTTTTTGAAACAGGGTCTCTCTATATAGCCCTGACTGTCCTGGAATTTACTATGTAGACAGACTAGGCAGGTCTGGAACTCACAGAGATCTGCTTGGCTTTGTCTCCTGAATGCTAGGAGTGAAGATGTGTATCACCACATGGTTACACCTGTCTTCAGAGCTGAACCTAGCGTGTGAAGGACAGTCATGGCCTGACTCATGAGAGACAAGTGCTCTATCGCTGAGAATTCTAGGCAAGCTGTCCATAACTGAGTCACAGCTCCAACTCCTAAGTACAGGAGTCCTTGCCTCTTAGGCGATGCCCCACATCTCCTCATTATTTTTGCAAAGATTTTCCACCGGTATTTTGTTGACTCAACAGAGGTGGAACTGCAGACAGTGGGGACAAGCCTGCATCCCCTGGAACAGTGAGGCTGTCTCCTTAGAGCTGGCCCAGTCCTCACTGCCTTTCTCTTCCCATGGCTTCTGCAGGCAGGTAAGACCTGGATCAACAGAGGCTGCACAGAGACCTGTAACTGCATGGGAGGGACTGTCCAGTGCAGGAATTTCCAGTGTCCATCAGAGACTTACTGCAAGGACAACAATGATGGCAGCAGTAACTGTGCCAAAATCAGTAAGGGAGCCATGGGGGAGGTGGGGAGGGTGTGCTCATGGCTGGAGGGTGAGAGACAGGTTAAGGCAGAGCTTAGTCCCTTGGGCCTTAGAGGTTGGGATACTACGTACCATATGATGGGAGAGAGTCTGTGGCCCTTTGGCTCTGCTGAGATCTCCCTCAGTGCTGGTCTCTCAACGGTTAGTCTTCTCCATTTAGTTGGGAGATGCATTCTTTTTACTTTTCTAAGAGCTTGACACACACCCACCATGCTCAGTAACTAGTTTCAAAATTAATAATGATAGGAAAAAATCCTGAAGCTCTATGGGACATTTCTCTGCTTCCTTGGGCCCCATCCATTAACCCCAATCTCCCTCCACCCCATAGCTCTGCAATGTCCAGCCCACAGCCGCTACACAAGCTGCCTTCCCCCATGTCTACCTTCCTGTACTGATCTGGATGGTCTCTGTGGGGGCACCAGCCCCAAAGTCCCCTCCACCTGCAAGGAGGGCTGTCTCTGTCAACCTGGCTACTTCCTGAATAATGGCAAGTGTGTGCTCCAAATTCACTGTGGCTGCAAAGATGCCCAGGGTGGCCTCATTCCGGTGAGTGGGTGTGGAAATAGGGTTGGGGATGCTAGCTCAGTGGGTCAATTGCTTTCTTGTGCATGTGTGAGGACCTGAGTTTGAATCTCCACAACTCACTATAGATGGGCACAGTTACCTGTGTCTGCAACTCATCACTCTACCAGAAAATGGTGGACAGAGACAGGACAATCCCCAGAAACCAATACCTGAAATTGTCCTCTGAATTACATGTGCAGATGGGCCAGTACTCACACACATGAACACACACCCACACACACAGTACTATCTTGATTAAGACTTATTTTTTTTTTATGTGTGAGTGACTGCATGTATTCACTTGGTAACCTGGTGCCCACAGAGGCCAAAAGAAGGCATTGGATTTCCAGAATTAGAGCGATAGGGGTCGTGAGCTGTGTGTATGGGTGCTGGAATTGATCTGGGTCCTCTCATGGGCAGCAGGTGCTCTTAACAACTAAGCCGTCTCTGGAGCCATGTGAAAGAAACATTTTTTTAAGTTGGATTGTTGTGGGCCACTTTCCTTTCATCTAATTCCTTCTGGAATGTTCCTGTCCATATATCTGCCCTTTGAGTTTGAAGGTTGCTCGGGTTCCGGCACAAGCTAGGCAAGAGCTCTACCACTAAGCCAGGCCTCCAGTCATCAGTGGAAGATTCTACCACTGAGCCACACCCCCAAACCCTTACTAAGGACTCTAGGCAGTTGTTCTATCCACTGAGCCACACCCCAGGCCCCTTACTGGGCACTCCTGGCCAGTGAGTTCTTAGAGGTCCCTTCTGAGGATTCAGGAGCATGATCTACCAACGAGCAGATAATCCCCTGCCCACATCCAGTTCTCGTTTCAGATACACCCCACCTGTGATCAAACAGGCAAGGCTGTGCCCCTGGGACAGTCTCTCTGCCCTCACTCCTCCCTTCCCATGGCTTGTGCAGGCAGGCAAGACCTGGACCTCCAGGGACTGCGCCAAGAGCTGTACCTGCATGGGAGGTGCTGTCCAATGTCACAACTTCAGCTGCCCCCCAGGGACTCAGTGCCAGGATGGCCGGGATGGCAACAGTATCTGCGCCAAAATCAGTAAGAGGACAATAGAGGGAAGTGTGCTCATGGGTACAGGGGTCAGAGGCACAACAAAGAGCATCGCTTCCTGGCTTTGGAGGTTGGGCATAAGAAATATCATAATACAAAGGAATTTGGGGGCCACTCAACTGCATTCCTTTTCCGTACTAGTCTCTCAATTGTTAGGTTCCCACACTGACTTGGGAGATACAGTCATTGGATCTCTCCTTAGGACTGGCACCTAGCCCATGCTCAGTATGTGGTTGCTGAATGAATAACAAAAGGGAAAAAACCCAAAAAAGTGAACTCTCTGCTAACACTAGTCTCTACTCCTTAGGTGTGCAGTGCCCGGCCCACAGCCGCTACACCAACTGCCTTCCTTCCTGTCCACCTTCCTGCTCGGACCCAGAGGGCCTCTGTGGGGGCACCAGGCCAAAAGCCCCCTCTACCTGCAAGGAGGGCTGTGTCTGTCGATCTGGCTATGTGCTGCATAACGACAAGTGTATGCTCAGAATTCTGTGTAGCTGCAAAGATGCTCAGGGTGCCCTCATCCCGGTAAGTGTGTGCCAAATAGAAGACTGGTTGGCCTGGGCAGATGGCTCAGTGAGGCCCTGATTCGGCACAAATGGAGCACTTGCTTGGAGTCTCCACAGTCCAGTGCACTGTCTGCCTGAGGCCTTTATGTCATTTCAGGGTTTCTATGTGAGATCAGGGCAGAGATAGGACACACCCCAAAATTTAGGAGCTCACTAGTCTTTGCTGTCTGAATATCTAATTATGGGGTGAAAAGTGAATACCAACACCCAAGATTTGTCATCTGATCTCCACACATATGTGTGTCATGATTAAACACAGAACACACACACAAAGATTAGTTTTTGTTTTTAAATAGGGGCTAGAGAGATGACTCAGCAGTTAAGAACACTGGTTGCTCTTCTAGAGGACCAAGGTTCAATTCCTAGCACCCACACGGCAGCTCACAACTGTCTAACTCCAGTTCCAGGGGACGCCCATGGCAAAACACCAATGCACATAAAAGTAATTTTAAAAAGCAGCGTACCAGCAGGGCAGTGGTGGCACACGCTTTTAACTCCAGAGCTTCTGAGGCAGAAGCAAGTAGATCTGTGTGAATTTGAGACCAGTCTGGTAGTGAGTCCTAGGATCTCTAGAACTATTTCACAGAGAAACCCTCTCTCAAAAACCCAAACAAACAAAAACAAACAACAACAAAAAACCATGGCTCCATAGGTAAAGTCACTTGCCTATAGGGCAAGCCAATTTCTGGAACCCATGTGGTAGAAGAAGAGAATTGACTCCAGCAAGCTGTCTTTTGACCACCACATGTGTACCATGGCAGATGCATGTTTGTGCACACAGAGAGAAAAAAGTGTAATAAAAGATTTTTTCATTTTCTCCTTCCCTTTGCTTTTGTCCATCTGGGGTTCACCTGTCTTTCTTTATATATATAATTTTTCTTATTTTACATATTGATCCCAGTTCCCTTTCCCTCCCTCCCATGCCCCCACCCCTCCACACTCCACAGGGAGGGTGAGGCCTTCCAGGAGGGATCATCAAAATCTGTCAAGTCATTTGGAGTAGGGACCAGGCCCTCTCTCCTGCCTCTAGGCTAAGGGAGTATCCCTCCATGGGGAATGTGCTCCCAAAGTCCGTTCATGCACCAGGGATACATCCTGGTTTTACTATCAGAGGTCCCTTAGACTGCCCAGGCCTTCTGAGACCCATGTTCAGGGGGTCTGACTTGGTACAATGCTGGGTACCCAGCTATCAGTCTGAGGGTCCATTATCTCCCCCTTGTTCAAATCGCTGTCTCTGTGGGTTTCTGTAGCCTGGTCTTGACCCCTTTTCTTATCACTCCTCCCTCTCTGCAACTGGGTTCCAGTTTGGCTCAGTGTTTAGCTGTGGGTGTCTGCTTCTGTTTCCATCAGCTACTAGATGAGGGCTCTATGATGTCATGTAAGTTAGTTATCAATCTCATTATCAGGGAAGGGCATTTAAGGTAGCCTCTCCACTGTTGCTCAGATTGTTAGTTGGGGTCATCCTTGTAGGTCTCTGAACATTTCTCTAGAGTCGATTTTCTCTTCAAATCCATAATGGCTCCTTCTATTATGCACTCTCTCTCTTCCTGGTCCTACATGTTCTCTCCTCCCCTTCTCTTTCTCCTAACTCCCTCTCCACCTCTCCACTCATTGCCTCCCCACTCCCACTATGCTCAGGAGATCTTGTTCCTTTCCCCTCTGTGAGGGACCTTGTATGAATCTTTTAGATTCCTCATTGTATCCTAGTTTCTCTGGCAGTGTGAATTATAGGCTGGTGATCCTTTGCTCTATGTCTAAAATCCATATATGAGTGAGTACATACCATGTTCCTCTTTTTGTGACTGAGTTACCACACTCAGGATGGTTTCTTCAAGTTCCATCCATTTGCCTGAGAATTTCAAGATTCCATTGTTTTTTTTTTTTTTTCCCTGCTGAGTAGTATTCCATTGTGCCACATCTTCTTTGTCCATTCTTCAGTTGAGGGGCATCTAGGTTGCTTCCAGGTTCTTGCTAGTACAAATAATGCTGCTATGAACATAGTTGAACAGATAAGACAGAGTTTCTTATGTAGCTTTGGAGCCTATCCTGGCATTCGCTCTGTAGAACAGGCTGGCCTTAAACTCACAGAGATCCATCTGCCTCTGCTTCCTAAGTGCTGGGATTAAAGGCATGTGCCACTGCTGCCTGGTTCTAGGGGTTCTCCTGACTTTATGGCTAGCCCTGCAGCATGAAGCTTGGTCAGGCCTGGCACATGCTATGTAAGTGCTCTATCTTAGCCATAGTTCTACCACTGAGCCACAACCCTTTCTCATTAAGGATTCTAAGCAGGTGCTCTACTCCTGAGCCACACCCTAGCCCCTCACTGGGTGATTCTAGGTAGGCACAATCCTACTCAGATACACCCAAACTCCCAGTTGTAATAGTTTTTCCAATGTTTTCCATCTGTGTTTTGTTGTGGACTGGGAGGACAAATGTGAGTCCTTCAGACAGAGCATAAAGCTGTCTACCCAGAACTGCCATCTCTGTTTACTTCTTTTCTCTCTCTGTGATCTCTGCAGGCAGATAAGAACTGGCTCTCCAGAGGCTGCACCCAGAACTGTACCTGCATAGCAGGGAACATTCGTTGCCAGAATTTCCAGTGTCCCTCCGGGACTCGCTGCAAGGACAATGTTGATGGCAATAGTAACTGTGCCAAAGGTAGTAAGGAAGCCATGGGGGAACAGAGAGGGTGGGTTCATAGCTGGATAGATCGGAGATAGAACGAGAAGGAGCTTAGTCCCTGAGCCTAAGAGGTCAGGGTAGTAGGTACCATGGTGGGGAGGGTTTGGGGACCCACAACAGGGTCTCTCTTTGGTGCTCATCTCCCAGTGGCTTGGCTCCCACACTAACTTGGGAGGCCCACTCCCCTCGCTTTCTTCTCTCAGGACTTGGCATGGTTTAGGTTCACTAAGGGTTTGCTGTGTGGATAAGCAAAAGGGAAAAAATCACAAGCTCTTCTTGCCATCCTGCCCAGCCTAGTTTCCGTTTCCCCTACTTCCCTAGGCTCTCTCAAGCCCTGTGCACTGATCACATTTCCTTCCACCCCATAGCTCTGGATTGCCCAGACCACAGCTACCACACCAACTGCCTTCCCTCCTGCATCCCATCCTGCTCCAACCTGAATGAGCACTGTGAGGTCTCAGGTCTCAGAGTCCCCTCTACCTGCAAGGAGGGCTGCCTCTGTCAGCCTGGCTTTGTGCTCAGTAAGGACAAGTGTGTGCCCAAAACTGAATGTGGCTGCAAAGACATCCAGGGTGCCCTCATTCCGGTGAGTGGGCACAGAATTTGGGATCTGGGCCCTTCCTGCTTCCCTCTGTTCTATGAGCCTGGAATGTACATCATGACTATATCGTTGGCCCTGGACTTGTTCAGGGCCAGGGACAGGCTGTGACCATGCTCTGTCACTGTGGGATTCCAGCCCCTCACTAGGGGATTGTGGACAGATAACCTAAGGCAGAGTCATGCTCCCACCTTCTTCTTGGTGGAGTCTACATAGGCCCTCTACCGCTGAACAACTCCAGATAGCGTTTTCCTGTTTCCTACCTGTACTTGGTTGACTTAGTAGATGTGGAGCCTTCAGGTAAAGAGGACAAATGTAAGCCCTTCAGACAACAGGCTAAGCCCCTTTGTCCTCACTTCCCGTATCCTCCTGTGGCTTCTGTAGGCAGGCAAGACCTGGCTTGTCACAGGCTGTTCCCAGAGATGTGTCTGCATGGGAGGACTTGTTCAGTGCCATGACTTCAAGTGCCCCACAGGGACTCAGTGCCAGGACATCGAGGACGGCAGCAGTGATTGTACTGAAAACGGTAAGGGAACCATGAGGGGAGGTGGCGAGACCGTCTTGTGACTGGGGGACTCAGAGGCCCTTAGTCCCCGAGCCTGAGAGTTCAGGGACTGGAGGTGGCACCTGGATGGAGAGGGAACATGGAGACTGTGGCTAACTGTGGCTAAGCCATCTCTTCTCAGTCTTCCCAGTGCGCCCCCCCACCTCTGGCTTTTTGAGACAGGGTTTCTCTGTGTAGCCTTGGCTGTCCTGCAACTCACTTTGTACACCAGGCTGGCCTCAAACTCACAGAGATCCACTGGCTTCTGCCTCCCGAGTGCTGGGATTACAGGCGTGCGCCACCGCCACCCAGCAGGTGCCAGTGTGTTAATAATGAGTTTCCCACATAGAGTTGAGAAAAATCATTCTTATTTTCTTTCTTTGGGGCTTGGCACACAGTCCATGCCCAGTAAATGTTTGCTGAACGAATAACAAAAGGAGAAAAACCCTGAGTTCTGTTGGCCAGTCTGTCTTCCTGGCTTCTTTCTGTAATCTCGACTTCCTTGCCACCCCTGTATCTCCTCCATAGCCTTTACCTTCACTAACCCATTCTCCCTCCACTCCACAGCTGTGCAGTGCCCAGTTCACAGTCGCTACACCAACTGCCTTCCCTCTTGTCTGCCTTCTTGCTTGGACCCAGAAGGCCTTTGCAAGGGCACCAGCCCCAAAGCCCCCACTTGCAAAGAGGGCTGTGTCTGTCATTATGGCTATGTGATGAATAATGGCAAGTGTATTCCCAAAGTTCAATGCAGCTGCAAAGATGTCCGGGGTAACATCATCTTGGTGAGTGGGCATCTAAAGTGGGATTGGTAGGGGAGTTTGAAAATGACTGAGTTAAACTCTTGCTCTGAAAGTGTGAGGAGGATCTGAGTTCTTTGTGTTGTTGTTGGTTTGATTTCTGAGACAGGGTTTCTCTGTGCAGCCCTGGCTGTCCTGGAGCTCACTCTGTAGTAGACCAGGCTGACCTCAAACTCACAGAGATCTGCCTGCTTCTGCCTCCCAAGTACTGGGATTAAAGATGTATACCACCTTGCCCAGCTGATGGTCTGAGTTCTAATCTTTACTATCCATGTAAACTGAACAGGACAGTGTCTATAATCCTAGGGCTGCTATTGGGCAATGGGAGGGACACAGGAGAATCCTCTGAAAATGGGGGCGCAGATAGTCTTCTGTACCCAGAGGTAAACAACAGCAACAAGAGGGTACATGTCTCATTACAAAGTAGAAGGTCATAACCAACGCCTGACATTGCCCCCCACCTCCCCATGTATGTACATCTGTATTCTCTCATACGTGATAATTCACACAAACATAAAGATTATCTACACACACACAGAGAGAGAGAGAGATAGAGAGAGAGAGAGAGAGAGAGAGTAGATGACCTTTTTTCTTTGTCTGTTTCTCTTTATTTTGGATGCATCTGTCTGTATGGCTGTTCCTGGTTTGTGAAGATCAGTCAGGGCCTGGGACATGCTGGGCAAATGTTCTCCTCTGAGCATCTCAGCCAGCCCCTCACTGGGGGAGGGGGGTTCAAGGCTGGAGCTCCACCACTGAGCCACACGCCAGCCCCTCACTGGGGGATTCTAGGCAGGAGCTCTACCACTGAGCCACACCCCAGCCCCTCACTGGGGGATTCTAGGCAGGTGTGCTACATCTGATCCAGACTCCCTCATCCATAGTGCAGGATGATAGGCAGGCTTTCTAGGTAGAATCACATCCCAAGCCCCTCACTGGGGACTGTGCCAAGTACCCTATGACAAAGTCCTACTTCTGCACTCTTCCTAATAGACTCTATACAGGCCATGTGCCACTGAACTATACTGCAGTTGGTTAACTCAATAGATGTGGATCTGCAGACTGAGCTTGGCTCCTTAGAATCATCCTCTCCTCGATCTCTTTTTCTTCCCTGGCTTCTACAGGCAGGCAAGACCTGGATCTCCAGTGGCTGCACCGAGAGTTGTACCTGCATCAAAGGGAACATCCAGTGCAACAAGTTCAACTGCCCCTCAGGGACCCACTGCCAACATAGTGATGATGGCAGCAGTAACTGTGCCTCCAACAGTAAGGAAGCTACTGGGGAAGGTGGTGATCAGAGGCAGGAGGTACCACAGCGGGGAGGGCTCTGGGGACCCTCAGCAAGGCCTTTGCTCAGTGTTAGTCTCCCAGTGGTTCAGCTCCCACAGTGACTTGGGAGGTCCACCCTTCTTCTCTGGGGAATTAGCACAGAGCCCATGCTCACCACTGGTTTACTGAATGAATAATAAACGGAGGAAACCCCCACAAACAAGCTCTGTCCGTTTCTGAAGCCTCTGCTTCCATCATCATCCTCAGGCCTCCCCACTAACACCACCCCACTTCCACCCTGTGACAGCTCTCCAATGCCCGGCCCACAGCCAATTCACCAACTGCCTTCCCTCCTGTTTACCTTCCTGTTTGGATCCTGATGGGCACTGTAAGGGCACCAGCCCCAAAGTCCCAGCCGTCTGCAAGGCAGGCTGCCTCTGCCAACCTGGCTATGTGCTGAATAAAGACAAATGTATCCTCAGAATCCAGTGTGGCTGCAAAGATGCCCAGGGTGCTCCCATTCCGGTGAGTGAGTATGGAAAATGGAATTAGTGAGGGTTAAGGAGATGGATCAGTGGGTGAAGACTCCAGTTCAAGTCCCTGTAATTCATTTAAACTGGGTACAGTAGTCTGGGTCTGTAATCCCAGAGCTCCTACTGAAATATGGGAGGACAACCCTCAGAAAGTTGTAGGCTAAACGTTCTGGTATGCACAGTGGTGAACAACATCAAAGCCCAGATTGGGGAGAACGAGCCTGTTTCAGTGCAGGGTTTGGAATGCAAGGACCAACACCTGAGAATGTCTTCTGACCTTCAGGAGTACGTGCACACCCACTCACATATGTGAACACCAATGTACACACACTTTTTTTTTTGTTTTTAAGTGGGCTTGGAGAGGCTGGAGAGATGGCTCAGAGGTTAAGAGCACTAGCTGTTCTTCCAGAGGATTTGTGTTCAATTCCCAGCAACCACATGGTGGCTCACAACCATCTATAATGAGATCTAGTGCCCTCATCTGGCATGCAGGCATACATGCAGCCAGAACACTGTATACATTATAAATAAATAAATAAATAAATTTAAAAATAAAAATAAAATAAAAAGAGGGTGTGGAGTCTTTTTCTCCTTTTCTCTATCTTGCCACACGATGCTCCTATCTTTATGACCTGCCCTGGAGTTGAAAGGTGGTCAGTTCTTGGCATATGTTAGATCATTGCTCTACTGCTGAACCACACCCCTATCCCCTTGCTTGGGGAGTCTAGGCAATTGCTCTATCACTGAGCCACACCCTCTGTTGTTGATTGGGGATTATAGTCAAGCTAAGTTGTACCCCCAGCCAGAGTTGCAATTCTTTTAAAACTATTTTAAACTCGATTGACTCAGTAGATGTGGAGCCTGCATACAGGGCTAGAAGACGTAAGTCCCTCAGGCAGCTGGTGAGCCCGCCGCTGGCACCCTCACTTCTGTCCCCTTCTTGTGGCTTCTACAGGAAGGCAAGACTTGGCTCTCCAGTGGATGTACCCAGAGCTGTACCTGCAAGGAAGGGGCTGTTCAGTGTCAGGGCTTCAAATGCCCGACAGGGTCCCGTTGCCAGCTCAGCGAAAATGGCAGCAGTAACTGTGCCACCAGTGGTAAGGAAACCATGGCAGGAAGACAGGAGGTTTGTGCTCATGGATAGAAGAATCAGAGAAAGGGCAAGAAGGAAATCAGTAAACATTTGCTGGACAAATAGCAAAAGGGGCAGAGCCCTCAAGTCTCTTCGTGCTCTACCCATCTGTTTAATGTGGCCCCTGCTTCCTTGGGCCCCACTGGTTCGCTACACTAATGCCACTCTCTTTCCACCACAAAGCTCTGAAATGCCCGGCCCACAGCCTCTACACCAGCTGCCTTCCGTCCTGTCTACCTTCCTGCTTGGACCCCGAGGGCCTCTGCCAGGGCTCCAGCCCGAAAGGCCCCTCCACCTGCAAGGAGGGCTGTGTCTGCAGAGCTGGCTACGTGCTGCATAACGACAAGTGTACACTTAGAATTCACTGTGCCTGCAAAATCTCCAAGGGTAACCTCATCCAGGTGAGCAGGCATGAAGAAGGCAATGAGGGCTCAAGTGAGTTGCCCCATAAATGTGAGAACCTGAATTGAATTCCCATGGAAGCTGGGCACAGCTCACTGTGACCCCAGTTTTCCTGCCATGATATAGGAGGTGAAGCCAGGAAAATCCCAAGAAATGTGGGGGCCGACTCTAGTAGTGTACACAAGCAGTGAATAACAGCACTAAGACAGAGAGAGGCAGAATGAGTCTAAGTGCAAAGGGAAGGCCAGAAACAAACCTAATATCTACCCTCACCATAGATGTGCGCTCACACACACGCACGCTCTCATACACACATGCACGCTCTCATACATACATGCACGCTCTCATACACACATGCACGCTCTCATACACACATGCACGCTCTCATACACACATGCACGCTCTCATACACACATGCACGCTCTCATACACACATGCACGCTCATGCACACCTAGATTTTTAAGAGTAGGGTTAGGGCTGCTTTTCCCTTTTCTCTGTCTCTCTGGATGCTCTTATTCATATGGTTAGTCCAGGGTTTTGAAGGCATGTGCCAAGGAAATGCTCTGCCACTAAACTGGTGTTCGGTGGAGGGTTCCAGACAGACATTCCTCTGCTGAACCACATTTTTAACACTCTCTGGGGGATTTTAAACAAGTATTGTACCTACCACTGGGCAGCACCCCCAACACCTCACTGGGGGTTCTAGGCCAGTGGCTACTGCAGGGTCACATCACAGTTCTTCACTGAGGAACCCTAGGCAATTGCTCTAGCTCTGAGCCGTGCTCCCATCCCCTCGCTGAACGTTCTAGACAGGCTTAATTATGCCCACAGTCCCATTGGCAATTAAAAAAAATGAATTGTTATCTGCAGTTGGTTGACTCAATGCATATGGAACCTGTAGATGCAGAGGGCAAATGTAAGACCCTCAGACAAAAAGCTAAACTTGTCTTACAGAACCCTTATGCTCTGTCTTCTTTCCCTTCCGGTGGCTTCTGCAGACTGGCCAGACATGGATCTCCTCTGACTGTACCCAGATTTGTGAATGCAAGGGAGGGCTCTTTCAGTGCCACAATTTCCAGTGCCCCTCGGGAACCCAGTGCAAAGTATATGAAGATGGAAGCAGTAACTGTGTCTCCAAGAGTAAGGGAGCCCGTGGGAAGGGAAGGACAGAACCAGCTCACGGCTGGAGGAATCTGAGGCATGGCATGAGCCCTGTTCTCCTTCCACCCCACAGAGCTGCAGTGCCCAGCCAATAGCCTCTACACCAACTGCCTTCCCTCCTGTTTACCTTCCTGCTCCAACCCGAATGGCCTCTGTGAGAGTGTGGGCAACAAAGCCCCCTCCACCTGCAAGGAGGGCTGCGTCTGTCGACCGGGCTTCCTGATCAATAAGGACAAGTGTGTGCCCAAAGACCAATGTGGCTGCAAAGATGCCAAGGGTGACTTGATCCCGGTGAGTTGGTGTAGAGACTGGGATTGGGGGGTGGCACCCTCTGCCTTTCTCAGCCTTGGATGCCCTTGTTTATATGGCTAGCTCTGGAGTGTGAAGGCTGGTAGGCTGTAGATTGAGTTTTGCTTTTTGTTTTTGTTTTCAAAGACAAGGACTCATATAACTCAGGCTGGTCTCAAACTCACTGCATAGCTGAAGATGGCCTTGAATTCCTGGTCATCCTGCTTTGACTTCCTGAGTGCTGGGATAACAGGATGCCCCACCACGCCTGGGTCATGTGGTACTTGAGGTGGAACCCAGGGCTTTGTGCATCATAGACCAGTACTCTACCAATCGAGCCACATTCCCAGCCCTCATAGACTGGCAATTGTGTCAGGGAATCCACACAACTAAACACCAAGGTAGACAGGAAGAACCCTGCTACTCCATTTCCTCATCTGCAGATGGGTCCAGTAGACCCTCCTGAGCAATGTGTTTAAGACACCAAGAACAAGCTGTGTGTCATGGTACACACCTCAAATCCAGTCACTTAGGGAACAGGAAGATCAGAAGTTGAAGGCTATCCTCAGATACATAGTGACTTTGAGACTGGCCTGAGCTACTTAAGACCTTATCTCAACTAAACATAGCAAAAGGCCAAGGACAATGTCTTGAAAAGGAGGGACACATGGTACCAAGGTTCACATGGCATTGTAGCTGTCTTCCAGAGAAAGCCAATTGCATCAGTTCCTGGGCATGCACAGGAATTATGTTCTTGGTTCCAGAGCACACTGAAGATACCCAAATATGCAGCTGTTCAGGCCCTCATGCTGGCACACAGAGCCCTGGGTTCTGTCCCCAGCGCCACGTGAACCAGGACTGGTGGTGCACACCTGTCTTCCTAGCACCAGGAAGACAGAAGCAACAGACTCAGAAGTTCAAAGTCCTCCTTGGCTACATAGGGAATTGGAGGCCAGCCTGGTCTATGTGAGACTCTGTTGCAAAAAATAAGGAAGAATGTGAAGGCCATCTGGCTGTGACATCTGTCACCCCCTTGGTCCCCAGTATTGATTTGTATGATGTGGCTGGCTAGGCAGGTTTCTTCTTCCCCTTCAACACCCCTTATGTGTCCCTCCCAAAGCTGCTCACCTGGTTGAGGAAGACTGTTTTGATGTTGTTTTTCTGTTTTTCTTCCTTTTCTTTCTTTCTTTCTTTCTTTCTTTCTTTCTTTTTTTTTTTTTTTTTTTTTTTTTTTTGGCAAAGGTAGGTATATAGTAGCTGGGCTTTCCTGCTAGAACCTCCAAGCAAGCTCTCTAAACAAACAAACAACTGGGCAGACAGCTCAGTCTGTAAGTTTCTGCCGTGAGCATGAGGCTGCCAGTTTGATTCCTAGAACTCCTGTAGAAAAAGCCAGTCCTGAGGCTGGAGGTGGCTCAGCACCTCTCACAAAGCCCAGTGACCTGACTCTGGTCCCAGAAACCCACATAGTGGAAAGAGAGAATGGGCCCCTGAATAAAATGCCCTCACACACACACACACACACACACATGCTGTGGCAACAGGTAGATCCCTAAGCCTCACTGGCCAGCCAGCCTAGCCTCCTTGGCAAGTCCAAGACTTACTGAGAGACCATGCATCAAAGAACAAGGAAGACAGTTCCTGAGGAATAAGATTGTCCTTCGGCCCTCCTCTACAGGCTCATGTCTATATGGGTATGCACATGCATGTGAATACACGCACTCAAGCACACACATGTTCATGCACAAATAAGTAAAATACATAGTATTTGTGTATCTTCCAATATGTTTTAAGAAATTCTATAAGAATTCTAGTGATAAAACTATGTAAAGTTATACAAATAGTTCTGCTGTATTAATTAGCGAATAATGACATAAAATACATTGATTTTCTTTCTAGAACTTAGGGCCTCATTCATGCTAGGCACTAACTCTACCACTGATTCATACTCTGAACCCTTTACTGGGGAGACTCTAGGAATTCTACTGAGCCACACCCCAGCCCCTCACTGGGGAGTTCTAGCCAGGTGATCTACCACTGAGCCTCACCCTAGATCCTCACTAGGGGATTCTATGCACACACTCCACCACTGAGCTATGCCCCAACCATAGATGCAATTGTTTAGATAGATCATGTGATAGTTTTATCTAGTTTTTCTTTTTATTTATTCTTTTCTCACGCAATGCCTCCTGACAGCATCCTTCCCTCCCTCTCCTCCTTCCAGGCCCCCCCACCTACATTCTTCCCTAGATCCACTCCTCCTCCTCCCTTCAGTAAAGAGCAGGCCTCCCAGGGTTATCAACTGAGCGTGGCGTAACAAGCTGCAATAACACTAGGCACGAGCCCTCATATAAAGGCTGGAGACAATTTTTTTTTCAAATATTTTCATCCATAGTTGGTTGGCTTAATAGATTTGGGGCCTGCAAGTAGGGAGGGCAGATGTAAGCCATTCACACAGGAAGCTGGGCCTTTCTCTTTACTTAACCATCTCTGTCCTCACATTCTATCTATTCCCGTGGCTTCTGCAGGCAGGCAAGACCTGGATCTCCAGTGGCTGCACCCAGAGCTGTGCCTGTGTGGATGGTGGTGTTCAGTGCCGGAACTTCGTCTGCCCCACGGGGTCCCACTGCCAGCACACTGAAGATGGCAGCAGTAACTGTGCAGCCAACAGTAAGGGAGCTGTGGGGGAGGGGGAGAGGAGGGTGCCCTGGTAGCCCGAAGAACAGAGGCAGAGTCCTGGCCTAAGAGGGGGCGATCAGAAACACCGCAGCTGGGCAGAGGATCTAGGAGACCAGTAACTGGGTTGAGGTCCTTTTCGGTGTTCACACTTCTTGACAGAATTGGAAAAATGTACCGTCTTTGGGGACCCCTATTACCATACTTTTGATGGCTTCACCTACCGATTCCTGGGCCGGATGAACTACTATCTCATTAAGACAGTGGACAAGCTCCCAGAGGGGGTCGAGCAGCTGGTCACGGAGGGGCGCAACAAGATATCCTCCAAAGGAAGTCCAACCTTGCATGAAATGACCGTCATCGTCTATGGTTATAAAATCCAGCTCCAAGAAGGGCTGGTGGTTTTGGTGAGTAAGGGGCAGGACCAGACCTGAAGGCCACCTGGAGTTGGCAAAGCCAGAGTGCCCCACTGCCAGGGAGTTTCCAGGGGTCCATACGGTGTTTACAAGTCAGAATTGGTGTCACTTTACATGTAGAGAATGGTGGCACAGAGCAGTGGGGCTGACCAAAGGCTGAGGGGAATGAAGGGGAGAGCTTTGGTGGTGACGCACGTTTGAAATGAGGCTGGAGCATTCCTTTTACACTCATTTAATTTTTAATATTCATGTGTTTATTTACTTATGTGTGTCTGTGTAAGTATATCCCACATATGTACGGGTACCCACAGAGGCCAGTAGGTGTCATGTACTTGGAGCTAAAGTTATAGGTAGTTGTGAGCAGTCCTACAAGGATTCTGGAAACCAAATGCAGGTCCACTGGAGGGACAGCAACCACTGTCAACCAATGGGCCATCTCTCTGTTGCATGAATTTGCTGTATGTGTACATGCATGGGCATGCATGTGCTGTGGTGCCTGTGTGGAGGTCAGAAGACAACTTGGGGGAGTCACTTCTTTACATCCACCATATGGGTCCTGGAAATCGAACTCAGGTCCTCCAGATTAGTGGCAAGTGCCTCTCTCTCTACCCACTGAGCCATTTGTCTTTTTGAGTTTTTGCAAGGAAGGCACTGGGGTATAAAGGGAAATCTCTGACACTGGGGGTAATGAAGACTCTGGAATAACATCATGGCACAGAGAACAGCAACAGAGAGGGTGGCCCACTTAGCATGCTACGCAGCTGCAGCTGCAGTCTTCCGTTTCAAGGTCAACAATCAAAAGGTGGCAATCCCCTACAATCCAAATGACCATCTGCAGATCATGTTGCGGTCACAACGCCTGATTCTCATCACTGACTTTGAAATGGTGGTGGACTTCGATGGAAAGCACAGTGCAGGTAACTGAGACAGACCACAGCCTGCAGAAGCCCAGTCTCAGAGCCAGGGATGCTAGCTCACACGTGTGATCCCAACCCTCAGGACCAGAGGCAAGAGGATCTCCCATGAGGTTGGGGCCAACTTGGTCTACATAGTGAGTGCCAAGCTACCCAGGGTTTATAGTGAGATTCTGTCTCAAAGAAATCTAATCAAGCCAGGCGGCACACTTTTAATCCCAGCACTCGGGAGGCAGAGGCAGTTGGGTCTGTGAGTTCCAGGCCAGCCTGGTCTACAGAGCGAGTTCCAGGACAGCCAGGGCTGTTACACAGATAAAACCCTGTCTTGAAAAACAAATAAACAAAAAGGAAAAGAAAAGAAAAGAAAAGGCCAGTGCAGGGTGTGGTGGAGCACATCTGTAATCTTAGCAGTTGGAAGGTAGACGCAGAAGGATCAGGAGTTTGAAGCTAGCCTCAGCTCCATAGCCAGTTTGAGTCCAGCTTAGGCTATACGAGACCCTGTCTCAAAAATGAAAACAGCAACAATAAAACCAATAACCACAGGAAACAGGAACCCCATTTCTGGGATGGAAGGTGGAAAGGCACAGCTCAAACAGGAAGATGACTTATACGTGGGGATCGAGCCCCCAGCCCGAGAGGGAGACTAGACTTTGGTGGGGAGGACAGAGTTCGGCTCACTGCAGGGAATCTTCTTCCTGCAGTGATCTCCTTGCCTACCATGTACCGTGGGCTGATACGGGGTCTGTGTGGAAACTATGACAAGAACCAAGCCAATGATTTCATGTTGCCCAATGGAATGCTTACCTCAAACCTCAATATCTTTGGCAGCAGTTGGGAGGTGAAGGTGGTAAATGTCCTCTTCCGATCACCAAGGTAAGGGCTGGGGATTAGGGAGATGACTAAGAGTCTCTTTCCTTAGAGGGCAGAGGATTGAACCTATGACTGCATGCATGTAATATGAGCCACATTCTTCACCCCTTATGGAGAATTAAAGTCAAGCATTCTTATCACCGAGCCACGCCCCCCAGCCCCTCACTGGGGGATTCTAGGCAGATGCTGCCCCTCTGAGATGGGCATCTCTTTTCTACTGCCTTAACCCTCTGGTCCTCAGCACAGAGGCACCTTCGAACACTTGGTCTCTCACTGACAGCTGCTCATTAGAAATCCCTATGATGTCCTTGTCCGTCCTTCCTTTTGCCTTTCTGCAGACTTGTTTTTTCTCCTTAAGTTTACCTCCCCCCCCAAGCCTCAAGCAGCCCCTTGCCATCCCTACTTCAGGGCCCTGCCAGAAGACGATGGAGGAGAGGAAGAACCCGAGCTTCTACTGTCAGAGTGCAGCCCGGAGCAGACAGCACTCATCAGCAGCACCCAGGCCTGTAGGGTGCTGGTGGACCCCCAGGGCCCCTTTGCTGCCTGTCACCAGATCATAGCCCCAGAGCCCTTCGAGCAGTGAGTCACAGGCCCAGTACTTACAAGAATGTTCCAGATTCCTGCTGTGGTTTTCCTCCCTCCCTGACCCCCTCCAGCTCTGTGAGCTTAGTTCTTCTCCTTTGTGACCTCGTTTCCGACTGACTCCCCCCATTCCACAGCCTGTCTTTCTATAATCACATGCCCTGTCCCCAAGCTATCCCTCTAGCCTGCTGACTTTCTGTGTGGGGTTCTGGGCCCTTCTTTGCTAGTTTATTTTTAATCTATTTTATTCTTTATTTATCTAGGTCTCGTGTAGCCCACGCTAATATATACCTAAAGATGGCCTTGAATTTCTGATTCTCCTGCCTCCACCTCATAAGTGCTGGGATTATAGGCATGGACCACAATGTCTTGCTCATATGGTACAGGGGATGGGACCCAGGGCTCCATGCATGCTAAGCAAACATTCTACCAACTAGGCTGCATCCTCAGCTTTTGTTTACTTGTTTATTTGGGAGGATTTTTGAGCAGGATGGGTATACACATGTTTGTTCAGTGTATATATCATGTATGTTTACATAGGCCAGAGATCAACTTTGTGTCCTTCAGGAGCCATCCACCTTGATTTTTATTTTTTCCTTTCTTTTTGTGTGAGTGTGGATATGGGTATGTGTTCTCAGGGCATTGTTGAAAATCAGGTGTCCTGCTCTATCTCTCTCTGCCTTATTCCTTTGAGACAGGGTCTCACACTGAACCTTCAGCTCATTATTTTTTGGCTTCTGTCTTTGCTCCCCCACAAAGCTGGGATTGCAGGCACATGTGGGGATTCAAACTCAGTTCCTCATAGTTGAACAGCCGGTGCTTTTTCCCAGTGAGCATTTCCCCAACTTCTATCTTGTTTTCTGAGGCAAAGTTTCTAACTGAAACCCAATGCTTACTGAGTAAGCTAAGCTGTCTGGCCAGCGAGCCTCGAGACCCTCCTCTCCCCCCTTCACCAGCTTTGGGATTACAAACACATCACCATAGCCTGCTCCTTCTTAACGTGGGTACCAGAAATCAAACAGCTCCTTATTCTTGCAAGGCAAGCACTTTGTCAGCTTAGCCTCGTCCGCAGCTCCCAGCCCCTCATCCTGGGCCCTTTCCAGCAAGTCCGGATCTCTTTGCTTCCCCTCTCTAACAGCATACCTACTCCACCCTTCCCTTTCTACCCCAGGCACTGTATGTCTGATATGTGCACTGGTTGGAAAACCAAAGAAGAAGAGGAACTTCGATGCCGGGTCCTCAGTGGATATGCCATCATTTGCCAGGAGGCAGGTGCCAACATGACTGGCTGGCGGGACCAGACACACTGTGGTGAGGCTCTGCTCGACTCCTCAGTCACTCTGCTCAGCTCTGCTGCCGCCACCCTCACCCTCACTGTGGCCTTCCAGCCTTGATTCTTCCATCCCGAGTTCCAGGCAGCAAATGATTCCAGACTGATGCCTGCCTACTCCTCCACTGTCCAATCCCATTCCTCCTCCTCCCTGCCCGTGTTTTTGTCGTTGTGTTTTCTCTTCCTTTATTTTTTGTTTTTGTTTTGTATGTGTATGCCCATGTGTGTTTGCATTTGTGTGTGCGTATATGTGGATGCAGAGAACAGGAGCCATTTACCTTGTCCTTCTGTTTGTGTGGGGTTCACATGTTGCACAGCACACATGTGAAGGTCACAAGACAACTTTGAGGAGTTAGTTCTTTTCAGCCACCATGTAGGAGGGATCCAGTTCAGGTCACCTTCACCCACTAAGCCATTTCACTAGCCCCATCTTGTTTTTGGAGACAGGGTTTCTCACTGGGACCCAAAGCCTGGTGATTAGACTAGGCTGGCTGGCTGCCTAGCAAGCCCCGAGTATCCTCAGATCTCTGCCTCCCCAGAACTGAGATGACAAGCACATGCCACCACACCTGGCTATCCCTTGGCTGTCCCTCAGCTCTGCTATCCCTTGGCTCTCCCCGTAATTTCTCGGCTATCCCTCAGCTCTGTATTTATGTTTTGGGGTGGGTTTTATTTGAGATTTTATATTTATTTGATGTGTGCGTATGAGTGCTTTGCCTGGATGCATCCTGTGCGTCATGTGCCTTCTGGTGCCCACAGAGGCCAGAAGGGGGTGTCAGATCGCCTGGAAATGGAGTTACAGATGTTTGTAAACTGCCGTGTGGGCACTGGGGACAGAATCAGGAGCAATCTCTGCAAGGGCTTCTAACTGCTGAGCCATTTCTCTAGCCCCTGTTTTTTGTTTTTTGAGACAAATCTCACTCTGTAGCCCAAGCTGACCTCAAACTCCTGGTGAGCCTTCTACCTCAGTTCTTGAGTGCTGGAATTACAAGTATTTGCTATTATACCTACCTTCGCCTGTCCCTGTTTTCATCAAACATCTTGTGTCCCAGACAAAGGTCCTCAGGCAGAACTGGCCTGCTTGCCCCAGCTTCCCTGTGTACAGGGAGCTCTGTGCTCGGTTGAATGATCTTGTACCCCACTTTCTGTTTCTTGCCCACCTAGTCCCTTTATTTGTTTGGCCCCAGGACCAGCCAGCTCCTAACTATGCTTCTATCCCCTCAGCCATGACATGCCCTGCCAATACTGTGTACCAGCACTGTATGACACCCTGCCCAGCATCCTGTGCCAAATTTGTGACCCCCAAGGTCTGTGATGGCCCCTGTGTGGAAGGCTGTGCCAGCATCCCAGGCTACATCTACAGTGACACCCAGAGCCTCCCAGTGACCCACTGCGGGTGCACCACCAATGGCATCTATTACAAGGTCTGGGTGGCATGGAGGCCTGGGAATCCAGGTATCGAGATTGAGATCTGGGATGAATCTAGAATGTCTCCTGTCTTCACTTCCTCTTTTCCAGCTGGGTGACAGCTTTGTAACTGACGACTGCTCCCAGCACTGTACCTGTGCAAGTCAGGGGACCCTGCTGTGTGAGCCCTATGGCTGCAGAGCTGGAGAGTCCTGCACCGTGGCCAACTTTACTCGAGGCTGCTTCCGGGGTGAGTCTGGGTCTTTCTGGTCTCTTAACACCAGGAATACCCTCCCTCCCTGTCCTTTGCCTGAGTGGGATTCCTTTGTAGGAAGGGTTATAGGAAAAGAACCATCCCTTACCAAATGTTTACTACTGCCCATGCAGAGATCTGTTCCAAAAGTAGACTTTAATCCTTACCTAGTAGAAAGTATGGCACCCCACTTTATGAGCAATGAAAACAGGGTTCCAGCCAAGCACAGTGGTGCACATCTCAATCCCAGCACTGTCAAGAGGCAGAGGCAGGTGGGTCACTGTGAGTGTGAGGCCAGCCTGGTCTACAGTGGGTTCCAGGCCAGACAGGACTACATAATGAGACCCCATCTCTCAAAAGAAAGGGAGAGGGTTCCAAGGCTGAAAGACAGTCTAGTTTGTAAAGTACTTCCTGCATAAGTATAGGGTCCTAAGTTGGATCTAAAACCCATGTTGACAAAGTCAATCACAGTTAGAGAGATGGCTTGGTGGTTAAGCACACTTGCTGTTCTTGCAGAGGACCCAGGTTCAGTTCCCAATACCCACATGGCAGCCCCCAACTGCCTGTAACTCCAGTTCTGGCCTCTGAAGACACCAGACACACTTGTGGTTCACATACATGCAGCAGGTACTCATACATGCACATAAAATGGATCTGTAGGACTGTGGGACTTCCAGCCTAGACTAATCAGTGAGCTCCAGGCTTGTAAGAGACTCTGTCTCTAGAAAGAACAAAGTAGACAGAAACATAAATGACACCACAAGTTGACCTCTGAACCTTTACACACACAGAGAGACACACATACACACACAGACACATACACACACACACACACAGAGACAGACACACACACACACGCGGGAGGAGGAGGAGAGAGAGGGAGAGAGAGGGAGAGGGAGAGAGAGAGAGAGAATGGGGTTCCAGGAGGTTGAACAAATTCCAAACCCAGGGTAGCAGGGTTTAAGCTTAGATTGCTGAATGGACCCCAGTCAGGCTCTGATGACTGTTGCTTTCTGTGCTGGGGCCTATCCCACAACCAAGCATCTTCTGCACTTTGAGTATCCTCTTGGGATCCACTCACACCCTTCTGCCCTTGCAGATAGCCCGTGTCTACAGAACCCCTGTCACAATGATGGCCGCTGTCAGGAGCAGGGAGCCACCTTCATCTGCCACTGTGACCTTGGTTATGGAGGAGAATTCTGCACAGAACCTCGGGATATCCCATCTAGAAAAAAGCTAGGTAACAGCCACATCCCAGGCCCGTGTCCCATTGCCACAGAATTACTCTGTTTTTAATTTTCATACACATTATAATATCTACTATATATCAAGACATGTAATAGGGGTGACATTGGTAGTTATACCATACAATATTATAATCTATCGCAAGATATTCATATAGTAAGTAATATATCATAGGCAATATTGTGCATTATATAATATAGGTAATATATAAAATACACAATTACATATTGCATATATAGTTTGTAGTTATATAAATATTTTGGGTGTATTATAAATTGATAATATATGTTAAATTATAATATATAAATTATGCTATGATGTATATTTTAGATATACTATAAATTACAGAATATAATTTATATGATAATATGTAATAATCTATACATTTGGGAGTTTTAATGTATTTGTTGTGGTGGGGTGAATGTGTGGGTTTCAGAGGGCAACGCAAAGGACTCATCTATCTCCTTCTGCTATGTGAAACTCTGGAATCCAACTCAGGTCTCTAGGCCTGGTGCCAAGCACCTTAACCTACCCAGCTGTCTTGCCAGTTCATGTCCTATGTACTATAAAACATGTGTGATACTCAAGCATGGCAGCACAGGCCTGTAACCCTAGCATGTTGGAAGTGAAGACAAGAAGATCAGGAGTTCAAGGTCGTCCTCAGCTGTATAGGAGTTTGAGTCCAGCCTGGTTATATGAAACCCTATCTCATGTAGAAAACCCTAAAATGTGTATTATGTAACAATAATATATTACATATGAAACATAATAGGGATCATGTCACTGTGAGATCCCCAGGGATCAGCAAGACAATAGTTCTCAATCTGTCTTTTGTTTGTCTCCTAGTGGAATACACTGGGATCATCTCTCTGAACCCTAGTGCTTCTGTGTGTGTGTGTGTGTGTGTGTGTGTGTGTGTGCGCGCGCGTGTGCGAGCAGATGTCTATTCATGTGTTTATACATATATGTGGAGGCCAAAGGACACCCCCTGATGGTATTCTTCAAGCACAATCCACTTTTGTTTTGTTTTGTTTTTGAGGCAGGGCCTCTCACTGGCCTGGAACCGACCACAAGGTGCAAGGGGGTGGGTAGTGAGCCCCAAATCCACCTTTCTCCTCTTCCCAAGCACTAGGATTGCAAGTGCACACCGAGATTGTCATTCATGTGGGTTCTGGGAATCAAACTCTGCTCCTTGTTCTTTCAAGACAAGCACACTACCAACTGAGTTCCTCTCCAGTCGCTCCCGTCCTTGCTTATTTGCTTGTTTGATTAACTTGTTTGCAGCATGGTGTCATGTAGCCCCGGCTGGCTTTGACCTGACTATTTTGCTGAAAATGACCTTGAACTTTTTCTGATACTCCTGCTTCCCCTGGCATGTACTAGGGTTATTAGCACGCACCTTCACACCTGGCTGAACTTCCACTGCCCACCCCTGTGTGCTCCCCCCTGAGCTGTCCTGGCTCAGTACCTCTCCACCTTCTGCTTTTCCCTACCCAAACTGGAATCCACTGCACCTCTGGGCCATCATTTTTCCAAGTCTGTTCTTGGAAGAGCATAACCTATTTAACACCTACCTATCAGAATTTCCCCAAGAGGTTCAGGTTAGGTGGGCATAGACATCTGCTTCCCTCACAAGCTTCTAGGCTGCAAGTATTTCTGGGGCTGAGAAATAGTGACAGAGGACTGGAATCTGTGGCTCAGTTGCTTACCTAGCACACATGAAGTTCTGGATTCACCTCAGCATGGCATCAGTTGAATATGATGATGCATGTCTGTAATCATAGCACTTAAGAGGGTGAGGCAGGGGACCAGCCTGGACTACACAGCCTGTGTTATAGAACAAAAAAAAAAAAAAGGATGGCAGTGAGGTGGGAGGCTCACACTGAGTTCAAGGCCAGTCTGCCTGGGCTACATAGTGAGTTCCAGGACAGCCTAGGCTAGAGGGAGGCATCATCAAAAGATCAAGAGGACAGATAGGGAGAGAGGTCCCGTCGACACCTGGCAAGAAGAGCCCCTGCAGGGAACTGTGACCACAATCAGTAAGGGTTCCTGGGTGAGGACATTGAAATCTTCAAGTCCCTGGGCCTCCTGGAGGGAGAGCCAAGAGATTTAGGAGGACCAGACGCCTCAAGCTGACAGCTAAGGGTCGAAAGGAAGGCTACCTCCCGTGCCCCTCAGCCTTTTGCCAATCCCTGTCGTGTATGGGTGGGAGTGGGGGTATGCACGAGCCCAGTGTGCATGTGGAGGCCAGAGGACGACCTAGGATGTGGGTGTTCAGCTGTCTTCCACCTCTTGCTTAAGACGGGGGCTTGCCAGGCCTGGTGCACAAGCGCACGCGCGTGCGCGTGCGCGCGCGCGCGCACACACACACACACACACACACACAGAGTCTGCACAGTCTCACTGGCCTGAAGCTTTACCAGTGTACAGGGATCCACTTGCCTTCCCCCTCTAGGGTTAGGGCTAGCATTAGGGGCAGCTTGCCATTGCTGGGACGTCAGGCATGCACCACCACTTTTTACATGGGTTCTGGGGTCTGGGTTGGAGGCCACTGCGCACTTTACCCACTGCGCCCACTCACGGCCCCATTGCTGTTTTCCTTTCTGCACTCAGAATCATCCAGCTTAGTGGCCATCCTGCCAGGGGTGCTTGTGATGGTGTTAGTCCCTGTCTTACTGCCCAGAGTGTATGTTTACATGACGACGAGAACTGCCATGGCGAGGAGGAGGGGGTAAGTCCCGGTGTGGGGAGGGGAGCGAGTAGGGAGTCGATGGGCGGGGCCTCATGCACACAAAAGCTGTGCCCCTCATCTGGTCCCCCACTACCTCTAGGGAGAAACTGTTGAGACAAAGTAGACCCAGGCTGGAAGACACAGGTGAGAACCAGCCCTGGGGGCGTGCAAGTCCTGGCCAAGAGGTGAGTCCTCCTCCAACGTGGGTTTCTTTGCTCTCTCCTCAGATGTTCCAGAGCCTTCCTTCAAAGCCACTGAGTTCTGACTTGTCCTCAAACAGACAGATAAAAATAATTTATTTTTTTAAATACTCTTTCTTTTACATTTGTTACTGTGTGGTTGTGTGTTGTGTGGGTGGGTATGCACACACCTGCCACATGCATGTCTGGAGGTCAGAAGTTTGTGGGAGTCAGTTCTGTCCCTTTACTTCGTGGGATGTGGGGATCAAACTCAGGTGACCAGGCTACACAGCAAACACCTCTCCATTGAGATACCTCGATAGCCCCAAACTTAGTGCTTTTAGATATGGATTTCCCCTTGACTGGTGGAGACAAAGAGAGAGAGGAAAGGGAGACAGGTGTGTGTTGTTTCCTGAAAGCTGGGTGCTGTGCAAGGCGGGAAGATGTCCACGGGGAGAGAACCTTAGGTCTCAGGAAGGACAATGTCACTCACTGAGAGCCAGTCAGGTGGCCCATTCAGTTCTGGTAAGTTGATAGCAATGGATGACAGAAGGGACAGGGAGGGAAACTTCCAGAAGGAAGAATGAACTATAGCCCTAGACTCCTGCAAGACAGGAGAAAAGACTTTCTATGCACATACTTTATTTGTTTATTTATTTACTTACTTATCTATTTGTGACTAATCACTATGTAACAGAGGATGACTTTGAACTCCTGGTCCTCCTGCCTCTACTTGTTGAGATGACAGGCATAAGTCACTACACCTAGTTTATGCTGGGGCTGGAGCCCAAGGTTTTATGGATGCCAGGCAAGCCCTGCTCTCTGAGCCATTTTTCCAGCACCAATCATACACTTTTATTCCAGAAGCCCCGTTTTAGAGAGAGAGAGAGAGAGAGAGAGAGAGAGAGAGCATGTACAGGCGCTGTTGTGTGACACCATCCCTTCAAAGACACAGACAGACATCTGCTCATCCCAGATAGGGAACTAACAATGGACACCACTGAAGTCCAACATGGTGAACTCACGAGTTTACTGGGATTACTTACAGGGGTATGGGTGAGGGGTTACAGCTGCAGAAATGACTCAAAGGTGGTTAGAATGGCCCGTGAAAGCTGGAGACTTGCTGTCATTGCACAGCTTGCAGGCAGCTTGACAGACTGGAGGGTATCTCCTCTCAGATGGTCTGACAGTGTTCTTAGCAGTCCTTACTGCTGACACAGGCTTAGGAAGAAGGGGCCTAGTGTGGTGATAGTTTTAGTCAGCTGTAGGGACATCCTGAATTGTTTAGTTCCTGGGCCTTCAGGAGCCTCCCGTTAGAACACAGAGTCAAACTTGTGTGTGTATGAGAGAGAATGTCTTCTGTGTGTGTGAAGATGCCCATAAAGGCCAAAAGGGGGCACTGAACTCCTTGGAACTGGAGTCACAGGTAGTTGTAATCCAGCTGATGGGAGTGCTGGGAACCAAACTCAGGTCCCCGGGAAGGAGCAGCATGGCATGGAGCCATCTCTGTAGCCCAGCATCCTGAGCCCTCACAAGCTTCTCTCGAAGGTAAGGCCTATCAACTAGAAGTCCAGGCAGCAGCTGCACTCTCCCCTGAGTGCACACCCACCCGGTAGTGGGCAGAGGACAGCCTCCACCATCACTCCTCAGGCTCCTTCCACCTCATGAGCCTCTGCCAGGAAGCCAGCCAGCTTCCGTGTCCACCTATCTCCCCTCCCAGCCCACCCCCACCATTTTACAGCGCCCACCACTGCACTGCGTCAGGCCATGGGAGGAAGACTCAGGTCATCATCCGTGCAACCAGCACATCGCCAACTGAACATCTCTCCAGCTCCCCAGTGCCGTTAATTGTTCTAATTTTACTATGCTCGCACCGAAATGTAGAGGTCAGAAGACAGCTAGGAGCCAGTTCTCTTTTTACTGTGTGGGCTGAAGGGGCCAAACTCAGGTCAGGGTTGGCAGCCAGCACCTTTCCTGGCTGAGCCATGTCACTGCCGTGCTCCTACCCCAGGTGTTTTTTGTTGTTGTTGTTGTTTTTTTTTTTTTTTTTTTTTTTTTTGGTGTCTTCAAACTTGCTATATAACCCTCGCTGGCTTTGCACTCATGGAGCTCAGGCTTTCTACTTCAGCCTCCTGAGTCTATAGGGACTCCATGGGTCTAGGAGCCCAGACTCATGGAGGACCTGGCATCTGAGTTCCTCCACTAGAGGGAAGGCAAGGCCATTCTGGGTTTTGTTTCTAATTGGCCTTCTCCCAGAGGGTATCACACCCTCTCCATTCCATTTCTCCCAAGAGCACTGTACTTGGTTACTATGGAAACTGTGGGTGGTTACAGGCTTTGGGAGCCATTCTGACAGGTAGAAGTGACTGCATGGCAAGCCAGAGAAGGCCCTGAGAGTCTGTGTCTCCTTCGGGGTCACTCATTGCTTGGGCAAAATCTAGGCTCTGATGAAGAGAAGACAGCCAAGTGACGGATTAGATTGCATGACCTCAAGAAGCAGGGTGACTTAGCCTGAGAGTGTTGAGGCGGGTTGACACATGTACTGGGGAGATATGAATCTGTCTTGTGTGACAAGCCAGACCTTGGAGACCTTTCCTGAAGCCAGCCAACCAAACCAATGTAAGTACGGAAAAGGAAGAGGGCCCGCATGGCCATGTTTTCCCTCCCTTATTAGAAGAGAAATCCCTTTACTCAGGAAGACAGTACACCTCTGTGGGAAGCCTCCTGCCTTGATCCCAGGTTCTCTCCCCAGCCCCCATCTTTGTAGTGCTTTGTTCCCTTGGCCTTTATCATCATTCTTCCTATGGCAGTTCTCCGAAGGTCACTATCCAGCCAGGATGTCTGTTTGGCAGCAAAAGGCAGTTGGCTGGACCAGTGTCCCCTGGGACATGCCCTTCCTTGTAGTATTGAGCCCCCCCCCCAAGGATATTAAATGTCACCCAGAGAGAGGAGACAAAGGACTTAGTGTGATTCCATGCCTATAACCCTAGCACCCCAGAAGCTGAGACAGGAGGATAGTGAGTTCTAGCTGTCCTGGACTATGTAGCAAGCCCTGGCTTACAAAATATGGGCATGAGGTGTGGCATAGTTCAGTCAGTAGGCAAGCTCTAGGATCAGGAGTCTGTCTGTGGTGGAGGAGGGAGCAAGTAACAGGAGTGGTCGTGTGGGCTTAACATTCTAGAACTGTGGAGGAAGAAACTGATTTCCTAGACATTGCTGGCCAGCCAGCCTACCCACTTGGCCAGTTCCAGGCCACTGAGAGACCCTGTCTTTGTGTGTGTCTCCTGCTTGCACACACACCTAAAGATCTAGAGAAATGACTCAGTGGTTAAGAGCACTTGCTACTCTTACAGAGGATCAGAGTTTAGTTCCCAACACCCATGTCAGACAGCTCACAACAGCCTGAAACTCCAGCTCCAAGAGAGACTTGGCATAATCTTCTGGCCTCTGTGGGCACCTACATTCACATGGACATAACCCCCTAATACAAATGTGTGCACATGCATGCATACACATACATTAGGGACTCCACAAAGGCCCACAGCATGGGAATCATGGACAGGGACGCTGCCTTGGGATCATTGTGCTGTAAGGTTCTGTACAACAGAGAGCAGCTGTGGAAAAGGCTACAGTTCAGTCAGGCTAGCCCATGCCTTGACCTGCCCTCGCAGGCATCCCTGGGGAGGCAGCTGAGAAGACACTACAAGGGGTTAAGTATGAAGGTTGCAATGGGATATGAACCTCATCCTCCTCTTCCTGCCTGGGAGGGGAAAGTTAGTATCAGACACACTAGGGTAGCTCCCCCTCCCCTTCCAGGAGTGGCCAGGAAAACCTGCCTGGGCAGCATCTTGAATGGGGGAATTGTCCTGAGAGCTCCCTGGCATCTGTACACACATGTGAGGCCCCCCTTCCAGCCACTCCCCCACAGCCAATGCCAGCTCTCCCATTACCTCTAAACCAAGCCCAGCTGTGGACATCTGGCCCAAGTCTGTGAACACCTAGCTGGACCCCCCACTGTCTCCTGTGTCCCCTCTTCCCTCTGAAGGAGCTCCAGGATAGGACTATGGGTTACAGGCTTGGTTTTCCTCATACAACCCCTGCCAGGGCTAAGGAGACAGGGGAGGGGCAGGAGGTGGCAGCCCCACCCCGGAGGTGCCTGAGGCCCTTGGCAGGGACAGCTGGAGCAGTTAGCACCAGCTGCCAATGACTCACCTCCCACCAACCCAAACATGTAACACCCTGGGGCTGGGAGCCAGCATCCAGCCCCTCCACAGCCCTCCCCACCTCACCTGACCCTCCAAATCCAGATCCTTAAGGGTCCCCTATTCTCAGAGATCTAGCCTAACCCAGCTCCCAATCACCCTCAGTACTGGAACATACCCCATTTTCTTTTATTCATACAAAAAAAAAAAAGTTTCTTTTTTAAATATAATTTAAGAATCCCCTTCCAAGCACCGACGTCTGCCTCTGTTGAATGCCACCACCCTCCTGCCCCTTTTACAACCTCACCCCACTCCCCTCCACTCAAGGACTTGGGACACTTGTCGGGAGGGAAGGAGAAAGGAACTGTCTGGGTGTGTGGCATTTCCAAGGCACTGTTCTAGAACATATCAATGGGTCCTTGTTTCCAAAGGAAAGAATGGAAACAGGTACCCTTCAACACACAAAATTTGAACAAGGGGGGGCGGGGTAAGGGGGAGGAAAAATAACAAAATAAAAATAGTAAAAATCCAGAACCTTCAATATGAAGGCAGATGAGGGGAGGGGCATTTACAAGGGGGAAATGATTGCCTTTGGTGATGACAGCAGCAAGTTGGGACATCAAAATCCAATGATTACATCACTGGGTCTTGACAGCCCCTTCCTGCCTCCTGGGACATTTTCCACTCCCAAGTTGGCAGGCTGGTCACCTTTCTCTTTGGTCTGTAGGGACATGCCCACTGAGGTGGAAGGCTCTTGGGGAGTGAGCCCTCTGGGAAGATGGGAGATTAGGGATGTTTCTTTGCCCAGGCTTGAGGGAAAGACTCACTCTGAGTTTGGGGTTCCCCGCCTGGAGGGTATAGATACAATTCTTACCATCCCATATGGCACAGCTCCCCAAATCCTGGGTCTCAAAGATTACCAAGTCCCAGCCCCCTCAGTTCAAAGTGCAATCCAATAAGAGTCTGTGATGGGGGAGAGGGGCATCTCTATGAGTCCCCACCCAACTCTGCCCCAGAAAGAGGGGGAGGCCACAGCTCTGGCGTGGTGAGTCTTTGGAGGTCAGAATTGCTGGGCTGGTCCTCCTGTCCCACCAGGAGCTCCTGGCTTAGCTTGGGACTTCATATGCTGCACACTGGCCAAGATTTTCTTCTGGTGTCCTGCTAGAGTGACTCCAATTCGGAGCAGGTCCCTGTGGAAAAACAGAAGTCTGGATGAGTTCGGGGGCCAGACAATCGGGAAGGCCATAGGATGATGATGTCAGGAGCTGCGATGCAGATTTAGACAGCAAGCCTCTGCTGTGCAGCTAAAGTAGAGGACAGAAAAAGGCCTCAAAGAGAAGTTAGGGGAAAGAGGCTTCGGAAACTGCTTTAGAGAGAAATGAGTAAAGGGGACGACAGAAAAAGAACCAGGGCAGGGCTCAAGAAAGATGTCAAGGAGGGACCAGGGGGCTCGCCCACCCAGACATCTTATGACGGTTTGTTTTCAGGGTTTTTTGTTCTACTTTATATATCTTATCTTATTTGGTTATTTGAGAGAAGGCCTTTACTAGCCTCAGATGAAAAATCCTCCTGCCTCAGCCTCCCAAGAGCTGGGAGGACAGTGGTATACCACCACAGCCACGTCCACCTACATAAGTCTGTGCCTTGAGGGAGAACCAGAGAAGGGAGAAAGGAGGTGTTCCAAGTGCAGACAGGCAAGGGAGCAGTTCCTTGGGAGTTGATAGAATCATAAAACCATTTAACATCAAAGCTGGAAAGGGATTTCCAAATCTCAGTCCCGTCTTCTCCTTTTATGGGTGGGAAAGAGAAGCAGAGTTGACACATTAATGTGAGAGCAGGGTTTGGAATGCAGATAGAAGCACAAAGATAGATACAGGCTGGAAGTGGGAAGGGAGATGACCCAGGGTTGAGAAGGCTCCAGAATGGACACCAGCAGGGCATTGCTATTCTGGGAGAGAATCTGGAGTGTCAGCCTCGGGCATGATTTGTTTGGTTTGCAGCCCTGAGCGTGGTCCCGGGCAATGTTCCCAGTGCTAGACCACCAATATAACAATTAGCCCTAGAGGTCGGACCCAGAGGCCCCTACTGAACCTGAGGGTCTGACTCGTCCTCCTATACCCAGGCACCATCTGGGTGCTATGCCCTCTCTGTGGTCCTTTCCACTTACTCTGCAGAGATCTGGCTGACCACCTCAAAGGAGCCGAACCCAGCTGCTGCAAAACTTTCCTCATATCTTCCCATCTTGATGGCTCGAAGCCACTCACCCACAGAGCCAAAAGCAGAGTAATGAGGCTGCCGTTGGTCCAGGAGTGGATGTGAGGCCCTGGGGATGGGAAGGATAAAGATGGAGAGAAATGCTAAGCTGGGCAGCTACCGTATCAGAGGGCTCTGGGAAGACCAACACAGACCAATCCATATACCATCAAAGGGATGGATACTCCAGGGCCACTTAGAAGGGCTCTTGGGTGGTGGCAGAGTCAGGGACGGAGGGGGCTGTTCTCTGGGATCCTCACCCGCCATTCTCCCTGGCCACGATTTTGAGGCTAGCAGGATTCCGGATCATCTTATCCAGAGCGCTGACCACCTGGGGAAAGCGGGGCCGGGCATTCCGGTCCTTCTGCCAACAGTCCAGCATGAGCTGGTGAAGAGAGGTGGGGCAGTCTGGGGGAGGGGGCAGCCGGTAGTCCTGTTCAATGGCATTGATTACCTACAATGGTAAGAAGGACCAGATGAAGCTAGTTTGAGAGAACCATTTGCCAAAAGACCTGGGTAACGCTGGGATGGGGACCACAGACACCCAATCTCACAGATTTCGTGAGTCCCTGGTGGGTGGAAGACTGCTGAGCCTAGCAAAGCCCCACCCCCATCTTAGACTTCAGTCTAGAGTTTAACCTCCCAACCCTGCTCACCACCCATCCCAGAAGCCAACAATGCTACGTCCATCTCTGTTTGTTCATGTGTACGTGTGCACATGGAGGCCAAAGGCCATTTCTCTCCACCTTATTTTATTCTTAAATTGCACTTATTTACTCACTTACTTGTGGAAGCAGGTGAACGTGTGCGTGCGTGCGCACCTGCGTTAGTGTGACAGCCAGAGGTTAATTTAACATCAGCCATCTTCGTCAATTACATTCCACCTCACATGTTGAGGTAGGGTCCCTCCCTTGAACCCAGAGCTTATTGATCCAGGATCTCCTGTGGTCACCTTCCAAATGCTGGAATTCCTGGCAAGCTCCCACGCCTCCCTGTTGTTTTACGTGAGTGCGGGGACTGAATTCTGGTCTTCATGCTTGCATTACAAGCACTTACCTGCTCAGACATCTTTCCAGCCCCTCCACTCTATGTTTTGAGACAGTGTCTCTCACTAAACCTGGAGGTGACTGATTGTTATGCTGGTGGGCCAATACGTCCCCCAGATCTGCCTGCCCTGAACACTCCCCACAGTGGGGCTATGGATGAGCACCATGGTACCTGGCTTTATGTGGGTGCTGGGGATCTGAACTCAGGTCCTCATCCCTGCATGGCAGGTACTTTACTCAACAGGTCATCATCATCCTGGTCCCTGCAGCCAACTCTTGGATGTAAACATCACTTCCTCTTTGTGCCACCCCCACTATTCCAAACAGGTGGGGTATCCCAGGTGATAGAGTATCCAGAAATCTCAGTATGATCATGGAACACTTACGTCCTGGTTGCTCATGTCCCAGTATGGCCTTTCCCCAAAAGACATGACCTCCCACATGACGATCCCATAGCTCCAGGCATCACTGGCAGATGTGAATTTCCTGAAGGCAATGGCCTCGGGGGCAGTCCATCGGATCGGAATCTTTCCTCCCTGTGGAAGGAGAAACCCAGGTGAACCCAGGTGAACCCAGGCGCCAGCAGGACCCAGAACATCACCCGTGACGGACAGTGTTGTCCACATGACAGACTCCAGACATAAACCCGGGGCAGTGCTTGGGATGGATTATTTTAATGGGGCTAAAGGAGGTGGGAAAACCCAGCCCTAAAAGCAGGTCAGGCCATTCATTCCCGGGCTTGGGTCCCGGACTGAATCAAGAGAACAAAGCAAGTTAAGCACACGCATTCACTTATTGTTTGTGTTGTGACTGTGGGTGTAATGTGACCAGCCGCTTCCAGTTCCTGCTTGCCTTGGCCGTGTCACCATGAAGGGCTGCCCCTTAAACTGTGAGTTCAAAATAAACCTTTCTGAGGTTCTCTTTGTCAGTGTATTTTATCATGGCCATAGGAAAGGAACCTAAGACATGTCCCACATCACCAATTGCTTTTCTCCCCTACTCCTGGCCCTCACACACCGTGATGTTTTCTAGAAACAGTCTCACATTGTCCAAGCATGCCTCCAGCTCCCTATGTAGCCAAAGATGAACTTCCCTGATCCTCCAGCCTCCACCTCCCCAGCGGGGACTCCACACATCTTGGCTTCTCTGAGACAGGATCCACCTAGATAGCCCATGCTGGCTTCCTCCTCTCTGCTGTTCTACACATCAGAAGCCGGGTTCCCTTCTGCCAGCACCTGTATTCTCTCCCGGGTCCACAGCTGCCAGTACTTCCTTGCTGTTTTTCTAACCCACTTCCCCGTGCGGACTAGAATGCTTAGCTGCTATCCCCAGCCCCAGGCTCACCAGGGAGCTTGTGTAGGTGGGATCAGAAGAGTTTTCCTCCAAGAATCTGGAGAGGCCAAAGTCGGAGACCTTGCAGACTAGGTTGCTGTTGACCAGGATGTTTCGAGCAGCCAGGTCTCGGTGGACATAGCTCATCTCAGCCAGGTACCGCATGCCCGAGGCAATTCCCCGCAGCATACCCACCAGCTGGATGACCGTGAACTGCCCATCGTTCAGCTGGGGAAGAGACAGGGAGAAAGGCTTGTTTAGGATAAGTCACCCACGGTTTGGCCTCCTAGTCACTGCATTCACAGTTGTCGTTCTTCCTTCAGCTCACCTAGAAGGTGGCTCGGTTCTCTCAGGCAGCTTTCTCCTGGCTACACCCTAACACAGTTCTCACCATGCCTTACAGATTGGCTTTTGCTTTTTTGAGACAACGTCTAGCTTTTAGCTCTCGATGGACCAGATCTTATGGCAATACTCCTATAACAATCTTCCAAACTCTGGGATTGTTGGCATGAACCACCATGCCTCCTGGTTTTGTTATTATTTCATAGATGTATGTCCAGTCACCCCCAAATTATAAAGAGATGTTATTAAAAGTCACCTCCTATGCCCCAATCTGCTTCTTTTAGACAGGCTCGCCCCATACACCTCCAGCTGGTTAACCTTGAGTTTACTACGCAGTCCAGGCTCTCCAGCCTCAGCTCATAGCCACACACCACAATGCTCTGCATCTGGCCACATGTGTTTGTTCTATTTTAATTTTTTAAGACAGGGTCTCAATATGTAGCCCACGGCAGCCCAAACTTGTGGCAAACCTCCTGTCTCAGCTTCCCACGTGCTGGTGTTAAGTTCCCCCTTCTGAATTTACGGTTTCTTCCTAATAGAGTCATCTAACTGTCATCTGTATTTCTTGTAAGCAACTCTCTGATGTCCTGATGAATTGAAATTAGACATCTGTGGCGGATCACACAGGGGAGCCTGTAGTACACAGCGCGCGAGTCCCATAAGGGAGACCCACCCAGGCTCCTATGGATGCTGAGTCAGATCCACACAGGCACAGGACAGCCTGACCCCTCATTATCAACACAGGAGTCCACGTTGGGAAAGTCCTGTTGCAGATTAGGGAAGATGAATGTGAGAGAAAACTGCAGAAGACGAGAGTTACTCATGAGATGAGTGAAAATTGTATTTAGAGCCAGTGTAGACAAAAACCCAGAATGATGAATAAACACACAGGCAGGTCAGGAATGTAGCTCAGGTAGTAGATAGAAGGCTTCCTAGAATCCCCCAGTGAGGGGCTGGTGGGTGTAGACAAGTGTAGAGCATGACTCAGTAATAGAGAACATATAACATATGTGAGACCTGGGTCTGAATCTCCAGTTATGTACAAAAAGAAGTAATTCAGAAACTGTTCAAGATCGGGTTTGAATTTTTTTCCGTGTCTGAAACTAACTTTTTTTTTTTCCTTTTTGAAGGTAGAGTCTTGCTACATGATATATTCCTAGTTGGCTTTGTATCCCCAGGCTGTCTTACACTCACAAGCCTCCTGCCTCGGTTTCTCCAGTGCTAGGACTGCAGGCATGAATCCCGTTTTGTCCTGTTTTCTGAGTAAGGCTCTCGCTGTGCCCTGCTCACCCCCCATCCCCCACCCGCACGTACTGGTTCTGAAAGCAGGTTTCTCACCCGAAGGAAGGAGTCCAGGGCTCCGTTCTCCATGAATTCAGTGAGGATCATGACCGGCACACTGTTGGTGACCACACCCTCGAGGCGGATAATGTTGGGGTGCTCAAACTGACCCATGATGGAGGCCTCGCTCAGGAACTCACGCCTCTGCCGCTCGGTGTAGCCACCTTTCAGGGTCTTGATGGCTACACAGCTCTCCTTTTTTCCTGGTGCTTTCAGCCGGCCCCGGCACACCTCACCAAACTCGCCTTCAACAAGAACGTGGATGATCAGTTCTCCTTCTGTCCTGACCCATCTGTTTCAGTCCCATTGCCCAGGGTTTTGTGTGTGTGTGTGTGTGTGTGTGTGTGTGCGCGTGGACGTGCGCGCATGTATGATAGAGTGTGCGTGCGTGTGTGCGCATGTGTGCTTGGTCTATACATGTTCCTGTGGGTGTATACATATATGCATGCAAATATGGAAGCTAGAGAACATCTAGTATTTTTTTCTACCTCTCTCCACCTCTTTCTTTCTCTTTTTTAAATTATATTTTACGTTCATTCATGGATGCATGCCTGTGTGGATGTGTGAGTGCACGTGCTCTCACACAAATGTATGAAGGTCAAAGGACAACTTCAGTAATTAGTTCTCCCCCCCCCCCCCCAGCATGTGGGATGCAGGGATGGAACACAGGTCATCACCCTTGGCTGTAGTCACTTTTATCCCCTGAGTCATCTGGTAGACCTGGCCAGGCTGGAATTTGCTATGTAAACCAGGTTGGCCTCAAACCTGGTGAGCAGACTGCCTCTGCCTCCTTAGTGCTAGAATTAAAGATGTGTACCACCACACCGAGCAATCCATCTTACTTTGTGAGAGACGGTCTCTCAGTGAATTCAGAGCTCATCAGTTTGGCTGGGCTGGCCAGCCAATGAGCACTGGTGATCCACCTATCCATCTGTCCATCCACCCCATCCCTACTCCCCCACCCCCAGAGCTGGGATTACAGCATGTGCTACTGTTCTCGGGTATTTCACATGGGTCTGAGGATCAAATTCATGTCCCCATGTTGGTATGGCAGCCAGCCTACTGACTGAGTCAGCTCCCCAACTCCCTGACTTGTCCCTCTTACCGGCACCAATCACCTCTTCGATCTTGACATAGGAGACATCTATCTCTTTGGCAAATTCTCTTACTGCCTCATTAGGATCTTCATAAGTAAAGGGATCGATGTAGACCTTCGTACCTAAGGAGTCACATGGGATCCCATTAACCAGGAGGTAAATCCCTCTGGACTACCAGTGCCATTAGCTCCCAGCTCCTTTCCCCCTGCCTGTGCCCCACATACCATGCCCGATGAGATATTGCCCGTGTTTATCTGAGTACTCAGCTTCCCTCCCGTTGCTTTGCTTCCTATAACCACAAGAAAAGCAGTAACAATCAGACGGAGTTCTGTATCTCTATGCCCCTGTAGAAGACCTCAGAGAATGAAGGAGGCGCAGGGGCCTGAGAAGCTTCCAGTTGACCAGTGGGGAAGACAGGAAGGCCTGCCCTATTGCAGCAGCTCTCAACCCTTTGGGGGTTGAATGACCCGTTCACAGGGGTCTCCTAAGACAGTCAGAAAACCCAGATATCTATATTATGATTCATAACAGTAGCAAAATTACAGTTATGAAGTAGCAAAGAAAACAATTTCATGGTTGGGGGGGTCACCACAAGGAAAGGAACTGTCTTAGGTTCACACAGCTTTCTGAAGGTTGAGAGCCACTGCCCTAAGGTGTGTGGGCAGGTAGCCATCCACAGGGAGTTTACAGGCCAGAGTTTTTACCTGAGGCAGAGGACAGCGATGACAACGACCACCAGGACCAGAACCACGCCCACAACTGCAGTTCCTGCGATCAGGGCCAGCTGCTCCCGCCAGCTCTCGTTCTCTGGGGGAGAAGAGGTTAGTCAGGTAGAGCCAAGAGTCCTTGACTCCCTAACTCCAGCTTCCAGAAATGATCTGAGGTCTCCGGGAGAATAGAGCCCACTCCAGTATGACAATCGAGGGAACAGTGAGTTCAGACTGAGGACAATGGAGGAAGTGTCCAAGCTTTGTTATAGCCAGAGATGCTGGGGTAATTTTAGTTGTCGGTGTGTGTGTGTGTGTGTGTGTGTGTGTACATTCTTTCATGCATGTGTATATGAAAAAAAAATTATAAATTTAAGGGGCTAGAGAGATGTCTCAGTGGTTAAAAACACTGACTGCTCTTTCAGAGGACATAGGTTCAATTCCCAGCACCCACATGGCAGTTCACAACTGTCTGTAACTCCATTTCCAGGGAACCTAACACCCATGGCAAAACACCAATGCCCATAAAAAGAAATAAATTTTAAAAAAATTTAAATAAAATTAAATGAAAAATAAAGGCTGGGGCTGGGTGGTAGAGCTGGTGCACATCTTTGATCCCAGCACTCCAGAGTCAGAGGCAGATCTCTGTAAGTTCAAGACCAGCATGGTCTAACAAGAGCTAGTTCTAGGACAGCCTCCACAGCCACAGAGAAACCCTGTCTCGAAAAACTAAAAATTAATAATAATCAGCCACATATGGAGGTACATACCTGCAATCCCCACTACTTGGGAAGCAGAGGCAAGAGGATTACTACCACTTTACAAGTTCTAGAATATCTCCATGGTTACACAGCAAGACCCTGTCTCAAAAACAACCATGAGGGGAGATAGGAAGGAATGAGCTGTTTAGAAATTTGTGGCATTAGCTGGGTCGTGGTGGTGGCGCACACCTTCAATCCCAGCCCTGGGGAGGCAGAGGCAGGAGGATCTCTGTGAGTTTGAGGGTAGCCTGGGCTGCAGAGTGAGCTTCAGAGCTAGAGTGTGATGTTCCATGAGTAGCTTGGAAAGTCATGAGCGTAACAGGTTAAAAGAGTGAGCTCCTCACTTCACCGCAGAGCTTTATGACAAAGGGTAGATGACTTTTCTCATCGTAATTGGAAGAAAGAACCAGGGCTCCTGGGTCAACCTACTGCTAAGGATAAACAGCCCTGCTGGCTTCACAGCCAAGGATTGGATTTAGTTGTTCTGCTCTCTGTCCTAAGCCGTCTTTGCTGGCCAGCCCTTGTCACTGAAGGATAAAAACAAGGAAATGGCCTTGGGGACACTGAGGAAAGATCTGCTTGGTGGGGGCAACAATCCCAGTTTCCACCCGTATCCCCAAACTCACCATCCAGTTGAGTCTGACTGTGATGCTCTTGGCCAAAGGGGCCGTAGCCAGCCTCGGAGCGTGCGCGTACCTGGACCAGGTAGCTGGCTCCCCGCTTCAGCCCCCGGAGCTCTGCTCGGTTTTCTGATGTCTTCAGGAAACGTACGCTGCTGGGGCCCTCTGCTCCCTGTCAGGAGGAGGAAGCAATGGGGGGTAAGGCGTTCTGCCTTCTCTGCTCATTTTCTTTCTTCCCGCTTCCCACTTTATCCTCTTATGTGGCATCACGTAATCCTTCTAGCAGTTTTATTTTTTTTTCTTTGGGATGCTGAGGCTCAAACCTAGGGTACCTCATATCCCAAGCAAGCACTACACTACTGAGCCACACCCAGCCCCTCACTGGGGGATTCTAGGCAGGTGCTCTACCACTGAGCCACACCCCAGCCCCCCTCTGAGGGATTCTAGACAAGCACTCTACTGCTGAGCCATTCTGACAACCCTTTGCAGCAGTATACTAGCTATTTTACAGATTCGGATAACTGGGGCTGAGAGGCCCAGGGCCTGGATCAATACCCACCACTCCCCCTACCTGGGACAGAGCCTAGTCTCACCTTCTCATGATACTTGACCTCGTAGTCCAGCACAGCCCCACTGGGTGCTCTGGGGACAGCCCATGACAGGCTCAAGCTGCTGGGTGACGATCGAGTCACTCGGATATCAGACACAGCGGGAGGCACTGCAGGAGAAAGAAACCCCACGTGCCCTGCTGCCATGCCTAGCCACCACTTTCTCCAGCTCTTTCTTCCCCTATCCACACGCCCGCTGGATGCTGGGGGATGCGGTAAGGACCCTGCACATCCTAGGCAAAGGCTCTACCACCGAGTTTTCCTCATTCTCCTCCACTGCCTATATCTTTACTCTTCCACTGTTTGGTAAGAACGCCTTCTGAGGAGCTGGAGACGCACGCGGCTCAGTGGTTAAAAGCTCCTAGAGGTCTTGCAGAGGACCAAGATTCTGTTCCCAGCCCCCACATCCATTAGTGCACAGCAGCCTGTAACTACAATTCCAGGGGATCCAACACCCTCTTCTGGCCTCCTCTGGCACCGCCTTCTCACATGTGGTTCACAAACACAGGGCAGCACACACCTATAATTCCAGCAGAGGCAGGATCTCTATGAGTTTGAGGTCAGCCTGGTCTACAGAGTGAGTTCCAGGACAGCCAGGGCTGGCCTTGTTAGAAAGGGGGTGGGCTTTGAAATTTCAAAAATCTCAAGCTATTTCTAGTTAGTTCTCTCTCCCCCTCTCTTCTCTATCTTGTCTTTTGTTTTTTTGAGACAGGGTTTCACTGTGTAGTCCTGGCTGTCCTAGAGCTTGCTCTTTTAGACCATGCTGGCCTTGAACTCATAGAGAGCCACCTGCCTCTGCCTCCCAAGTGCTGGGATTAGGGTGTGCACCACCACCCAGTTTGGCCATGGTTTCTTTATAACAAGACACACTTTGTCTTTGAGGCAGTCTCAAGTAGCTCAGGTGGGCCTTGAACCTCCGATCTTCCTGCCTGTGTCTCCCAAGTACTGGGAGCTTCTCAGCTTTATTAGAGCAGATGGTTTTGTTACGACATTCTCATATGAACACATTACTTTTTAAAACCATTATTTTCTGTTGATGGGTCTGTTGCATTAGCTGAGGATAACCTTGAACTTCTGATTTTCCTGCTTCCCATGTTGGTCTATGTAGTGATGCAGATCTGTCTAACCAGGGTCTTCTGCATGCTCAGCAAGGAGTTCAGACACCTCTCCCATCTTACCCTCACGGTCAGTGGTGACATTGACAGGCTCAAATGGAACTGGTCCGGTGGCTAAGGCAGACACGCCATTCAAAGCAGCAACCTCAAAGGTATAGGTGACATCAGGACGCAGCCCTCGGACTGCCACCCAGGGCTCAACCAGGTCCCGAGGGCCAGGGTCAAAGGTCAGGTCGCCCCCACAGGGCAAGCAGGAGCCCCCAGGATGACACTGTCGGCAGCGTACAGCGTAGGTGAGGTCCGCTCGCCCTCCAGACTCGAGGGGAGCACTCCACTCCAGGTGCAGGGAGGAGCCGTTCAGATGGGCAACCACGCTTCTCGGAGCAGAGGGTGGGGCTATGGGAAAAAGAGAATCAGGTAAAGGGTGGGAGGGAACCACCCTCAGGGACAGACTGTCACACTAATCTAAGAGTTAAAGGTGAGGTTAAAGCTGGGAAGCATGGGGGCTGCGATGGGTTAGTTTTGACAACTCGGCTCAACCTACAATCACCCGGGAAAAGTCTCATGAGTGATTGTCCACACTGAGTTGGCCTATGAGTGTCTGTGAAGGATTGTTTTGACTAAGTTAAGCGATACTGGGAGGACCCAGCCTACTGTGGGTGGCAACATTCCCTAGGCAGAAGAAGTTCCGGAACTGAGTACTTTGGAGAGAACAAGCTGAGAAGTCAGTACAAGCATGGACACATTCATATCTCTCTGTTCTTGACTCTGATGGATGTGATTGATGTGACTGGCTCTTCCTGCCTTTAAGCCCACACACGGATGGATTAGGACCAGGAAGTTAGCTGAATAAACTCCCTCCTCTCCTAAAGTGTGTCTTATCAGGGATTTGATCACAGTAACAGAAAACTAGATCAGGGATCATGGGGGAAGTCTACTCCAGGAGTTCACACACTCTCCCCCAAAATGAGCTACACATAGGACAATACCAGATGTTCTTCATGCCTGGACGATGGGAACTTACTGGTGCAAGGTGAACTCCGGGGATCCGACCGGGCCCGGTAGTACCCAATACGACACAGGCACACAGGAGCGCCAATGTTGTTGGAGTGGCTGTTGGCTGGGCAGGGCTGGCAGGGCTCCTCTCCTACTTGAGGCTTGAAGGTGCCCTGGCCACAGGCTGAAGGAGAGAGCGAACGCATTGTTCAAAAACAAACCCAAAGACCAAAGAGATGGCTCAGTGGTTAAGATCACCGGTTACTCTTCCAGGGGACTTGGGTTCAGTTCCCAGGACCCACATGGTACCTTCCAAACATCATTCCAGGGCATCTGGTTCCCACTCTGGGCCTCCGAAGGCATCAACCACACACACAAGTGCATAGACATACATGCAGGCAAGACATACATACATATAAAATGAAGCTTAAAAACCCTTTAAAAGCTTTTTAAAAAAATGTCCTACCTCCAAAACAAAAACAAAACCAGCACACAGATCTAAGGATGGAAGGAGGGGCTGACCAGTAAGAGGAGTTCCCACTCTTCCCAACCCTGACCCTGGCTGGCAGCCTGGTGAAGCCCTCTCATAATTTTAATTAACTTAGAGACAGCATCTTATATGTCCCAGCCTGACTGCAAACTCCATATATCGACGGAGATGGCCTCGAACGTTTGAACTATCTGTCTCTGCTGGGATTACAGGCATGCACCTCCACATCTGGTGTATTTGGTGGAGAGGATGGAACCCACAGCTTTGTGCATGCCAGGCCAGCACTCTGCCATCAGAATAAGTTTGAATGCACACTGCCCAATACATAGGATTGCTACAAAAAGCAAGAGAGATAAAATGTGTAAAGCGTTAAGAAAGCTCGTGTGAATGGCTTTCCTCCTTTACCAAAATACAAGTTGGTAAAGCCTGACATTTCACCCCATTCTGTAATTACAGCACTTGGAAGCCAGAGACAAGAGAAAGACTGCAAGTAAGGCCAGCCTGGGTGGCATAGTGAGACCCTGTTTCTCCAAAACAAAAACTAGGGACCACAGAGAATGGCCCAGAGATTAAGAACACATACTGCTCTTGTAGAGGACCTGCGTCCAGTTCCCAGTATCCATACTGAATAGCCCACAGCAGCCTGTGAGTCCTGCTCCAGGAGTTATCTGATGCTTCACTATACATATACACATAATTTAAAATAAAAATCTTTTTAAATTATTTAAAAAACAAAACAAAACAAAAAAACAATGGGGTGGTAGTACACGCCTTTAATCCCAGCACTCGGGAGGCAGAGGCAGGTGGATCTCTGTGAGTTCGAGGCTAGCCTGGTCTACAGAGTGAGTTCCAGGACAGCCAGGAAAAAACAAAAAAACAAAAAAACAAACAAACAAAAAAAAAACCCCACAAGATCGGCTGAGCATGGTGATGCCCTCAGGGGACAAAGGTGGAAGAGCTCAAGAGCTGGAAGGCAGCCTTCGCTATAAATGAAGGCTTTACCTTGGAACAAAAATAAAAAACACAATAAAACAAAACACCAGGAGATGCAGCAGCTGGCCTTAGGACCTCTGGAAGGCCGAAGTCATGAGCAAAGACACAGTTCTAGCTTGTTGCGACATCCAGCATGGACTTTGTAACGTCCTGTTTTTAGGGTGGTATGTAAAACCTCAGATCCCAATCCAAAGGCAGGGATGGTGCCAACATTCCGAGAGTAATGACTGGCTAATTTTAGGTGGGCATTTGTGGAAATAAAGTCATTTACGGGACTGCGAGCGTTCCAGGGGTGAAAGCACTTGCCACCAAGCCTTAATGACTTGACTGAATGCCTGCAAGTTGACCTCTGACCTCTAACCACACAAGTGCTTTGACAGTGCAAGTCATACCCCAACACACACACGCGCACACACACACACACACACACACACACGCACACATGCACACACGCACACACAGACACACACACACACAGACAGACACACACACACACACAGAGACACACAGGGAAAATCTCTAAAGAAAAAACAAATGAGAAAGCAAACATGAGAACCTACGTTAGACTCACCAGCACCTATATTAAAAAAAAAATAATAAATACATAAGAACAAAACCAAAACCACCAAAAATCAACTAAAAGGCTGAGGACACAGCTCACTTGGCAGAGAGCTTGCCTAGCATGTACAAGGCCATGGTTCAAATCTCTATCACTGTCAAAAGACAACTTCGTATCAGTAAATGAGAGGAAATTTCCAACAAATAGAATGGAAATCATAAAATCCTTTTCCTCAGCCCAAAAGTATCCCAGCTGCTCAGCGATAGTCCAGCCTCCCAGGCCAGCTTCCCGAGAGTGACCAGAGCAGACGGGGTGGACGGGATGGATGGGTGGATGGGGTGTAGTCAAGAGGAGGAAGAGCTCCGATCTCTGTTTGAGTTTCTTTCCTAGCTCCAGTAACCGAGTGTCTAGGAAGTAGGGTGTGCTCAGAATGGGGCAATGTAAGGGCTGGACAGAGGCTCGCTGCCAAGCCTGATGATGAGCCTGGTCCCCTGGACCCACACGGACTCCCGCAAGTTGTCCTCTGGCCCCTACAGCCTACCAACCAATCAATCAACCAACAGAATTAACAAAATTCTTCCTACCACAGTAAGAATAAAACCTGAAGTTTTGTTTTTAAAAAAAAAGCCCCAAAGCTTAAGGAATCAGATCAGGACGAGCTGCATGACAGCCTCACCCCCACCCAAGACAGAAAAACTTCACGGGTGGTCTCACTCTTACCTCTGCATATTTTGTTGCCCTCAGCAGCCTCGTAGCCTGCTGCACAGCTGCAGCCGGTGACCGGCTGCTCAGCCCATTGGCCATCTTCCCGGCAGTACAGGCTGGGACTGGGGCCCGCAGTAGGGACAGCATTGGCCACACAGCTACCTGCCACAGGCACCACGAGCTCCCGAGGCACAGTCTCTGGGAAGTAGGTCAAGTTCATGGTCAGCCGGGAGCACTTCTTGTAAAAGAGGTGCAGGGACAGCAGGGCCATGCAGGCTCCTTGGTCCTGGAAAGCCAGGTAGAAGCCGGCTTTGCTGAGCGGACCCAGGCGCAGCGTCTTGATGTTAACCTTCCCGGTTGCTTCAGCCCCAGGGCGCTTCCGGGTCAGATGCTCTGCAGCCACGGTGTCCACCTGCCAAAAGAAGGCCGGTTCACCACCACTGTCCTAACTCCTCTGAGGATCTGGTGGACTGTCTTCCCAGACCCCTCCAATGATTTCAGCTCCTGTCTGAGAACTTTCCCCTTACCTTCCACAATGTGTAATACGTACATACATTCACTCACACATACATTCATACACACATAGTCTCTTGTAGTCCAGGCTGGTCTCAAACTTGCTATATGGCCGAGGGTGACCCTGAACGTCTGCTCCTCCTGCCTCCACCTCCCAAGCGCCGGGATGACAGGCAGGTGTCACTACACTTGTTTATGCAATGCTCCTGATCCAGTCCAGGGTCCTGCTGTCTGTCAGGCAAGCACGCTACCAAAATGGGTGCTTCCAAGCCCAATACGCATTTTCTGCCATCCATCAATCCTGTCTCGGTTTCCCAATCATTCATTTGTCCTATGAATATTCATGGATACCTGGCACCATGACTTCAGCCAAGGACAAATGAAAGAATCACAAAGTGACAGGCAGATGACTGTCTGTGTGATGCAGGAGCCAGGGCCAGGACAGCCATCAGCTCTGGGGCATAGGTCACTTCTAAGATTCTCACTTCAGATGCTGAGGTTCCATGGGAACCCAACAGCTAATTCTGAGTGGAGATTTGTAAAAATAAGAATCCATCTTCCGTTTATTAGAGTACTATCTAGCAGGAGACCCTGGGTTCGATCTCTAGCACACACCTGCAATCCCAGCCCTGGGGAGGTTGGGGCAGGAGGATCGAGTTTAGGGAAACCTTAGCTACATAAGAGGATGTGAAGCCAGCCTGAGCTACACATGAGACCTTGTCTCAAAAACCAAACAGGAACTAGAGAGATAGCTCAGCAGCCAAGGGCACTTGCTGCTCTTGCAGAGGACATAAGTTCAATTCTTAACACCTACATCGTAGATCACAACTGACTAATTCCAGTTCCGGGAGACATGATGTCCTCTCCTGGTCTCTTGTGGGCACCAGGTATACATTCAGGCAAACACTCATACACATAAAATAAAAATAAATAAATCCTTCAAGAACGGATCACTCCCATTTTTCTTGAAACATTAAAAAATTCTTAAAAAAAATCCTAACAAAAGAAGCCTATGGTGGTGCACGCCTTTAATCCCTCCTTTCAAGAAGTAGACAGATCTCTAAGTTCAAGGCTAGACTAATCTACATAGTGCGAGAAATCCTATCTCCAAAAAAAAAAAAAGGGGGGGGGGGGAGGAAGGAAGGAAAACAGGAAAGAAAACAACAACAAAAACCCAAAAAGGAAGGAAAGGAAAATTAAAACAAAAGCAAAGCCTCTGAAAGTGGAGAGATGGCCCAGAAGTTAAGAGCTCTCACTGCTCTCACAGAGGACATAAAGCCCAACACCCACATGGTGACTCACAACCATCTTTAACTCCAGTCCCAGGGGATCCAACACCCTCTTCTGTCTTCCTCAGGCACCAAGCACGGTATATGGTGCGCACAAATGTGCGGCAGAACTTCCACACATATAAAATTAATAGATCTAATTTTTAAAAAAAAGTAAAACTAACAACAACCGAAAAAAGGAGGCTGGTAAGATGGCTGGGGAGGTAAAGGGGGTTGCCGCCAAGCAAAATGGTCTGAGTTCCATCCCCAGAACCCAAGGAGAGTCGAGACTCCTGCTAGTTAGTTGTCTTCTGACTGCCCTCCATACCCACACCATGGCATAGTCACACATGCACCTAATCAATAGATAAACACAAACCACACACACACACACACACACACACACACACACACACACACACCTACCTTTGGAAAATGTCAAGTATGGTGTCATACACTTGTAATCCCACACTCGGGAGGTGGAGGCAGGAGGATCAGGTGCTTGAGGCTAGCTCTCTTGGTTCCTTCTACCCTCAAAGCCTAGGCTTTGAAACCCTGTTCTGGGCTGGCACATCAGAGGAGCTGAATCCCAGGATCACTTTGAGTCTAGCATTCTCATGGCCAGTCTGGATAGTATAGCAACACCTCAGCTTTCTTTAGGGAGGCAAGGTGTGGCTGGTGCTGGAAACTGGAATTTAAAGGACAGGCTGGACAGATGGCTCAGGGGTTATGAGCACTTACTGTTCTTACAGAGAGGACCAAGGTCCGATTCCCAGCACCTATATATCAGTTCACAACCATCAGTAAGTAATTCCAGTCCAGGATACACAGATACACACTGGAACAAAACACTCACGCACGTAAAATAAAACAAAATAAGTCTTTGTAAAAAGGTAGTCAGCTGTAATAAATAGCTCAAGGCCAGTCTGGTCTACATAGTGAGTTCTAGGACAGCCAGAACTACAAAGGGAGACTCTCTCAAACAACAACAAACAAACCAACTAATTATAAAGGCAGCCAGGAGCCGAGTACATGGCACACAACTACTCAGGAGGTGGAAGCAAGGGGATCAGGAGTTCAAGGCCAGCCTCAACTGCAGAGGGAATTTGAAACCAGCCTGGGCTACATGAGACCTCTCTCAAAGACAAACCAAAGAAACAAGAAGACAGGAGACGACTTTGTGTGAAGGAGCCAGGATGGAGATACCCGTGAGAAACAGCGGGGAACACACAGATCTGGTGTTGCGGAAGGATCCGATATTGACAGAGTTGTGAAGAGTGAGCAAGTGTGGAGATGCAGGGAAAGCAGATAGAAGTTGAACCCACTCCCCACCCCCCCACCCTCCCACCCCCGGGGGAGACAGTGCACCGTCCGCTTTCTTCCCTCTATCCACCTCTTCCCTCCCTAGAATGAAACCTGCTGTTTCTAGCCCTCCCCCCCTCCCACGATGCTGCCCAAGGCCTCAGAAAGGTTGTTGAATCCCTCTGTGGTACCTTGATATAGGGGTTCTCCATCCAGGCCGGCGTGTGGGCCGTGGCAGTATCAGCTTCGCTCTCATAGTAGAAGACGGTGAATGTCTCCTTGCAGGAGCGACTGGCGCTGGGCAGAGACAGGCACTCCATCATGGTGAAGCGCAGTGTGGCATACACGTGGACAGCACCTCGCCTTGGGACCCAGCCAGTGCGCAGCCAATGTGCCTGGCCCCCTGGACGCTTCATGTCACAAACCTCATAGGTGCGCACGCTGTGCTGTTCTTCGTCCAAACCGCTCAGCTCCTCCCACTGCACGGAAAACCGAGCAGTCAGGCAGGGATTAAAACTAGTGTTGTTGGGGTGCTTCCTTACGATCTCCTGCGTCACCCAGCTCTTACCTGGCCCTCCGCCTGAGGGTAAGTCACCCACTTCAGATCTGCCGTTTCCAGTTTGGTGTTTAGCAGGGTCTCTAAGTCAGAAAAACAAAGTCAGCCCTTTGGGGAGGTGTAGGAGAGAGGTGGAGGCCAGCAGCTTGCTGGCAACAAACAGGAATGGTAGGGAGTGGGTTATCTTTCTAGTTCCAAGTTGGACAAGGGGGATACAAGGAGGTGGAAAATTTATTTTCCTGGGTCAAGGAGATAAAGATGCTAGTTGCCAAGCCCACAGACCTGAGTATGATTCTTGGGACCCACATGGTAGAAGGAGAGTGCCAGCTCTTCACAAGGCGTCCTCCAACTGCTACATAAGTGCCATGGCACAAGAAAACTACTCCTCTCTCTTTGCATAAAGAAAACCATGGCCGGGTGGAGGTGGCGCATGCCTTTAATCCCAGAACTGGGGAGACACAGGCAGGCAGATCTATCTCTGTGAGTTCAAGGCCAGCCTGGCCTTTAGAGAGAGTTCCAGGACAGGCTCCAAAGCTACAGGGAAACCCTGTCTCGAAAAACCAAAAAGAAAGTAAATCGTGTGTGTGTATGTGTGTGTGTGTGTGTGTGTGTATGCACAAGTGTGCGCATTCACGCACTTGCAGGTAGGCTGCCAGGCTTGGAGGCACCATTCCCGGATGAGCCATTCCACGACCCCCCCCACCCCGCCCTTAGTTAGATTCACACCTCCTGTTCTCAGTGCCAGCTCCACCAGCAGCAGTTGGTAGGGACTGACTGCCTCTAGGGACCCCGAGGTCCAGGCTTCCCTGAGGGCTATGCCCCAAGAAAGCCAGGGGAACCCATGCTGGAAGTTTAAAGTCCACAACTCAAGAAGTCCGAAGAAGGTAGCTCTTGGGCTGGATCTTTGCATTCGCCAGCAGGGTTGGGGGCACGGCTCAGCATGTTTAGCATGCTCAGGCTCTGAGTTTCATCCCCAGAATCACAGAAAAAAAGGAAAAGAAAAAAGTGCAGGGCATAGACGCACATTCCTGTAATCCCAGCATTTTTGAGGAAGAGACAGAAAGATTAAGAGTTCAAGACTAGGCTCCACTACATAGCGAGTTTGTGCCTGGTCTGAATTACACTAAATCCCGTTTAAAAAACAAAAAGCAGCACAACCCCATCCTGGCCTTGCCCCTTGGGGCAGAGGGCTGCTGGCACAGGCCATGGTTCCCTACAGGTCTGTCTCAGGCTCCACATTCCCTTCCCTAAGTGCCTAAGTGCCAAAATTGGCTTTCATCCCAACTCTATTCCTCTTCCCAGGCCCCACCCCCTTTTCACACCAGACACCCCAGTTCTCCTTCAAGGAGGAGCCCTAGCCTGAGGCACAGCACCTCCCCCATTTGCTGCCATCTGAGGAGTAAGTTCTGGAAGCCCGGACTCTTGGGTTCCCGCCCTGGCTCCTACAGAGGCCTCACTACATCTGGAGTTGGTTAGGAAAAAAGGAGGGAATTTTAGGGGTGTGTGTGTGGAGTGGGGTGTGTGTGAACACACCTGGCATGGCTCTGGGATCATTTTGGGGGAGGGGACAGGGTGCTGACCGATTAGGGGATTAGGAGAAGTGCAAAGGCCTCTGGCAATACTAAAAGGGAGGGCTGGGGAATCCCCTGAAGAGGACAGGGCAACCTTGGGGGGAGGGGGAGCTGGAGTCTGGGAACCACAGGGGTATTGAGCGTGGGCCCGCAGGGGAGCCAGCAGAACACCTGGGACCAGGTCCCGCCCTCCCCTTTGGGGCTGCAAGAGAAAAGGGGTGGCGGGAAGACAGGGTGGGTGAGGTACCACCTCAAAGCTCCTGATGATGTCCATGGGTGCAGGGGACAGGCAGGAACCTGACCAGCTGGAGGGGAAGCCTAAGGGCCCTCCATGGGTGGCAGGAGACAGCAGAGCACATTGGGGACAGGATGCCCAGGGTTCTGGGAAGGGGGTGGATAGAGGCTGCCGTCTCCACCCTCCATTGTTCAAGCCTGGATAGTGTTTTCCTGTCTCCAATTTACACACTGTCTGTGCTACGGGCTGCTCTTCAGCCTGCTGAGGGGAGCTCAGCCTCACTTTCTCTGCCAGGACCTCAGACCTCTTCATCTCTAGCTCACTTCGGCCCATCAGTTCCCTGACCCACCTGCAACCCTCCCCAACGTCTCTCCCTTTACACCTTCCTTGGGGGCACATGGCCTCGGACAAACTAGGCACCGTTCCTAAAGCTTCAGTCTTGCATGTGTAAAAATGGGGAAAGGCTCCAGCAGGGCCACTGGGAGAGAAAATGACAGTACAGTAAACTCACTTGGCAGAGGTGGCGGGAGGGCTTGAGAAACGCGCCGGTAACGCACGTGAGGAGGGGCACTTCCTGTTGGCATCTTTCTTTCGCTCCTCACACACTTCTTGGATTTTCTGCCCATTTGACTTCCTCCTCTCCAGGGGCCCAAAGTCTTCCCTCACCCCCTCCCCATTCTCACACTTTGATCAGCCCAGAACTGTGCTGCCCAGCCTAGAGGCAGCAGGGTTTTCCAAACGCCTTTGATTCCTCCCCTTCGGCAACCCCCTCCAACTCCCATAGCCCACTCCCTGCATCCCCCCCTTTGATTCTAAGCAGTAAGGGAGGTGGGGGGAGCAAATTCATTGAAAAGGAGATTAGGGAAGCAGGGAGGGTCCGGGGCAGCCCCAAGAGGGAATGAGGAGAGGCTCACAGATCTTCAAGAGGCATTTGGAGAGGAATACGGGAAAGAAAAAAGAAAACACCAGAAATCTGAGGCAGGCTAGGAGGTGGCCAGCTGGGGTGAATTAGGGCGACACAACCCAATGTTCGGCGTTTCTGAGGGCTTTGCACGGCTGGAAGAAAGCCACGGATTTGGTAAAGTTTGGATCTAAATGGCATTTAAAAGTTGGGGTACAGCCTGCAGAAAAACAAAACAAGACAACACCAAAAAAAGGAGCCTGCACGAGGTCAGTCGCCGGGCTAGCCTTTTGGGGTTTGAGTGGGGTTGCAGCTGAGGCTACCATGACTATGGTGTGGAGTTGTACGGTCCAGGTGTGAATGCTAGGGAATTGGCAGTGGGGTTCGTTTTATGGCCTAGCTGGGGTCTGCCTCGTCTACAAGTGCCCTCTCCGGGAACTTTTCCCCTAAGTTTGTCCAGAGGTGGAGGATGGATAGAAACTTTCGGGTTAGTTTTGAATATTACGGTGGGCAGGAAAAGAAAGGCTGCCAAGAGCCTTTGGCATCTGGACAGAGAGTTTAGAAGGCTGGGTAGGGGAAGGTGCCTGGTCTGAGCTCTCGACTCCATCTCTTTCCCAAACAAAAGAAAAACCCCACTCCCCGCCAGGCCGCCTCCTCCCCCGCCCCCTCCCGTTCTACCACTATTGGTCCGAAGTGTTTAGGGGTTCTAGAGTTGGAATAGGGAAAGACCAACTTCTGCACTCTGAGGCACAACTTTAGGAACCCCAAGAATGGGGGGGCACCCCCAAGTAATCTCACCTTCTAAAGCGGTGGCGAGGGACGCCCAGCACAGCAGCGCTCTGAGCTCCATGGCGCCGCCTCACTTTGGCTGAATACGATCCGAGTTTGGGGGGCCCTGGCCCCCCCAGGTCTGACCCTCCTTGGGCGGATGCACACCAACTCTGCTGCGGGGACTTTTCGTCGGGGGCCTCTCAGCGATGGCCCATGCGGGCGCGCCCGGCACCCGCGCTCAGGTGCGGCCCCCACGTCCCCGCCGCAGAGCGCGCGCGCGGGGAGGCCAGCCTTGAGGGGGGACGTCCTGGCAGTGGCCGTCGCTGGGCGGGCGGAGATCGGGACGTGGCTGAGAGTTAGGGGTCCCTCCGGGGCTTCGGGGGTCCCGCCCTGGCTGACTGGGGTGGGCCGATTGCTCGCGGTCTCCCTCGCTCCCTGGGGTGGTTGGTGGCTCTCGCGCCGCCGAGCTGAGTGCGCGGGTCGCGGTCGAGGAGGGTGGAAGCCAAAGTGGGGACCGAGCTGGAGGGAGGGAGACAGGCTGGGCCAGGGCTGGGCCGGGCTGAGACTGGGCCGGGAGGCGCCTGGCCTAGGAGGGAGGGGCGCACGGGAGGCGGAGACAGTCCCGAGTCAGCGTCGCTCCCCCCCATCTCCCTACACCCTGGAGCCCAGGCTTCTATGGTGGTGGTGGGGCGGGAGAGCTGATTGGCTCCTATGTTGCTGAATAATTCATGAGGGGGGGGCGCGCCCTTACTGAGCAAGCCTGGAAGTTAGGAGAAAGTTTGCAAGAGGGGGAGGGGAGGCATGCGTGGAACTCCAGGACTGTCCTGGGGTTCTGGGAGTCTGGCTCATACTACCCGATTGTGCGTGTTTGGGACCGGAGCCCAGGAACCCTCAGGACAGGCTTGAACCCAGCAGGACTCACAGATGTGTGCTTAAAATCGAACCCCACACACACAAAGCCTGCTTTGACCTTGCAGCGGGACCTGAGATTCCACATCTGGATGCGCGCCCTGCCACCTAGTTGGAGCAGGGCATTGCATTTGGGAGAGGGTTAAATCTATGCCCAACGGAACCCCCTCCCCGCATTTCCCAAACAACAATCTCAGCTTGGAGGCCTCCGGTGCGAGCGTTCACCCAATTATAGTGTGCAGGTTAAGTGCTGGAGACCCACTGTGCGTGCAGCCTTGCACTGAGACCCACTGTGAGTGCAGCCTTGCACTGAGACCCACTGTGCGTGCAGCCTTGCACTGAGACCCACTGTGCGTGCAGCCTTGCACTGAGACCCACTGTGCGTGCAGCCTTGCACTGAGAAATGAGCAAAGAGGGTGGGAGTAATGGCTTGAGACCCAAAGTATAGAAAAAAGTAAATAAAGGGTAGGCGCGTCAGAAAAGGTTATCTACAACACCTCTCTCCTTTTTTCCCTTCTCTTTTTCTTTTTTTTTAAAGGAGGTGACACTCCTCCGCCGCCGGCAGCCTTGACCTCCAGGGCGGGGGTGGAGACCGCTGTGGCTCTTTCCTGAGGCTGTTTCCTGTCTGGCTCCTGGGGGCCCTCGGGATGGCTGGGAGGGCCCTTCCTTTCATTTGCCAACACCCCCCCACACACACACACCAGTTTGAGGGGAGGGTCCAGGGAAGATGTGCTGCCATCTACTTAAGGGCACCGGTAGTGTGTGTGTGGGGGGGCACTATGGATGGATGGGAGAGGTGCTACCAAAGTCGGTCCCTAGTGGGCTGCGGGAAGCAGACTTTAATTGAAGGTAATTAGTGCAGGGTCTGGAAACTCTGAGGTTGGAGTCTGGGGCACCTGGGGGTCTGCCAAAAACCCTAACCACTCCCCCACCAGAGGACACGGGAGCCCCGTGATGACCTCTTGTCCCCGTGTACTTATCTTCCTGCAGCAAGTAGTGCTCCCACCCCCTGGCCTTCCTCACTGCCCTGCCTGGGTCCTGCTCCGGGGTGGGGGGTCAGCCAGGGCAGGAAACAGCCGGCTTGGTTGGAGCCAGGCTGACCGGCTAGAGCTGGGAGTCCCCTCCTCCTTCCCATGCAGTCTCGGGCTCCCCTTCTCTTATCCACAGACACCCCCCTTTTGCAGCTATCATTCTGCACCCCGGGTTCCTCAGTCTTTCTGAATCACCCTAGGCGCTGCCACCATCAGCAGCACACTTCAAGCTTTTGATTGCTGAAATTGTTCCCATTTAGTGGGATAGGAAATGCATTAGTACGCAGAGAGGATTAACGCCTCAAGAGCGGAGAGACAGTATGGAAGGGATGAGGCAGGCGCTATTGATGAGACGGGCTGAAGAGATGAAACAGCCCACCACACTTCTCTGCAATGGTAGGTAGTGTACCAATAAAAGAATGACTGCTGGGGTGGTCTCTCTGCTGCTCTCTTCTCAGTAGAGAGCTTGGTAGACAGCCTGCCCAGCACCCTGGGTCCCATCCTCAGCCCTGCATGAATCCAATGTGGTAGTACATACCTGTAATTCCACAACTTGACAGGGAAGTGAGGGCAAGTTTCAGACTGGATTACATTGCAAGTCTTAAACACACACACACACACACACACACAGGGGCCGGTGAAAATCCCGTGATTTCCCTTTTCCATGCAAGTGACGCCTGAGATTTTTACTCTGCTGGCCAGGAAGCACCCTCCATTTATCCTGTGCACATGAGGTCATTCCTTCCACACTCAGTCCCTCCATCCTTCCGACCACCAGAACCACTTTGTTGCCAAACTAAGTATCTCAGTTGCCTGCTGCAGGTGTGAACTCGTGTTAGTCCAGAGTCAATGTTTGGCACAACGAGACCCAAAGAAATCTCAAGCCCTTTTTTCCTCAGTGTTAGGACGCTTGACACTTGGCAGAGCAGAGAGATGATGGCTCGGTGGTAAAGGTGACAGCTGCCAAGCTGGACAATCTGAGTTTGAATTACAGGATAAACATGGTGGGAAGAAAAAACGAATTCCCAGAGGTTGTTTGTCCTCTGACCTCTATATGAACACTGTGGAGTGTGCCCAACCATAATTTTAAAACTTAAATGCATTGGACACATGGCTCACCACTGAATGGCACTTGTTGTTTTTTATGGAGGACATGGGTTTGATTCCTAGCACCTACATGGTGGCTCACAACCATCTGTAACTCCAGTTCCAGGGGATCCAATGCCTCTTTGGACCTTTATGGGCACTAGGCATGCACGTGGTACACAGACACCCATGCACATAAAATAATAATAATAAAATAAAACATGGAGCCCTTCACCCTTTCCACACATCAAGTGTTAGGAACCACCTCTGCTTCCAGGACATAGCAATAAAGAATGTTCATTCACACACTGACAGGCCAATAGTTTTAAACAGCCTCCCCAAAAAGAATTAACAGAAGGTGTCTTTCTTCTTCTAGCTCAGGCAAACCTCAGATATTTTTATATAGTTGAGTATGACTTTGAACTCTCGATCCTCCTGCTGCTGAGGCCCGAGTGCCAGCATTACAAACACACACCACCACACCAGATTTATGAAAGGGCTCGGGATGGAACCCCCAGCTTTGGGCATGCTAGGCATGTGCTCTCTCCACTGAGCCCCAGCTCTGGCCTGGCTGAAGAGTCCCCTTTCACGTCCTGACAGTTTGTTTTGAGCCCTCACAGAGATAAAAACGTGTCCTGTGTGTAAATTAGGCTCAGTGTGCAGGTCTGTAATCCCTGCAGTAAGGAAGCAGAAGCAAGGCTGCCAGAATTTTGAGACCAGTTCACCCTACTTAGCGAGTTCCAGGCCAGGCAGTAAAATCTTGTCTCCAAACAATAGAAACCAAAGAACAGGTGAGGGTAGTGGGAGGGGGGGGGGAGCGAATAACGAAGTATAATGGCAAAAGTGTAGGTAGGAAAATGTCATAACAAAACACGTTACTTTGTAGGCTACCTTGAAAAACTCGATAAGAGGGTGACAAGACGGCTCAAGGGGCCAAAAGGGCTTGCAGTGAAACTTGATGACCTGAGTTTGAACCCCAGGACCCACAAGTTTTTCTCTGTCTCTTCCCCTCCCCCCCACACACACACCAAGTGTAATAAAAACAAAATCAAAAAGTGATAAGAATAAAGCAGAAAAAAGCTCCTGTATGTTGGGAAGGACAGAGAACAGACCAGCCGTCTACCCCGCCGTCTACCCCTTTAAACTATGATTTGTAGAAGTTCCCGCTTCTCCTCTATCAGCCCAACACACTCCTCTTTTGGCATGATTAACCCTGTCCAGTCCAAAGTTCAAGATTATTTCAAAGTTCCGTGAAGTTTAAACTTCAGCGCCTCTCACCTGACTGGCTGCTTCCCTGGCCCTAGTTAATAAATACCACCACTTTAAGTCATTTTCTGTTGGGGTGTGTGAGTGTGTGTGCGTGTGTTTGGGTGTGCACCCGTGTGTACATTTCTTTGCATGCATAGGCCAGAGGTTCATCACAGCTGTCTTCTTCTATTGTTCTTCATCTTGGGTTTTTGGAGACAAGAGTTTCTCTCTGAGCCTAGAGCTCTCTATTTTGGCTGGACTGGCTGAACAGAGAGCCCTGGGGATTATCTGTCTGTGCTCTCCTTCCCTATCCTGCTAGGGTCACAGGCATATGCTACCCTGGCATTTACACCTGGTGCAAGGCCTCAGAACTCAGGTCTCCCTGGCCTCATGCCTACATGGCAAGTGTTCTCCCCACTGGGCATCTCCCCAGCACACCCCTCATCCCCTTTCCTGCATTGCAATGGCCTCACCTATTCCAGGGGAGCCTAGAAATCAATATGTAACTGAAGATGGCATTTAACTTCTATTACCTGGTTTCTGTGGCGTTGTGGATTGTGCACAGTAGACAAACATTCCACCAACAGAGCTACAGCCTCGGCTCTGACCAGTTCTGTGAGTCACAAGCCTGAGGACACCTGAAGTAACCTGAAATTAGAGATTAGAGACCTCTCTCTCCTTTTCTTTCTTTCTTTCTTTCTTTCCTTTTTTTTTTTTTTTTTTTTTTTTTGAGACAGGGTTTCTCTGTGTAACAGCTCTGGCTGTCCTGGAACTTGCTCTGTAGACCAGGCTGGCCTGGAACTCACTGAGATCTGCCTGTCTCTGCCTCCCAAGTGCTGGGATTAAAGGCGTGTGCCACCACTGCCTGGCTCCTACTCCCTTTTCTGTATGTGCCTGTGGTGCACATACATACATGCAGGCAAAACAGTCACATATATAAACATAAAAAACAAAGTAAAAAGGACGTGGTTCTCTCCTTCCACCATGTTGGTCCCAAGCATCGAACTCAGGTCATCAGGCTTGGTGGCAAGTACCTTTACTGGCTAAGCCATCTCAGTGGCTTTTTGTTTGTTGGAGACAAGGTCTCGTTTAGCCCTGCCAAGCTGGCCTCATATGCCTGATTCTCCTGCTTCAACCTCCCAGGGGCTAGAATTATAAACTACAAGCTACCACACCCAGTAAAAAGTACACATCTATCAGGAAAAAAAAAAAAAAAAAGAGTAGGAAATGGAAGCATCAGTATCAGGAAGACAGCTGCTGGTGTTGTGGCCCCTAGAGGTCAAATGCCTAGCAGACACAGTGCCGAGTCCAATTGCTAGCACAACCAATAACCAAAAACACAAAACAAAACAAAACACAAAAGCATGTTAGACAGATCCATGAGGAACGTTTACAACAAATATTGTTTTTCTAGATAGTATGATACATATGCCATCATGCATCACTTAGACCTTTACGGGGGCTGAAGAGAGGGCTCAGCTGTTACAAGCTCTTGAGGCATCTTGGCAAGGACCAGAGGTTGGTCCCCTGCACCCACGTCTGGCACAGCTCACAACTGCCTATCACTCCAGCTCCAGGAGATCCCATAGCCTCTTCAGGCCTCTCAGTAACTTGCACACACATGGGAATACACACACACATACAACACAAAAGTAAAAATTTAATGAAAAATGGTCTGGCAATGCTGATGCACGCCTTTAATCCCAGCACTTGGGAGGCAGAGGCAGGCAAATCTCACTGAGTTTGAGGCCTGTCTGGTCTACAAGGTGAGTTCCAGGACAGCCAAGACTGTTTTATAGAGAAACAGTCTTGAAAAAAACAAATAAACAAACAAACAAATAAAATAAATAAATCATTTGGGGGTTAGAGAAATAGCAGAGTGGTTAAGAGCACTGGCTGCTCTTCCAGAGAACCCAGGTTCAAGTCCCTGCACCCATTTGACAGCTCACAACCATCTGTAAACTCCAGTTCCAGGGGATCTGATGCCCTCTTCTGGCTTGCACAGACGTTCATGTAGTCAAAACACCCATGCACACAAAACAAAAATAAATACAGCTTTTAAAAATTGCAATTGGTGTTGATTTTCCCAACTTATAAAAACTTCAAGTAGCACCTTTGTTCTGCCCACAGCAAACCTTCTGGAAAATTACTGTGGGTGCCCATAAAGATGGCTGCACTCCATCTTGGACCAAGGACAGAGTTCAAAGCTGTCAGCAAGTCAGAAAACCTAAAGGGCCAAGGTGTGGCTACAGAAGGATGTTTTGGCAATCTTAGTCTAAATAACAACAGACCTGAATCTGAGGTGTGGCTACTCCTGACTGTCAAGGCTAAGGAAGGAGAAGTTGAATCTGAGGTATGGTTACTCCTGACCTCAAGTCTAGGGAACAAGAAGTTTAGAGCTAAGGTGTGGTTACTGAACCCTTGGAATAAGTGAGAAAGAAAAGTTTGTTTCATATACATGATATTGTGTTCTACTTTTTGGTTATGGTATAGAAGAGTGTCGAAAAATAAACTCGTGGCATTTCAGTATTGACTGGTCTGCCCTCCTGACCTTTATTCTGTCTCCCTGTCTTTCTTTATCATCTATAGCTAGCCTTTCCCTCATCCACACTCCCCCACTAAGGTACGGACTTGTGGTCGCTCGGCTGGCTCCGACTGCAGCCCCACAAAGACTGCTTCCGACACATAACATATGGCAAGTTGTCACAGAAACCTCTAGAATTGGGAAAGACTTTTAAACAAGCATGGCAAGAACCTCCAGGAGAAGCATGAGCAGAGGAATGGGATAACACTTATGCTTTCTTGAAATAGAGATCTCTGAGTTCAAGGCCAGCCTGGTCTACAGAGCGAGCTCCAAGACAGCCAGAGCTACACAGAGAAACCCTGTCTCTAAAAGAGGAAAGCGAGCGAGCTGAGAGACTGAGAGGCTGGTAATGTGGAACGTTTGCGTTGCCTCTGAGTGCCAGGGAAGGATTCAATGGCTAAGAGGTTGGAGAGAAGTCAACAGACCTAAATGGTTTAGACAGGTGTGAGAGCCGGGTCCACAAGGTGCTAAAACAAGTAAAAACAGATTAAAAGAAAAGAAGACAAATGGGTACTTCTCTGTCACTAGGAGGCAAACATGGTAGATTTGCATTGAGCCATAATCTGTAGGGGGCAAATTGGCAGGAGAGCAAATGTGACCCTGGTGTGTCTTGGGAAGGCCTTAGGGCCTAACTAACAGTTTACCATAGGTGTGAAAAAAAATACAGAAAAACAGGTATGGTTGATTTCTACCATATGTGTGGGGGTGGGGGATGAGGGGTTGGGGTGGAGGAGGTGAGGGATGGGGAGGTGGGGGGGGGTGTCCCCAGCCACTTCCTTAGTGGAGTGTGGTCAGTAACAAGTTGCAGGTGAGGATACACTGAACTGCAAACCTTGTATAAAACTGTGGATTTATTGGTCTTCTCCTAGTGTAAAAGCAAACAAACAAACAAAAACTTTGGGCTTGGGTGGATGCTGGAAGCAGGTGTGCCTGGTCCCTGGTGACCTCTGGAGTATAAGAGGCAATTATACATCCCTTGATAGAAAACAATGCAGGTTAAAGGGATTGTGATTAAACTAGAGTGGGCAGCTCTCCTGAGCATACTATGTACATTTTTTGGGGGAGGGGTGTTGAGATTGTTTGTCCACACAGGAGCTGCCTCAGCAGCCAGATGTGGTCTATGCAGAGACACCAGCTATGGCTGCAACACGCGCAGCCCTAAGAAATACAAGTTTTAGCCTAAGGGAACAAATGCTGATCAACTGTTGGTCCTGGACCAAACTAATCATCTCCGGTTGGCCCCTCTAAGCTTATCAGAGGCCCCATGAGATCACGCAGGTAAGAAAAATGTAGAATTCAAACACAAATGCCATTACAAAGAACTAAATAAGTTAGCGCCCCCCCCATCTATGCTGTACTTAAGACCCTTTTGATAAGGAAAACAAATGAATAAAGATTTAATAAAACCTTATCATGATGTATTAGATCTTGCCAACCATTTCCTTTTTTCATATATGTGTGTGTGTGTGTGTGTGTGTATGTAATATTACATGGTAATACATTTTTTAAAAATATTTATTTATTTATTTATCATGTGTATTCAATATTCTGCTGGCATGTATCTCTGCATACCAGAAGAGAGATCTCATTATGGATGGTTGTGAGCCACCATGTGGTTGCTGGGAATCAAACTCAGAACCTCAGGAAGTACAGCCATCTCTCCAGCCCTCTGTAATACTTTTTTTTACTAATTAATTTTTTTACATTCCAAACCATTTCCTTTTTAAAAATATTTTTTGATACAGAGTCTCACTATGTAGTCCTGACTGGCCTTGAGCTCACAATGTAGACAGATCTGCTTCCCTCTACCTCCTGCTATACAGCTCTGGCCTTCCTGGAACTTCTCTGTAGATCAGGCTGGCCTGGAACTCAGAGATCTGCCTGCTTCTACATCCCAAGTGCTGGGATTAAAGGCGTGCACCACTACACCCAGCTTAGTATATTCTTTTGTTCAAAGAAAGATTATGAGGCTGGAGAGGTGGCTCAGTGGTAAGACTACTACTTATTGCTCTTACAGACCAGGTTTGGTTCCCAGTCCCTACATGGCGGCTCACAGCCATCTGTAACTCCAGTTCTCACCACCTCTTCTAACCACCATCTGTGTACCATGTGCTTGCCTATTTCCTGTAGCAGCCAGGAAGGACCACTGGGTCCCGAACCCAGGTCCTCTATGATCAGTTGGCCCTTACTTGGAACAGACACAACAGGTATTCAGATTTCACCAAGGTTATCTAATAATCCCAGTTTCACTATGGGATGGCAGTTCAGGACTTTGCATCATTGTTAAAAGGTCCCATTACATATGGATAACATAATACTAACCCTTAAGTGTTTTACTGGCTTAAAGATCCATTTGAGAGATTTGTGACCACACTTAAAGGAATATGGGTTGGAGCTGCAGAGATGGCTCAGTGTTTAAGGACACTCATTGGCTGATCTTCCAGAGGATCTGGGTTCAATTCCCAGCACCCACACAACAGCTCACAACTTTCTATAACTCCAGTTCCAGGGGATCCAATGCCCCCACACAACATGCATGTGTGTAAACCACCAATGCACATAAAATAAAAATAAATAAATCATAGAAAATGAAAAGATGGGGAATCAGCCCACAAGGATAAGAGTGCCAGGTACAGCTGTGGAGCCATAGGTTGAAACCTCAGCACCGCATAAGCCAGCCCGAGACACTTAAGACTGTCTCAAAAACAACACAAAGGACTGAAGCCAGGAGTGGTGGCCCAAGTCTTTAATGCCAGCAATGGGAGACTGAGGCAGGAGGTCTGTCAAGGCCACCCTCGCTGAAGACTGAAACCCTGGCTTGATAAATAAATAAAACAACAGATCCTGATAATCCCAGCACTTGGGAGACAGAGGCGGGAAGGATCAAGTTCAAGATCACCCTGGTGTACATACTGAGTGAGCTCAAAGGCAGTGTATGCTCCATGAGAACCCATGTCAGAACATGAAATACATACAAAAGATAAGGGAGGGCTTGAAGACAGCTCAGTGGATAAAATGCTCACTATACAAGCATGAGGACCCAAGTTCAAATCCCCAGAACCCGCATAAAAGGCCAGAAGTGTTAGCACACATCTGTGATCACTGCTTCCAGCACTCTACTTGGAGATGAGAGATGGAGCCAGGAAATACCCTGGAAGCCTGTGGGGCAGCTACTCTGGTGTGTGCATCGGCGAAAGCAAACACCCGGTGTTGCCCTCTTACCTCCACACGCACTCATGCATACAACATGCATGCACATGAAAACACACACCATAAAATAATAAAAACAAAAAGAAGAAGGGCTGGCAAGATGGCTCAGCAGGTTACTGTGCTTGCCACCAGTCTTGATGACCTGAGTTAGATTCCCCAGGCCCCGCAAAGTGGAAGGTGAGAACTGGCGCCCACAAATTGTCCTATGACCTTTAACCATAGGCCATGGCAAAAGGCTCAGGATTGCACGTGGCTGTGCACATGAGTGTGTGCATGCACACACACACTGAATGAAGTTTAAAATGAAGGTTCAGTGGCATGTCACCAGCACCAAGACGCGCTGAACCACTGTTGCTTTCCCCCACTGCTGTGAGCATAGAGATTGGGATGGCACCCTTAGCCCCTCCTCCCTACCCACACATTCACTCACTGACAGGAGTCCCACCCAAGCTGTGGGTGCCACTCTTTTGCTGGGGCAACACCATTTCTTTTTGTTTCTCTCTTTGAGACAGACACTCACGTAGCCCAGGCTAGCCTCCATCTCCTATGTATGTGAGGATGATCCTGAACTCTGGATCCTCTGCCTCAGGGCTGGGATTACAAGCATGTACTACCACCCGGGTTGATGCAGTGGTAGGAATCAGGCCCAGGGCTGTTCGGGTACCGCAGTAAACACTCCACCCATCGAGCCACATTCCCAGCCCTAAGCCAATACTTTCCACTCACTATTAAAAGAGGCTGGTTAGCCTGGCAGTGGTGCCCCACGTCTTTAATCCTGGTACTCAGGAGGCGGAAGCAGGTGGATCTCTGTGAGTTCAAGGCCAGCCTGGTCTACAGAGTGAGTTCCAGGACAGTCAAGACTGAAAATAAATAAGTAAATAAATAAAGGGGGTGCGTGGGCAGTTTACCTGTTACCACTGCAGGGAAACCTCTCCACCTTGCCTTCAACATTGTCCCTGAAATGCTGTTGGGATATCAGGGAGTAGAGAGAATCAAACCTGTTAGAACATAGTGGAGAAGGGGTAGGATAGAGCTTGCTGGGGGGGGGGAGGGGCGGGCATAGAGTAGAAGAGGAGGGAAGCTGGGGGGGCAGTTTAAGGTGGGGGGAGTGGAAAGGTGGAGCAATGGGAGGGTGGAGGAGAGAGTTAGTGGAAGGTTCATTGTCCCCGTAGGGGGAAGTCTTTTGTTTCCACTCTTCCCTTGGCAGCCTGACAGGATATGAGGCCAAGCCCCCCAACCTCCCATGCCAATATCTGCGGCCCCAACCATTAGACCGCTTTCCCTTACCATTGTGTTCCTGATGGGAAGGGGGGCGGGGGCAGGCAGGAGACTAGCTCTAGTTGGGACTATGATAACTATTGCCCAGGTTACCAGAGTTCTAGACAGACCCAAAGAACCAGAGCTGCCTAGGTCAGCTTGGCAGGGTAAGATCTGTGTTGGGGAGGAGCAGGAAGCCAGGCCCCGGGTGGGGCCACCACAGAGGGTAGCAGGTCAGGCCAGGGGGAGCTAGACTGAGTCCCAGAGGAGATGACGCAGGGCTTCAGGCGTCTCCCCAGCTCCCACTATTCACGCCTGGGAGCCAAACAGCGCACCTGAACCCCAAGATTGCCCCCACCCCCTCCATTCCCTAAGGTTGACATCACCCCACCAAGGCAGTTTGCAAATGGAGCTGTCCCCGGGCTCTCTTAGTCCAGTTCCCTAGATGCTGTCCCTCCTCCCCAGGACCCAGAAGTATCCCTGGAGGAACCCTGGAATGTCATCTCTCATGGACTTTTTTTTTTTTTTTTTTTGCTCCATCAGCTGTCCAGCAGGAAGGGCGCCCTGCTCAGCTTCGCCTCCCTTCCCGAGCCTTTTGTTTGCTGGGTTTTCAGGAAATTGGAGGGGTGGTGGCCAAAGGCTCATCTGCCCTAGGGACCAGGACATGGTGGTGGTGGTGGGGGGGGGGGTTTGGGCAAAAATCACCAGACTCTAGGGAGCTCACGGTGGGAGGGAGGATTGGGGGTATCGCCAGGAAATTATTTGAGTTCTCCTTCGGAATTCCCGGGTTGATTGGACTTCCTGATCGGCAAAGGGAAGAACAGATTATGTGTTGTGTGTGTTTGGGAAGGAGAGGCTGGGCTGACATCGAGGCCACTTAATAAGTTGGCAAGGTGTTGACACAAAGGGTTTGGAAAAAGTTACTGAATGCCACAAGTTCATCCTCCTGCCTCGGATCCTGGGGCTCTCAAGAAGTGGGGAGGTCTCAAGTAGATCGGATCATGCTGTCTCTGGAGTTTAGGTGTTTTTTGTTTTTTTTTCTTTCTTTCTTTCTTTCTCCCCCCCCCCCACCCTTATCTCTTTTAAAAACCGGGAGGAGGTCTAGAGCGTAGACCCAGAATTCCCGCCTTCCCAGCATACAACCGCAGAAAGGACACCGGTGTGGACGCTCTGGCCCGTCAGCGTCCTCTCGTTGATTGCCCTCTTTCTGAAGCCATCTAGGGCGCTGCCATATTCCCTTCCCTGTGGGCGGGGCCTTGCAGTCACGTGAAGAGCAAGACTGTGGCTTCGACGGTTTACCACGGTCTAGGGGAGTTAGAGGGTTTCTGCAGCTGCAGTCTAAAGGAATGGCTTTTATTTATGTGTCTGAGCCAGGTCTGGCTATGTAACCTAGGCTGTCCTTGAACTTGAGGTCCACCCGTTTCTGCTTTGTCAGAGCTGAGATGAGTAGTCATGCCCATTTTGAGTCTTAATTCTGAAAGGGGAAGAGAGAGTAGATTAACCCTGTGTTGCCTGTGTTGTAGGCTTTTTTTTTTTTTTTTTTTTTTTTTCTTTTTAAGTTCTTTTTAGTCGGGCAGTGGTAGTGCAAGCCTTTAGTCCCTGCACTCAGTAGTCAGAGGGAGGAGGATCTCTTTGAGTTGGAGACCAGACTGGTATACAAGAGCTAGTTCCAGAACAGCCTCCAAAGCCACAGAGAGACCCTGTCTCGCAAAACAAAACAAAACCAGTTCTTTTTAGATGTTATTTACGTGTTTGAGTGTTTTGCCTGCATGTATGTATGTATACAATGTGCATGCATGGTACCCAAAGAGGTCAGGAGAAGGCATCGGGCCCCCTGGAACTGGAGCTACAGATGGTTGTGAGCCACCATGTGGGTGCTGGGAAGCGAACTTGGGTCCTCAGCAAAAGCAGCAAGTGCCCTTAACTGCTGAGCTGTCTCTCCTGTCCCAGACAAAGCATTTCTCAACCTGCCAGCATGTGAATTGGAGCAGATTTTGGCCCAAAGGTTAAGGCAGCAAAGCGGACAGAAGCAGGACAAGGACATCTGCTGTGACAGCTCATCTTCATTGTCAACTTTACAGGATCCAGAGTCCCCAAAAAGACAAACCTCTGGGTAGGTTTTTGTGAGGGCTTTGGTGGGAGACACATCCTCACCGTAGCCTGGCCTCACACCTTAGGCTAGGGACTAAATAAAAAGAAGTGAGCTGAGCACCAGCATTCATTGCATTCTTCCTGACTATGGATGCCACGTGACCCTTCGGTGCACCTGCAAGGCAAAATAAACTCTTCCTTCTCAGGTTGCCTTTGCTATAGCAATGTGAAAAGAAAACTGAATAGAGGCCAGGACTCCTCATCCAATTCCAGCCACCCTAGCCCGAGAGACGCGTCTTTGTACCACAAGCAGCCTTAACTTCCCCTGCAAAGCCTCCTCCTCCATAGCTGTTATCGTAACCTGCGAGAGTGTTATCTCCAGCAAAGCTACTGGGATGCTCATCAGGTTGCCCAGCTGTGGGCTTCCACCATAGGCTCTGATTGTTAAGTCAATTAAAGTGAAGTTAAGCCAGATGTGGTGGTGCAGACCTTTAATCCTAGCACCCAGGAGGCCAAGCAGGTAGATGACTAAGAGTTCATGAACAGCCTTGTCTGCATAGTGAGTTCCAGGCCAGCCAGAGGCTACATGGTGAGGCCCTGTCTTAAAAAACAAAATGAAACCAAACCTTTCCAATGAATGGTGGGATTACAGGCACGAGGCACCATGTCCCTATATTTTATTTGTGTTTTAGTTACTTTCCCCCCTTCCAGGGAGAGAGGTTCATTAGGAAAGGGTGGTGAATCTGCCCCAGAGGCTGTCTGACATTAGAGTTAGTTCTGGGTGGCTTACTGCAGATATTCCACAGGGTAATAACAGTTGGATATGCAGTCTGAAGTGAAGCATAGAGATCCAGACCAAGGATCTCTATGTGCTATTATCTTAGTGCTATTATCCATGTAGTGTTTACATCTGAGATTGAGTTCAGGCAGGGGAGTCAGGAGTTCAAGGTCAGCCTGGGCTACATGGAACCAAGTCCCCAAAACAAACAAAACTACACTTAAAACACAAACAAGAGCATCTAGGTGTGGCATCTTTCATCCCAGCACATGGGAGGCAGAGGAGGGTGAACCTCAGGAGTCAAGGCCACTCTGCTCTACAAAGCAAGTCCCAGGACACCCAGCACTATACAGAGAAACCCTGTCTTGAAACAAAAAAAAAAAAACCATAACTAAGAAAGAATAAGGCAGGCATGATGGTGAAATGCCTGTAATTCCAGCACTTGGGAAGTAGGGGCAGGAAGGTCAGGAACTCAAGGTCATCCTTGGCTATGCAGCCTGGGTCACACACGTCTAGAGCACTTTTTTTTTTTTAAAGGTTTATTTATTTTGTTCCTCCTGCATGTATCCCTGCAGGTCGCAAGAGGGCACCAGATTTCATTATGGGCCTTTGTGACCACCATATGGGTGCTGGGAATTGAACTCAGGACCTCTGGAAGAGCCGCCGGTGCTCTTAACCTCTGGGCCATCTCTATTTGAGTACATGTGCAGAGTAGAGGGAGCCATGTCCCAGCTTTTAGAAATTTCACAAAATCTTCAAAAATTGTGACTCCAGAGATGCCAAATTTTTCCCTGGTAGAGCCACATGAGTGTTTGAGTTTGTGCCCACAGATGTTCACATGCATGTGGGAAGCCAGAGGTCAGTGTTACTTTGGGCCTCTCGCTGAACCTGGACCTTGCCAATGCAGCTAAGCTGAGCCCCTGGAATGCCCTGGTCTGCTTCCCCAGCACATGGGTTCTGGGGATTGGAACTCAGGTCCTCATGCTTCCATGCCAAGCATCTTTGGCAGGCGTGAGCCCCAGCCTCTCCTATGGGAATGTCAGGCTCTCCGACTGTGTTCATTTCTGGAGGTCCAAACAACAGGGTGACCATAAAGCTGTACATGAAAGTTCAGAATGTGTTGCTAAAGGTCTGTGAGGGGCTGTGAGGCAGCTTCGTGGGTAAAGGGACTTGCTGCCAACCCTGTCCAATCCCTGGGACCCACCCAGTGGAAGGAGTGAACTCATTCAGGTTGCATACCTGGGGGATGATCCTTACCCACAAGTAAGTAAATAAACAAACAAATAAATAGATGTAATGTCAAAGATTTGTTGGGTGTGTGTGTGTGTGTGTGTGTGTGTGTGTGTGTGTGGAGAGACGGCTCAGTGGTTAAGAGCACTTGCTGCTCTTGCAGAGGACCCAGATTTGGTTTTCAGCATCTACATGATGGCTCACAAACACCCTTAATTCCAGTCCCAGGGGATCCAATGCCAGTGCCCTCTTCTGAACACCGTGGGCAACACACGGTGGTGTACATACATACATGAAGACAAAACACAACATTAAAAACATTAAAAAAAATAAATTAAAAAAAAAGTTTTAAACCGATCTTCAGTTCCCTAATCTGGTAAAACCACAATAGCAGCAGCATCTAGCCACAGAGCGGTTATGATATTTAATACAGTTCTCATGGGGGGGGATCACTGCACATGTATGCATTGGACTAAAGAGTCAATATGTTAAGATTGTGTGTGCATGCGGTCCAGTGGTAGAGTACTCGCTGTGCATGAGGCAGTGTGTTTAATCTGGGGGCGGGCGCGGCGAAGACGAAGTGCTCTTTTAGAAAAATAAACGATTAGCGTGTTACTTACCTGCAATCCCAACAAAGGGGAGGTGGAGGCAGGCGGATCAGAAGCACAAAATCCTCCTCAGCTACTTAGCGAACTGAGAGGGCTAGCCGGGTCTACACACAAACAGGAGTATACACGATTAGCTCATCTCTCTCTCAACTGCTCTTTTACGAGGGATGTTTTAGTTAAGTCCCGTTTTATAGATGAGGAAACACCGTTAGTGAGACCTGTAAGGGCTGGGGACAGGACACCAATTTAAGAGTCGGGTTCACAGTTTTACGATCTTCGCCTACAGGCACAAAAGCAGGTAGGGTTGCCAGCGAATCCACCAGCACCCTGCGCCTGGATGGGGGCTCATAGCTCCCTCCGGTGGCAGAAAAGAAGAGCGCAGCCCGCGGGCTCAAACTGGGCGAGAAGAGGGTCTTCCCTGGGCTAGAAAGGGACCAGGTTGGTACCCGAGGGCATTCTAGGTCTCTGGAGAGACTGGAATAGTACGACACCTGAAGGCGCCGACCGACGTCGCCCGCAGTTCCCCGCCATACACCTGAGTCAGGTGCCGCGGTCCCGCCCACTCCAGGCCACTTTTCCGCAGTCGTCACACGCCCCTTTCATGTACTCCTGGGGGCTCCTCGGAGCTCGGAGAAGAGTCAGATCACCAGCTTGGGCACCTGTTAGCATCGTGGTAACGAGGGGTTATGGGGATCGTGACCCACCGCCTTGCAGATGACACCCGGGACGCACGTGGAGCAGTTTGGTTGGCACAGGCAGCTAGGGAGAGTATGGGCGGGGCTTGCGCATGAACCACCCTTTGGGGCGGGGCTTGATCTGGAACCAATGGGACGCCTTGCTGGGGAGGGCAGGCTCCGGGCCTGACATCCCGGTAGCCCGCTTGCCTTTTCCGGCCCCCTTACCACTGCCGTGAGTAGCGGAGCCCCCCCCAGGCGCGCCGGGGACCACCCCCGGAGCAGCTGCGTTCCTAAGGTGGTGAGTGAGCACCCTGCCGCACCCAGCTGCAGAGTGCGCTTGGCCGGCCGGAGCCAGATCCCTGGCCCCCAGGCATCCAGTTACTGGATGGAGCAAGTGGACAAGAAAGGGTGGGTGGGGGAGGAGGACCCTGGGGACCCCGAGTGGCGCGATGCTAGGCGGTCTGCGTGTGTGTTTGGACAATCGATGGCTCTGTTTGGATTGATAGAGTTTGGGGAAGCTCCTCGTAGGGATTGGAAAAATCTGGTAAGGATTGAGATGGGTATAAAGACAGGGGTGATGGAGGGTGGAGCTTTGAGAGATTTCAAAGTTTCTTATTGCCCATGTGTGAGATGCTGTATTGAGGGGTACTCGAGAGTTGCAATTTAGGACTTGGCAGAAGGTGCTTACTGCTAGTCGCTAACTTCCCTTTGGGGAGATCTGCTTCCTCTCTTGTTGCTAGTTAAGGACAGACCCGGTTTGACAGGGGGATCTGCGTCCCTGTTGCTACCCCTAGTTTTAGAAGCATAGAGGAAGACATGGTCCCTAAGAGTTGAAAGGGACCCTGATTCTTATATACCAGGGTCTGAGAGTGGGGTAAGTTGCTGGGATAGTTTTGAGTTTCTGTACCGTGTGTGTGTGTGTGTGTGTGTGTGTGTGTGTGTGTGTGTTGTGTGTTCCTTTGCAACTGTCCTTTTGAGGAAGCTCTGAGTGTTTGATTAAGATTTTGTTTAGGAGGAACAGCTCTGTGGAATTGCTTTCCAACTCCTAAAAATCTCTTTTACAGCTCACCTAGCCCTTTTGTGGCTTCCTCTGCCCACCCTCAGCTATGGCCAGCGAGAGCTCCCCTCTGCTGGCCTACAGGCTTCTGGGGGAAGAGGGAGCTGCCTTCCCTCCTAATGGAGCTGGAGGATCTGGCGTGGCATCAGCTCGAAAGCTCTCCACCTTCCTGGGTGTGGTGGTACCCACTGTCCTGTCCATGTTTAGTATAGTTGTGTTCCTGAGGATTGGTGAGTAGAGGAAGGATGTACTGGGGAAGGGATGGCCCCTAGTATATGTGGACAGATGGAGGGTAGGAGGAGAGGGCCCTGCCCAGTGGGATGGAGGTAGGGTAAAGGGATGTAACTGCCTCTTGTGACCCACTTTTCTCGCCCTTTTCAGGCTTTGTGGTGGGCCATGCTGGGCTGCTGCAGGCCTTGGCCATGCTCCTGGTTGCCTACATCATTCTGGCACTCACGGTCCTCTCAGTCTGTGCCATTGCCACCAATGGAGCTGTGAGAGGGGGCGGGGCCTACTGTATCCTCCAACTTAGGTGGACTGGGTCGGGGTTGTTCTATCTTCCAGGATTGGGGTGGGGAGGGGCTAGTATCTCCTGAAAACAGGCCAGATGTTAATGGATGGTGAGCAGCTGGATGTGATGGTAAAGTCGACCAGCTCTCTGTCTTCTGGTCTCCTAACAAGGTTCTCAGCATTTTAAGGACAGAGACTGTAGCTCAGTGGAAGAGTGCTTGCCTAGCATGCCTGAGGTCAGGAGTTCCATCCCCAGTCCTGCTCTTCTCTATCAGCAACAAAACAGCTCCAGGGATAGTCATTTTATAGATGAGTAAAGTAGATGCCAGGTGTGGAAATGCAGGCCTGTCACCCTGGGTACCCAGGAGATGAAGGCAGGGGGATCAAAAGTCCATGACCATCCTGGGCTATAGAGTGAATTTAAGGCCAGCCTGGGCAACTAATGGAGGCCTTGTCTCAGAATAAAAAGAGTGAGGCTTGGTGACACACATGCCTCGAATCCTAGTACTGGGGAGATGGAGGCAGGAGGATAAGGAGTTTGGGGTTATCCTAGGCCATGTAGTGAGCTGGAAGCCAGCCTGGGCTACTTGAGACCCTATCTCAATAAATAAATAAATAAATAAATAAATAAAACAAAATAAAGAGTAAAACGAAAGCAGGGGTAATAGCCCCGGGTACAGAGCTTGTCTGGCAGGAGTGGGGGGATGGAGAAGACTGTGTATGCTTCTGATTTATGCAAAGATACGCGACATGAGTACACTGTTGCTGAGAACTGAGATGGTATTTGCAGGGAACCTGGAAGGGAAGCTGCCAAATATCGACTTGTGGTCCCTTCCTCCATTTTGGTTTCTTTTCCCTTAACACTCAACTCCCTGCTTCCACTTTTAGTCATGATCAGCAGAACCCTGGGGCCAGAGGTTGGCGGCAGCATTGGCCTCATGTTCTACTTGGCTAACGTCTGTGGCTGTGCAGTTTCCCTGCTGGGGCTGGTGGAGTCCGTGCTGGATGTCTTCGGGGCTGGTCTGTACTCTCCCCAACCTGGTCTGGGTGGTGCTGAGTTCTTCAGGGCCTGGGATTATGGAGTTGTGCTTCCCAAGATGAACATACTGAGTCTTCTCTTTGTATGGCCTGCCTTCGGCAGGATATGTGGGCAACCAAGTGCTTGTCTCCATCCCCGGGGAACTTACCATCGCCAGGCATGTCCAGCCTGCAGCCCTCTGGCCATATGTGGCTTCATGTGGCCAAGAATAGCCATTAATGCTCACAACATAACATTTTAAGCTTACCTAAAACATTAGATTCTTGCAGAGCTTTGATGGCACACACCTTTAATCCCAGCACTCGGGAGGCAGAGGCAGGCGGATCTTTGTGAGTTCGAGGCCAGCCTGGTCTACAGAGCTAGTTCCAGAACAGGCTCCAAAGCAATACAGAGAAAGAAACCCTGTCTGGAAAAACAAACAAACGAACAAACAAAAAACCCATTAGATTCTTTTTTAGATATGCATGTTTTTTTCCTTTTCTTTTGTTTCTTTTTTATTGGGTGTGTGTGTGTGTGTGGTGACTATGGAATGTGCATGTGTAGGTGAGCCTACTTGAGCATGCCTATGTGGAGGCCAAAGGTCAATGTTGGCTGTCTTCCTCTTCTGGTCTTCACCTTATTTGTAAGCATTTGTTAATTAATTTTTTATTGTTGTGTGTATGACAGGGGACACACACCTCCTATGACTTGAATGTGGAGGTCACAGGACAACTATGTGGAGTCAGTTCTCTCCTCCCCTTTTATGCTGATTTGTGGGACAAAATCAGGTCACCAGGCTTGCTTATCAATAATGCTTACCCAATGAGCCATCTTGCCTGTCCTCTTTATTTACTTATTTATGCACAGTGAAGGTAGATTTATTTATTAAGGAAAAGTAATAAATATCTCTTTTTAAAAAATGGCATGGTGGTGCACGCCTTTCATCCCAGCACTCAGGAGGCAGAGGCAGGGGGATCTTGGAGTTTGAAGCCAGCCTGGTCTACAGAGGCAGTTCCAGGACAGCGGAGGCCACAAACCTAAAAGAAGAAAGACAGGGAGAAAGGGAGAGAAGGAGGGAGAGAGGGAGGGAGGAAGGGACTCCTGAGTGTGGGAGGGGGCTCCAAGGAAGGAAGCCCTCAATCTTATTTATTGTTATTATTTATTTGTATGTGCCAGCATGAGTTTATGTGTATTGTGTGCATGGAGGGGACCTCAGAGGTCAGAAGATGGCATCAACCCCCCTGGATGTAGAGGTGGCTTTAAGTTTCAATATGTGTTCTGGGCACTGAACTGCTGCTCTGCAAGGGCAGTGGACTTTTCTTCTTTTTCTTTCATTACCATGTTATTATTGTTATCATTATTAATTTGAGACATGGTCTCTCTACGTAGCCCTGGCTATTCCCAAATGCACTATGTGGATCAGGCTGGCCTGGAACTCAGAGATCTGTCTGCCTCTGCCTCCCAAGTGTTGGGATTGAGGGCTTGGTGTTGTCACCTCGTCCAGCAGAGTAAGCATTTTCGCTGCCCATCCGTAGGCTGTACTGCCTAGCCAGTTAGCTCTGCCAACCGGCACTGACATGGCAGATACTTGCCACTGAACCTGGCATTTGCTTGGGTGCTAGGGATCCAAATTCAGGCTTTCACTCTTGCACGGTATCTTAGTTAGGGTGCCTATTGCTGCGATGAAACACCATGACCAAAGCAACTTGAGGGAGAAAGGGTTTATTTGCCTTACACTTCCACAATGTAGTCCGTCACTGAAGGAAGCTGGGACAGGAACTCAAACAGGGCAGGAACCTGGAGGCAGGAGCCGAAGCAGAGGCCATGGAGGAGTGCTCCACCTCCCCAGTAGTTAGAATACAGGCATGTACTACCATGCCTAGTTTTATGTGGGGCTGGGAATGAAACCCAGGCCTTTATGTATGCTAAGCAAGCACTCTGCCAACTGAGCTACAGACCCAGCTCTGTGTGTGTGTGTGTGTGTGTGTGTGTGTGTAACATGGCCTTCCGGTGGAGGTCAGAAGACAATTTGTAGGAAGAGTTTTTCTTCTATTATGTGGGTCCCAGGGATCAAAGTCAGTTTGTCTGGCTTGGCAGGGGGTGCGTTTACCTCCTGAGTAATCTTTGTATTTTTATTTGATAAGAATTTTTTTGAGGGGGGAGAGTTGGGGGAAGTTCTTGAGAAGGATTTGTTGACAACAATGTCATGTTACAAAATGAAAAGATTGGACGTGCCTGATTCTAGTCAGAGAGACCGGCTTAATGTTCTGGAAATTGCCATAGCAAGATTGGTGCCCACTGGGGAGAGCTAAGATGCTGGGATTGCCCTAAGAAGGGCTGTAGGGTAAGTAAGGTCTCTAGCAGCAGGTGGGTGGAGGGGCCACAGTTAGGGCCGGCTGTCTCCTTGGGAACCAGGTCTTTTACCGCCTTCCTTCTTCTCTCCAGATGTTACAGGCTCCAGTGGGCTCCGGGTTCTCCCCCAGGGCTACGGCTGGAATCTGCTCTATGGCTCCCTGCTGCTTGGCCTTGTGGGTGTCGTGTGCACACTGGGAGCTGGACTCTATGCTCGGGCCTCCTTCCTCACATTCCTGCTGGTTTCTGGCTCCCTGGCCTCTGTGCTGATCAGCTTTGTGGCAGTGGGACCCCGGGACATCAAGTTAGCTCCCCGTCCAGGCACCAATGGTTCCTCTGTGCCACCCCGGTACGGTCACTTCACCGGTTTCAACAGCAGCACCCTAAAGGACAACTTGGGCGGTGAGCTGAACACTGTAGTGCGTGGGGCGGAGCTTGGGGGGAGGTGAGCGAAAGGTGGGCTGTAGAATCCCTGGAGAAGGGGCTGGAGAGATGCTTCCATGGTTAGGAGTGCCCAGCACCCACATCAGGAAGTCTTAAAAACAGGAATCCCAGGAAAAAGCTGTGGATGTGGGTGTAACTGAGTTGGTAGAGCACTTGCCTAGCTGGTACAAATCACTGGGTTCTACTCCCATTACCCCATTAATCACTCGTGGTGGTGCATGCCTGTAATCCCAGCACTCGGGAGGTAGAGGCAGGAGGCTCAAGAGTTCAGTGTCATCCTTGGCTGCAGAGTGGTTTGAGACCAGCCTGGGGTGCAGTGAGATCCCATCGGGAGGAACAGACCAAGGGTGGTTTAAGCAGAGAAGGAGGAAGCTAACCTTGATTTCCGGCTGGGGAAGGCACGAGCAAGCCCTACAGATACTTTGAGCTGTGTGGGTGAATTCTGATAGGAGTTGGGGTAGAAGAGGCCCACGAGAAAGTACAGAGGGGAATGGGGAGGAGGTGACACACGGCCCCCACGTGGGGGGGGTGGGCTGGAGTCTAAGTCAGAGCTGTGGAGGGGAGGCGAGCGCTGGGGAAGTGTGAAAGTGGGGTGGTAGGGCCAAGGTGTCTGGACCCCTGACAGGAATACTGATGCACTGTCCTCACCCAGGTGGCTATGCTGAGGACTACACCACGGGGGCCATGATGACTTTTGCCAGTGTCTTTGCTGTCCTCTTCAACGGCTGTACTGGCATCATGGCTGGGGCCAACATGTCAGGTGAGATTCTGCTTTTGGCGGCGGGGTGTGTGTGGCAAGGCTGCCACTGTGAGAAGGTGTGATAGGAGGGCTGGCCTTTCTCTCTATGCTCCTGTCCCTCCAGGGGAGCTCAAGGACCCCAGCCGGGCAATTCCACTGGGCACAATCATTGCTGTTGCCTACACCTTCTTCATCTACATCCTGCTCTTCTTCCTCTCCAGCTTCACTTGTGACAGGTATGTGGTGGAGGGCGGTGGCAGACTCTCATTGAGGTTGAGTGTTGGAATAAGACGGTCTTGGGAAGCTGGTCAGTGGTGGTACACCTTTAATCCCAGCACTCAGGAGGCAGAGGCAGGAGGATCTCTGTGAGTTCTTGAGTTCAGCCTGGTCTACATAGCCCGGACAGGCTCCAAAGCTACACAGAGAAACCCTGTCTCAGGGGAAAAAAAAAAAAAACCCAAAAACAACAACAAAAAGATGGTATCCTGGAGCTAGACGCCTTTAATCCCAGCACTTTGGAGGCAGAGGCAGGTAGATCTGAGTTCGAGGCCAGCCTGGTCTACAGAGTGAGTTCCAGGACAGCCAGGGATACACAGAGAAACCCTGTCTTGAAAAAGAACAAAACAACAAGAAAAAGATGGTACCCGGTGGTCACTACAGGTTGTCAAGTAGGTATACAGGTTGTTGGGTGCAGCGCAGTTGGAGGCAGTTTTTTCCATTGGGAGAGAGATGGTGCCATCTGGCAGGGAGGGATGGTTACATAGCCGTAGTGAGCCGGTCACCGTAGCTGTAGTGAGCCGGTCACCGGCAGCTGCTATGAAATTATCTGAATTGTAAACACTTTGGAGTTGATGTTGGGAGGGGCAGGACCTTTCTAATAATAGAGGGTTTTTTGTTGTTGATTGTGTTTTTTTTTGGGGGGGGGATAGAGTAGGTTATTATATAGCCCAGGCTAGCCTTGAACTTACTATGTAACAAAGGCTGGCCTTCAACATATAATCGTCTCACCACTTTTCCATAGTAATGTGATTATAGGCATGCACAAACACGCTCTATTCACCTTTCTTGTTATTTGTATTTGTACAACTGTTTTGTCTCTTGGTCACATACTGCTGGGAGTGAGGAAATCCGAGTAGATCAAAGATACCCCGTGAATGCCATGAACACATCTGGGCACCTTTAATATATAGAGCAGGCTTGCCTAGACATCAGGGCTATAGTCACTGAGAAGACGTCATTTTGTATTACATTTTTAAAAAGTGTGTGGTATGTGCACATTCCTCTCCAAGGCTAAAGGGAGATGTCAGGTGTCCTCTAGTACTTTCTCTCTTATTCTTTTTTGAGGCAGGGTCTCTTACTTTGTAGCTCTGGCTGTCCTGGAACTCACTCTGTAGACCAGGCTGGCCTCAAACTCATGAAGATCCAGCTGCCTCTGCCTCCCCAGTGCTGTGATCACAGGGGTGGTGCTACTGCCCCCCTCCCGTCCGCCACCCACCCGGCTTCTCTTTATTTTGAGAAAGGGTCTCTCACTGAATCTGGACTGTCTGTTGTCTCTCCTGGAGCTACAACCACGCTTGGCTTGTTACATGGGTGCTAGGATCCAAACTCAGGTCCTCATGGTCAACAGGAAGTTCTCCTGACCACTGAGCTTTTGTTATGTTTTTGAGGCAGCACCTGGCTCTGTACGCCAGTCTGCTCTCTAGTCTCATATATTTATATACTGTTTTGTTTTTTTCAAGACAGGGTTTCTCTGTGTAGCTTTGAAGCCTGTCCTGAACTTGCTCTGTAGACCAGGCTGGGCTTGAACTCACAGAGATCCACCTATATCTGCCTCTCGAGTGCTGGGATTAAAGGTGTGTGCCACTACCACCTGGCCCTTTGTTTTATTTTTGAGGCAGGGTCTTGCTCTCTACCCCAGGGTGGCCTTGAACCAGATATCCTCTCATTCTACAGATGCCTGGCCTAAACTAGCTCTTTCTTTTGCTGTGATCTTACACTCATGGCAATCCTCCAGCCTCAGCCTCCCAAGTTCTGGGGTTATAGGTGTGAGTCATCCAGCCAGGCTCTAGGAGCTAGCTTCTTTTGTTTGTTTTTGAGACTGGGTCTCATATAACCCAGGCTGGCCTCAAACTCCCTATATATAGCTGAGGTTGGTCTTGAACTCCAGATCCTCCTGACTCTGCTTCCTGAATGCTAGCATTACAAGGCCCCCTCTAGGACACAGCTCTAGAAATGCAGTGTCTGTCACAAGTACCTTTTCTCATGAGGTCGTTACGACGGCTCACTGATGAACCCTTCCTCGTATTCTTCCTCCTGGCTAGGACTCTGCTTCAGGAAGACTATGGGTTCTTCCGTGGCATCAGCTTGTGGCCCCCGCTCGTGTTGATCGGCATCTATGCCACGGCACTGTCAGCCTCCATGAGCTCTCTCATCGGCGCTTCCCGGATTCTGCATGCCCTGGCCCAGGATGACCTCTTCGGTGTGGTGCCCCCTGGGTCTGCCACGCTTGGGTCTGTCTCTGTCCCCCATAGGCCCACACTGATGTGCCTGGTGTGATTCTGTTTTGTTTTTAATAGGCGTCATCTTGGCACCAGCCAAGGTGGTTTCTGGAGGTGGCAACCCCTGGGGTGCTGTCCTGTATTCCTGGGGTCTGGTGCAGGTAAGTCTTCCTTTCAACTGTTCTGCCCCTCACTCTCTAGCTCGCAGACTGACAACCCATCTTAGGTCTAGATCAGGGGTGTAAATGAAAATGATGATATAGGCCAGCTAGTGTTGCAAACCTGTAATCCAAATTTGGAGGTGGAGGTAGGGGAATGGATTGAAACTGAAGCCATTCTGAGCTGCATGATAAGACCCAGCCTAAAAATAAATACAGCGGGTGGTCTAAGCAAGCAATCCCAACTCTCAGTACACAGAGGTGCAAGGATTGCAACAAGTTTGAGGCCAGTCTAGCCAGTTAGAGCAAGACCCTGTCTCATAAAAACAAAATCACACACACACTCACACACACATTCACAAACACACTCACGCACACTCACACACTCACACTCACATACACACACACTCACACACACATTCACAAACACACTCACGCACACTCACACACTCACACTCACATACACACACACATTCACAAACACACTCACATACACACACTCACACACACATTCACAAACACACACACACTCTCACTCACACACACACTCACATACACACACATACACACACACTCACACACACATTCACAAACACACTCACACACACACTCACATACACACACACTCACACACACACTCACAAACACACTCACACACACATTCACAAACACACTCACATACACACACACACACACTCACACACACTCTCACTCACACACACACTCACATACACACACACTCACACACACACATTCACAAACACACTCACTCACTGGCACTCCTTGAGGTGCATTGGCATTTATTTTTTATTTATTATATTGAGACAGTCTCAATATGTAGCCCTGGCTGCCTGAAACTTGATTGTACTCCAGAATGACCTAGAACTCATAAATATTGGCAGTGGTTGTCCAAACTTGAGTATGTGTATGTGTGTGTATGTGTGGAGGTCTGAGGACAGCTCAGGAGAACTGACTCTCCAGGATATGAATCCAGCTCATTAGGCTCAGCAGCGAGCCTCTTTATCCACCGAGCCATCTGGCTGGTCCTTGGAGTTGGCACTTTTGATTAATGCTTACCTCTTGGTCCTTTCCCAGTTGGTGCTGTTGGCTGGCAAGCTGAACACACTGGCTGCTGTGGTCACCGTCTTCTACTTGGTGGCCTATGCTGCGGTGGACCTGTCTTGCCTGAGTCTAGAGTGGGCTTCAGCCCCCAACTTCCGGTGAGAAACAGTGATGCCTTGGAGAACAAAAAAAAAAAAAAAAAAAAAGAACAGAGCCTCGGGCGTGTGGCCTGGGACTAGAGCAGGTGACAGGCAGGTGTTGAGGGCCAGCCCTGAGTGCCCTCCCTTCCTTCTGTCTTCCCTCCAGCCCCACCTTCAGCCTGTTCTCCTGGCACAGCTGCCTACTTGGGGTGGCCTCCTGTCTGCTGATGATGTTTCTCATCAGTCCCGGGGCGGCCGGTGGGTCCCTCCTTCTCATGGGCCTGCTCTCTGCTCTTCTGACCGCACGAGGAGGACCCAGCAGTTGGGGCTATGTCAGCCAGGCCTTGCTTTTCCACCAGGTTGGGGACCCTTGAGGAAGGGTGGGAGGTTGTCTTGGGAGGCTCCCTGCTCCCACCCTGGGGGCCCGTGTCTCTGTCTGAGAAGAACCCAGGGGTAAGTGCCTATGGGAGCTTCTCCCACCTCCTGCTGTCCAGGTGCGGAAGTACTTGCTCCGTCTGGATGTTCGCAAGGAGCATGTGAAGTTCTGGAGGCCCCAGCTGCTGCTCCTGGTGGGAAACCCTCGGGGTGCCCTGCCTCTGCTACGGCTGGCCAATCAGCTAAAGAAGGGGGGACTCTATGTGCTGGGCCATGTCACTCTGGGAGACCTTGGTGAGTGACTTTCTTTCTCGTTCTTGTCCTTCCTCTCTTCTTTCTCAGAAGCCTCATGTTTTTGTTCAGACTCATGCAGGCTTAGAACTCTAGACTAAATGATTAAAACAGGGGTGTTGCTGATCTATACCCCCAGCCCCCCACTGGGGGATTCTAGGCAGGAGCTTTATTACTGAAATATAGCCCCAACTCTAGTAAAGAGTAATTGAGCTTGGCCAATAGTTGCTCCCCCCACCACTGGTCAAACACTTCACTACTGTGAGCTATATCACCAGCCCTTGGTTTTGTGAGGTAGGTTCTCCCTACTTAGTCCAGCTGGCCATCTTCCTGCCTCAGTCCCCTGAGCACTGGGGTCAGGTGTGTGTCACTGTACCTTCACCACCTTCTGTCTGTATTTTCTCTACAGACTCACTACCATCTGACCCTGTACAGCCACAATATGGTGCATGGCTCAGCCTGGTGGACCTGGCCCAAGTGAAAGCCTTTGTGGACCTCACCCTGTCCCCCTCTGTGCGCCAGGGGGCTCAGCATCTACTGCGGATCTCTGGCCTTGGTGAGTGGCATCTCTCTGAGTATCTTCCAGGCCCGCTCAGTGGTCCCCTTCCTCCAGGGAATCAACCAGATTGTAGATTGCAAAAGGAACTCACCATACAGAGTAGATAAGATAGGAGTCAAAGATAACAGTGGCAGAGTGTCTAACAGTGGCCACAATGTCTGATTGGAGATGTGGCATAGATAGGGCATGATGCTGATGGTTGGCTTAAAAAAAAAAAAAAAACAAAACCAAACTACTTTTAGCTAGGCGGTGGTGTTGCATGCCTTTAATGCCAGCACTCTGGAGGCAAAGGTAGGCAGATCTCTGAGTCTGAGGCCAGCCTGGTCTACAGAATGAGTTCTAGGACAGCCAGGGATACACAGAGAAACCCTTTTTGGTCTCAAAAAGCCAAAAAAAAAAAAAAACCAAAATTACATTTAATCATGTGTGTGTGTGTGTGTGTGTGTGTGCAAGCATGCTGTGGTGCATGTGAAGAGGTCAAAACACAGCCTTCAGGAGTCCCTTCTCTCCATCTACCGTGTGAGCCCTAGAGACTGAACTCAGATCATCAGGGTTGGCCACAGACACTCCAACCCACTGATCCATCTTGCTGGCCCTGTTTTTGTTGTTGTTGCTGCTGCTGTTTCGTCAGGGTCCAGTGGATCTCAGGCTGGCTGGGAACTCACTCTGTAGCTGAGGATGACCTTGACCCACTGATGCTCTTGCTCGTGATCACAGGCATGCAGCACTGTGCCCACTTTATGAGGTGCTGGGAATGGAACTCAGGGCCTTGTGCTGATAAGGCCTCTGTAAACTGAGCCACTGCACTTTCTGAGACAAGAATTAGTGCGCATTTGGGCTCTGGAGAGTATTTCTCCAGGGAGAGTGGGACAGTTATTTGAGTCTTAGATGGCCCCATTAAAACAGAATTTCTTCCATCCAAATACTAACTGGGTTTAACGCTGCTTAGTGTCTGAGATCCAGTGGGGTTGGGGTGATGCTGCCACAGATAAAGCAGATGGTTGTTAACCACCAGAATTGAGACCTCCGAATACCGATGAATGACTCGATATTGATGTGGTCAGCGAAGGTTTTGTGGTGAGATGCGAACTGAGCTTGGTCTGAAAAGGCTCTGTAGTGGGGAAGCCATGGTGATGATGGCTCATGCCTGCAGTCTTAGCACTTGGGAATCTGAGGCAGGAATTCTAGGTCAGACTGCACTTTACAGCTGAACCCTACCACCAACAAATACCAATCAAGGTGGCAGGAAGGAGCAGAATGGGGTCCCTAGGTCACAAAGGATACCAGAGTATATATGGGAGAGATGCTTTCAGATAAAATAGAATCTTGCCAGGCCTGTGACTCTTCCTGTCTATCACACACACACACACACACACACACACACACACACACACACACACACACACACACACTGGTTTGAAGCTAGAGCTTTGCTTAAGTTAGGCAGGTGCTCTACCACTGAGTCACACCCTCAGCCCCTCACTGGGGGATTCTAGGCAGATGCTCTACCACTGAGCCACACCCTAGAACCTCACTGGGGCATGCTACTAATACTTTATTTCTAGTAATATTTTACAGCTAAGCTACATCACAGACTTTTTTTTTTCTTTTTTCCCCGTTTTTTGAGATAGAGTCTCACTAAGTTGCCCAGGAGGACCTTGAATTTGAGATCCTGTTGTCTCAACCTCCTGTGCACCTAGGATTACAGGCCTGTGCCACCAGGCAGCTTCAGCTCTGTGACTCACACTGCAAGCCTTGTACTGTGGGCACTCCTGGGCTCATCCACCTCCTCATTCCCAAGACTAGTGTTTGTCATCTGAGCTAACACTTCCTTCTCCACCTGCAGTCAGTCAGGCTAAAGGTCAATCCCATTGAACTTCGCACTCACTGCTTGGTGCAAAGCAGGGTTCTGGTAAAAGCACAGGGTGGTGGGTGATCACTTTCCCTTGCTGGATCAGCGGCTGTTCCCTCCTGCTAATGGGCTTGGGTATCATTGAATAGCATTTACCCCTGGAGACCTTGAGGACACTTGCTCTCCTTTCCTGGAAGGGGTCACTGTACTAGTGACACTTACCTTGAGGAAGATGACTCTAGCAGAAAGGGACTTGGGGAGGAGGCGCAACTGGTATAGCTATTGCTGTGCAAACAAAAAGGACCTGAGTTTGGATCCCCAGCATCACGTAAAGGCCAGGCACCTCTGTGCACATCTAATTCCAACATCGGGAGGGTGGAGACAGGACAGCCAGTGTGGCCAGCTGGTGTAGCCCAGGCAGTGAGCTCCACGTTTTGTAAGACCCTGTGTGAAAAAAATAGAGTGGCAGGCTGGGCGGCATAGGTGGTGGTGGTGGCGGCGGCGGTGGTGGCGCATGACTTTAATCCCAGCACTTGGGAGGCAGAGTCAGGTGGAGCTCTGTGAGTTCCAGGCCAGCCTGATCTACAAAGCCAGGACAGCCAAGGCTATTACATAGAGAAACCCTTTCTTGAAAAGCCAAAAACAAACAAACAAAAGACGACAACAACAACAAAAAATCCAAAAAACTAAAAACCAAAAACAAAGTCCATCAACTGGTTGGGAATTTGAGAGGCCCATGCTTTTTTTTTTTTTTTTTTTTTTTTTAACTGCACCATGGAGACTTCTGGGACAAGAGATTTGGGTCATTGAGGTTGGCCCAAGCTCAGCCAGGTCAGAGAACAGCCTATTGTGTGAAGAGTCATAGTCACCTTCCTACCCAGGCCCTTTCAGGCCTGAGCCTTCAGGCCAGTGACTTCATTGCGTGGGGCCTGAGGTTGGTTCCTTATCTGTAAAAGGGGAGAATAAACAGTACTTATCTCACAGCTTGTTGCCACAAGGTTCAAATGAGTTGAGTGTTCTCTCTAGGATGTGGCCTCTGGTAAACAGCAGATGCTCTCTGTTTCCTCTTGGGTACCAGACTGCAGACCACTGGCCTTAGAACTTTGAAGCTGTGGTCCCATCCTCCCCTGGAGGGATCCAGGAGGTAGCTTTTCTGGTGATTGAGGTCAGGAACTTGAACCATCAGGCTATCTGATTTTATTTTCCTCATGCCTGGTGATGCAGGCTATAACCTCAACTACTGTGGAAGCGGAAGCAAGGAGGGTTTTAAGTTCAAAGCTAGCCTGAGCTACAGAAGTCTCATTTCCTCAGTAGAGTTCAATTTCAGTCTCTAGGTTTTTGTCTGTTTGTTTTCTGGTTGAGGCAGGTTCTCCCTCTGTAGCTCTGTAGCCTATGCTGCACGAAACTGTGTAGCCCAGGCTGCCATCAAACTTGTAGCAATCCCCCTGCCTCAGCTTCCCAGTTGCTGGGATTACAGTTGCTGGGGCCATCATGCCTGGATGAAATGACCTCTCCTAATGTGAAAGAGATGAGCTGTTTAAAGCCTGTCGTGATAACAACCGATCCTACCCCTAAAAGAACCCAGAGCCAGGGCTGTAGTTCAGTGGCAGAGCTTTTACCTAGCATGCATATCGCCCTGAGGTCCATCCCTGCACTCCATGAACTTCATGGGCCAGTTGGGCTGAACGCACATAATCCCAGCACTTGGAAGGAGGGTACAGGAAGATCAGGAGTTCAAGGTCATCTTCTGCCACATAGAGTTCCAAGCAAACCCAGGTTGTCCAAGACCTTGTCCCAAAAAACAAACAAAAAAACCCCGCTTAAGTGCATGCCTTTAATTCCACTACTCAGGAGACAGAGGCAAGTGGATTTCTATGAGTCAGTGCCTGGCCTGGTCTACATACTGAGTTGCAGCCCAGTCAGGGCTCCATAGTGAAACCCTTTCTCAGAAGGATAAAAGCAAGAGAGCAAGCAAGCAAACAAACAAAACAAAACAAAACAAAAAACTCCAAAGCAAAACCTGACACAAAATCTAAAATGAGGCTGGGAATATAGCTCAGTTGTTGATTGCCTAGCATGGGTAAGGCACTAAATTTAATCTCCAGTACCTCTCTAGGCAAAAGAAAAACAAATTCCTATTGTGAAATTTACATATTTAAAGTGGAGGAGATTATTCCTAGAGATAGGCAAATAAATGCATGTGAAAGTGTTTAAGAAAGCCAGATCATTTCGCAAACGTGTGTATAAAGTAACTGTTGTAAGGCCCCAGCCATACCTCATGGCTGACCTAAGTGCGAGTGGGCGCGTTTTATGTGGTGTAAACTCAACCCCCGGCCTGATTTCTGTTCCTTCTTTGCCCCTAGGCGGCATGAAGCCCAACACTTTGGTGCTCGGTTTCTATGATGACGCCCCACCCCAGGACCATTTTCTAACAGACCCAGCCTTCTCCGAGCCTGCAGAGGGCACCAGAGAGGGCGGGTCGCCTTCCCTGAGCACGCTGTTCCCTCCACCTCGGGCTCCTGGGAGCCCTAGGGCTCTCAGTCCCCAGGACTACGTGGCCACGGTGGCAGATGCTCTCAAGATGAACAAGAATGTGGTTCTTGCCCGGGCTTGTGGGGCTTTGCCCCCGGAGCGCCTAAGCCGGGGGTCCGGTAGCAGCTCTCAGCTACATCATGTAGACGTGTGGCCCTTGAACCTGCTGCGGCCCCGGGGTGGGCCTGGCTACGTGGACGTCTGTGGCCTTTTCCTGTTGCAGATGGCTACCATCTTAAGCATGGTGCCTGCATGGCACAGTGCCCGGCTCCGGATCTTCCTGTGCTTGGGGCCTAGGGAGGCTCCTGGGGCAGCCGAGGGAAGGCTCCGGGCTCTGTTGAGTCAACTCAGGATCCGGGCAGAAGTACAAGAGGTGGTGTGGGGTGAAGGGGCCGAGACTGGGGATCATGAAGAAGAGGAAGGGGACTTTGTGAATGGTGGTCGAGGAGATGAAGAGGCTGAGGCTCTGGCTTGCAGTGCCAACGCCCTGGTGCGTGCCCAGCAGGGGCGAGGCACAGGAGGCGGCCCTGGGGGGCCTGAAGGAAGGGACGGGGAGGAGGGACCCATTACTGCCCTTACCTTTCTGTACCTGCCTCGACCGCCGGCCGATCCTGCCCGCTACCCCAGATACCTGGCGCTGCTGGAAACCCTGAGCCGCGACCTGGGTCCCACCCTTCTTGTTCATGGTGTCACTCCGGTCACCTGTACTGATCTCTGATGACTGTTCAGACAGGGTTGCATAGAGAGGGTCCAGGCCCATTCTGAACAATGGATCCCCCAATGGACCCTGCCCTTCGGATGATGTTTTAAGGGGACCACGGTCTCCTTTGGATGGGGGGCACATAGTACACTAATTTTGGGTGGCTGTCCCCATCGTACTGGGGAGGACATTGCGGCCCTGCCCCCGGCCTGCCTTCCCCTCCTTCACTGGTGCCTTGACCAGAGGGGCTGGTCTCTTCTGTGACTCTAGGCTACCTCAGTGTCCCCATCCTGGCCACAAACACACCGCCTCCCTCTCCCCGACTTCCTAGGGTGGTGATGTTCGTGTTTTGTTTTATTTTTCTAACTACTGGCCATTAATAAAAGACCAAAACACTATGGGCTGCTGGAACACTGCTGGAGGGTGGGTGAGAGGGAGGCGGGTGGGAAGGGAGAGATCTGTAAGGGGGTGGAGACCAGAAGCCTTTTAGAGCCCCAGGCAAGAGGCTGCCACGTGCAGTCCTGGGGCCGGGATCATAGAGACTTCTGGGCCGCAGCGCCTGAGCCGCTAGCAGCCCACCCCGTGGCTTGGCTCCGGAGGCGGGCGGTCCTTTCTTAACAGGAGGGGGCCACAGAGAGAGGAGGGTTTGCAGATTAGGGTTTAGGGGACCACGTGACCCTCCCCCAGGAATGCGGTGACGTCAGGGGGCGGGGCCGTCCCCAAAATTGGGGAAGAAGGGGGAAAAAAGCCAGAAAAAGTTTCTTTGCGGGAGTCCCAAACCGGGCGTGGGACGGAACAGGAGGGAAGGGGCTCAAAGCTCCGGGCTCCGGGCTTGTGGGACCCTGACCTCTGTCTGGAGTGGAGTAGTCATCCCAGACCATGTCGGGGCCCACTTGGCTTCCCCCGAAGCAGCCAGAGCCCTCCAGAGTCCCTCAGGGAAGAGCGCTTCCCCGAGGCGCCCTGGGGCCGCCACCGGCCCACGGAGCAAGTAAGTTTTCCCCTCTCAAACACCCGGGAGTGGCGGGAGAGCTACTGGCTACTCTCCTTTTCTTTTCTCCCCTGCCTGTCTGCTTCCTGATGTCTCTTCCCCAAGCCAGAGGCTTGCCCTTGTGCAACCTCCCCTGATTCCTAGCCCTTCCCAGACGCCCTAGGTACAGAAGGAGAGGCGCCCCGAGGAAGGGCAGCCCTCAGGAGGTACCGTTTTCCATTCCCACCTCTGTTCTCTCCCGTATAGCACTCCAGCCCCACCCCAGGGTCAATTTTTGCCCCCTCCCACCTGAACAATGTTATCAGCCTCCGGGGGTACCTGACGATCGGGGGCCTACCTGGGTGGGACCCCATGGAGCGCCCCAGCGTCTGCAGGTGAGAACTGGGGGTGGGGTGAGGGTAGGATGTGTGGGTCTCTTTCTCAGGGTGAAGGCGAGAGAAGCCCAGGGGTTGTGATCTATATTTGTTCTCCGGACCTTGGCTCTGTCTCCAGGGGCTCCCGCCAGACAGGGGTGTCATCCGTCCTGGAAGCCTGGATGCTGAGATAGATTCGCTCACTAGCATGTTGGCTGATCTGGACGGGGGTCGCAGTCATGCTCCTCGGCGGCCAGACCGACAGGTCTGTGTCCTGTGCTCCCTTCTGTGGCCGAAGCCACGCTTTCCACGCTCCCCATCTACCCTCTTTGCAACTAATGAACACCTGGCTCACGGAAGCACCAGCTTCCTCCTTGTCAGGCCTTGCCCATGGGAACTTGTCAAAAGTCATTGCTCCTCTGAGGTTCCTACCTGGCACGCATGGATGTTGGATATGGCCTTACTCACTGTTTCTGCGTTGCTTGTCTCCCCAGGCTTTTGAGGCCCCTCCACCCCATGCTTACCGCGCAGGCTCCCTGAAGCCCAGTGGAGGTGCCGTTCCAACCCCTATGCTCCCAGCATCCCCCTATGGCGGACCTACCCCAGCCTCCTATGCTACAGCCAGCACTCCGGCTGGTCCTGCTTTCCCTGTACAAGTGAAGGTGGCTCAACCTGTGAGAGGCTGTGGACTGCCAAGGCGGGGAGCCTCTCAGGCCTCTGGGCCTCTTCCAGGCCCCCACTTTCCTTTACCAGGCCGTGGTGAAGTCTGGGGGTCTGGCTATAGGAGCCACCGCGAGCCAGGAACAGGGGTAAAGGAGGATGCCGCTGGGATACTCGGCCCTGCAGGAGGAAGAGGAGGCGGGCATGGGCCCCAGGTAAGCTGGGTGGGGGGTGGGGACACTGGGTTTGTGGCCATTGCAGGTAAGTGGGCATTGATTGGGTGGCATGGAGGCTGGTTTTAGGGCTGGGGAGGCAGTTCAGGTGCAGCAGTTCCAAGGGTCTATCCACAGCACCATACAATTCAAGCATGGTGGAGGTAGAAGCAGGAGGGTCAGTATAGATTAAGGTCATCTTTGGCTGCATAACAAGTTCCAGGCCAGCCTAGGCTGTATGAGACACTGTCTCAACAATAAATAAATGAATAATTCAATCCTGGTTTTAGGGTACCCAGAGGTCATGGGTCAAAATGGCCAAAGGGAAGGGGCTAGGCATCCCCCCCATCATCTTCTGAGAGATGTTCTCAGATGAGTTTCAGGGTTCCTGACCTTACGGGTTATTTGTGGTATCAGAGACTGTAGGCCATAACACAAAGCCCCGATTCTCACTGTAGGTCCCTTTAAGCCAACCTCCGGAAGAGGAGCTAGAGAGACTGACCAAGAAATTGGTGCATGACATGAGCCACCCGCCCAGTGGAGAGTACTTTGGTGAGCTGGCCTGGTGGGTAGGGTGGGAAGAGGGAGGAGATGGCTCTGGTGGCGTGGATCTTACAGACTGATGCTCATTGCTCTCTATCCTCAGGTCGGTGTGGTGGTTGTGGCGAAGATGTGGTTGGCGATGGAGCTGGGGTTGTGGCCCTGGACCGCGTCTTCCATATTGGTTGTTTTGTGTGTTCAACCTGTCGGGCCCAGCTCAGGGGCCAGCATTTCTATGCTGTGGAGAGGAGGGCATATTGTGAGAGCTGCTATGTGGTGAGTGGTTAGGCTGGGGGGGGGGAAGGGGCTAAATTAAGTATCAAGATGGGCAGGCAGGTCCCTGCCTATCTAAGAGAGGGCCAGATACTCAGTCAGATGGGGCAGAAGACAGAGGGGACTTGAAGCTAGGGACTCAAGCAGAAATACAAGAAGGGAAGAACTCGACGTGGTGGCTATCCGCAGGAGAGACGATCAGGAGTTCGAGGCCAGCCTTAGCTAAAAGCAGGTTTGAGGCCTGCCCAGGGCACATATTCCAAAGATCATTTGGTCCATCAACCAAAGAACATTTTGGGTTTTGTTTCTGTGCTTGCTTGTTTGTTGTTTTGGGATAATATGTCGTGTATCCCAGACTGGCCTGAAACTCATATATAGCTGAGGAAGGCCTTGAACTTCCTCCCCCTATCCATGAGGTTTGGGAATTCCAGATGTGTGCCACCAGATCTGTTTTATATGGTGCTAGGAATGGAGCTTCTTGCATGCTGAGCAAACATTTTACCAATTGAGCTACAGCCCCCAGACCAAGGAAGGAGTTCAATGTGGATACTAGCGGGGGAGGGGGGAGGACAGCTGCTTTTTTCAATGGGGAGGCCTGGCTTTCTTCCTTCCAGACTGAATCTCACTGTGTAGCCCAGGCTGGCCCTGAAATTGTGATCCTCCTGCCTCAGCCTCCCGAGAAGTAGGAAAACAGATGTGTGCCGGTCGCCATGCCCAGCTAGAAGGCATTTTAGAGTTGAAGTGATTTGCGAAAGTCTGATAACATTCCTCAGAGGCAGGGATTATTGTTGACTCATCTTACTGGAAAAGAGAGTGTGTGGAGGCTGAACTCCCTGTCTAGAAGTTACAATGCTGGGATAAGAACTCAGAGATGCGGAGACCACCTCCCACTGAATCCTATGCAGGGGACTCCCCCCAGATGGGTGGGAGGCCAGTGCGCCTCCCTGGCTGCTGTGGCTTCCCTTTCTGACCTTCCTGATGCTTCCCCACTAGGCTACCCTGGAGAAGTGTTCCACGTGCTCTGAACCCATCCTGGACCGAATCCTGAGGGCTATGGGGAAGGCTTACCACCCTGGTTGCTTCACCTGTGTGGTGTGTCACCGTGGCCTTGATGGCATCCCTTTCACGGTGGATGCCACCAGCCAGATCCACTGCATTGAGGATTTCCACAGGTTTTGTCTTGGCACAGAATCTCTGATCTGTCCCCTCCATGTCCGTTTCTGACTTCTGGTCCTCTCTGTGACATCAGGGTCTTCCCCAAGACCTAAACCCATCTTTCCAATCCTTCTCATTCCCTTCCCTTCCCCTTTGCTGGGCTCCATTGTGAGCCTCCTGTCGGGAGGGAGGGACCTGAAACCCCTTTTGAATTCCTTCCACCTCAGGAAATTTGCACCTCGCTGCTCAGTGTGTGGTGGGGCCATCATGCCAGAACCAGGTCAGGAGGAGACGGTGAGAATTGTCGCTCTGGATCGAAGTTTCCACATTGGCTGTTACAAGTGTGAGGTGAGGGGTCCCTGGACAAGGCTTTGCAGAGCCTAGGACCCTGGGGGGAGAACCCTAAGGGAAGACACACAGAGCTCTCAGGCTAATAGGCAGATATTGTTTCTTCCCACAGGAGTGTGGGCTGCTGCTGTCCTCTGAGGGTGAGTGTCAAGGCTGCTACCCGCTGGATGGGCACATCTTGTGCAAGGCTTGCAGTGCCTGGCGCATCCAAGAGCTCTCAGCCACCATCACCACTGACTGTTGACTCTTCCTAGAAGAACCTGCTGGAAATCTCAGCCCCCATTCATCACCTCCCCTGACATCCACCTTTACTGTTTGTCACCAAATGCTGTCGCTTCTTCCTCTCTTCATGAAATAATAATCCGTGAAGAGTTTAAAAGCAACTTGCAAGTCTGCTGTTTCATTGGAGTCTTATAAGATGAGGCTGTGTAAACCTCAAGTTCCAGCACTTCGGAGGCAGAGGCAGGCGGATCTCTGTGAGTTCAAGGGCAGCCTGGTCTATGTAGTAAACGCCAGGCCAGTGAGGGCTCCATAGTGAGACCATGCCTAAAACAAAGGCTGTCTTATACTTTGTTTTTTTGTTTTCCAGGCAGGGTTTCTCTGTGTTGCCATAGCTGTCCTGGAACTCTCTTTGTAGACCTGGCTGGCCTCGAACTCACAGAGATCTGAATGCCTCTGCTTCTCGAGTGTTGGGATTAAAGGTGTGTGCCACCATGCCCGGCTGCTGTCCTATACTTATATTGTTACATTATAAATTAACTAATTTATTGTAGACTAGAGATTTCTCAAATGGTTCCGTTTCTATTGGTCTTTGAATTCCTCCAGTCTTCTGACTTGACAGAAGTGGTATTGCAGGTCCAGTCCCCACCAGCGGGAATCACAATGCTGGATGCTGATGGCCTATTTCCTCATCTTGGTCTTGCCCTAGAAGGAACTGATGCACTTGACATGCTAGCCATTATAAAGGACCAATTCTAATGTATCCTGGGCTTCCCTTGAATTTGATACATGGCTGAGAGAGCTGAGGCTGTTCTTGAACTCTGGATCCTGCTGCCTTCACTTCTCAAATGCTAAGATTACAGGAGTGTGCCATTGTGTCTGGTGACTTTTGTGGGTGGGTGGGAGGGTGCTGGGGGTGGACCAGGGACACATACATGCTAAGCAAATGCCCTACCTCTTAACTGTACCCCCAGTCTTCTCGCCTTGCCTGGCTTCTTACTTCCTAAACCCAATCCTTTCATACGGTAGGCAAGCACTCTGTCGTTGAACTATATATCACCATTCGTCCCTGTTAAATTATGTGTGCAGGAGCTGAAGGTGGAGGCGTGTGCCTTTAATCCCGGCACTTGGGAGGCAGAAGTAGGTGGATCTCTTGAGTTCTAGGGCAGCCTGGTCTCTACAGGGTTACACAGAGGGGGGAAAAATGTTTGATATGTACATCTAAGTGTGGGTATATGTACATTTGAGCATCGTAGTCCAGAAGAGGTCATCAGGTCCCCAGGAACTAGAGTTAACACCTGAGAGGGTGCCGGGAGTCAAACTCTGCCCCCCTGCAAGACCAGGAGTGCTCTTAACCACTGAACCATCGTTTCAGACCCTTCTGAGAGGCAGGGTTTCACCAAATTGTCCAGGCTTGCTTTGAACTCATTCTGTGGCCCTTAAGTTTGTGATCCTCCTGCTTCAACTTGCTGAGTAGCTGGGATTACAGGCCTGTGCCAACATGACTACTAAATTTTTAAATGCCCATTATTGTAAAGACACCTTTCTTACGTGCTGGGATTTTCTTGCTGGGAGCAAGGCTGTGGCATGCTCCATTCTTCAGGTTGGCATTCTATTCATTGAGAAGGGCTTAGTGTTATCTTGGGGAATTATGCGTTTAAACTGGAAGCTACTGGATCCTAGTGGTTATTTCCAGACTGCTATGTACAACTTCCCATTAAAGAATTGGGGATTAAAACTGAGATTGGCATGGTTTGCAAAAGGATTAGGCGCCTCTGTCTAAGAAAAGCAGGAAAAACGCGTTTTGAAAAGTAACACATACTGTGGATTTCTGAGGAAGAAGAAAATGGTGGGACGAGATGCCTTTAAAATGGTTGCTTCTATGCATTATTCCCTAGACATCCCTCAAACAAACCCATCCATAGCGCGAGGAGAGGGCAAATCCACCCTTGAAGAGGTCAAGTAATGACCCAACCCAGGGCTCTCGCAAAGCAACCTCTAGATGCAAACTAGCTCCAACCCAGGAGACGTTACGGGAGAGAAAATCTCCATCTCAATTCTCCTCGTGTTAAAAAGGACTCCCCCGCCCCCCAACCATGTTCAGCAAGCCTGGCTTGGCCCAACTCAGCTTCCGTAGCTTCAGCGCTTGAGCGAATTTGTCGTAAAGCCACGCGAGATTTCCGCGTCTCCACCCTTTTCCCATCATTCCTTTGGTCTCTGTCTTTCTCTTAGTTTTAGTTGGGTCGGGGGTCTTGTTTGTAGTTAGAAGCCCAGCTCTCGGGTGGTGCAGACTGCGCGCGCGACCTCCTCTAACCCTCAGCAATCTCACTCTCATCTTTCATCGGCCTCCGGCCTGAGAATTCCCGCGTCCTCCTTCAAACCCTCCTTGCGGTTCATCGTCGCGCGTTCCGGTCCGCCCGGAAAACAAGCCCGTCAGCGCGCGCTTCCAACGGCCCCGACCTCCGCCAGGTGGGGGAGGGGAAGGAAAGGCCCGAGTGGCGGGATCGGAAGGAGAGAACTGTGCCCGGGGGCTTCGGGGGTGGACAAGGGGGGAACCCCTGGGGACAGTGAAACTGTCGGAGCGATCGCCCTGCCCGGGATGGCAGGCCGGCCTCGGCGGGAGGGAGGCGGGCGTGCTGCCCCCGGGGGACTGTCCCTCCTCTGGTCCTTGTTCATCATCGCCGTGTCCACCCGCCACCGGGCCCCAGGCCTCCTCTGACAGCACCATGGGTGACAGCGATGACGAATACGATCGAAGACGCAGGGACAAATTTCGAAGGGAGCGCAGCGACTATGACCGTTCCCGGGAAAGAGATGAAAGACGGCGAGGGGACGATTGGAATGACCGGTGAGACGATATTAACGTACTTTTCTTTTTTCCCTTCACAACCTATCCACCTTCTCTGCATCGCTTTTTTTCCGTTACAAAATTTTGTTAAGATGTGATCCACCATTGGACCGTATTCTGTAATTCAATATGTTCACTGTTGGCTTAGATTTTGAAAGGCCGTAGTGATAAAAGCCACAGCCAGAAGTAGTGGTGGACAGGAACCCTACCCAAGTAGTTGGACCAGGGCCACACAGGGAGACTACCCACCTCAAACCCAAATAAGAACGAACAGACAGATCAAAGTGTTTGAACCAAGAGTTTGAGTGGGAAAATCAGTCTTTATTTGAAATGCATCAGGAGTTTGCATTATTTTCTTCCCCTCCCTTCCTTCTATTGGAAAGATGGGGTTTCTTATTGGGTTAGCCTGTGATTTGCTGGGTAGCTGGCAATGTCATTCATCTTCTGTCTGCCTCCCCCAGGGCTGGGATTACAGGCATGCACCACCAGATCCCTGTTTAAGCTGTGCTAAGGATGGGACCTGGGGCTTTGTACTTGCTGGGCAAGCACTCAGCTGAGTTATGTCCGAGGTTCAGGGAGTACTTCTGCATTGTGTTGTTTTAAATTACATCTCTTATTTATTTTTGCCTTTTTTTTTTTTTTTTGTGGTTGGCAGGGTCTCTGTAGTCCTGGCTGTCTTGGAACTCAATACCATGTAGATCAGTCAGATTCTTAAATACACAGAGATTTGTATGCCTCTGCTTTCCTAGTACTGGGATTAAAGGTATATGCTCCCACCAACACTGGTAAGAACTGTTAGTTAGTTAGCTAGTTAATTTTATTTTATTTTTTATTTTATTTTATTTTTTTTTTTTTTGAGGCAGGGTTTCTCTGTAGCTTTGGAGCCTATCATGGAACTAGTTCTGTAGACCAGGCTGGCCTTGAACTCACAGAGATCACCAGATTAAAGGTGTGAACCGCCACTGCCCAGCTAAGATTTTTTTTTTTTTTTAAATTTGAGTGTTTTGTCTACATGTATTTATGCTGTGTCTGATGTCTGTAAGAAGCCAGAACAAGCTGAGTGTTGGTGGCTCACGCCTTTAACCCCAGCACTCTGGAGTCGGATCTCTGTGAGTTCGAGGCCAGCGTGTTCTACAGAGCTAGTTCCAGGACAGGCTCCAAAGCAATACAGAGAAACCCTGTCTGGGTTGGGGGGGTGGGGAGGGGAGAAAGCCAGAACAGTCAGTGTTAGTATTCCTGGAGCTGAAATTGACAGATGGTTGTGGGCTGCCATGTGGTTCTTAGGAGCAGAGCGAGCCTCGGTCCTCTGAATTGCTGAGAGCCACCTCTTCACCCCACCCCTGTACTTTGGTTTCTTAGACAGGGTCTTATGTACTATAGACTGGCCTGGAACGTGATCCTCCTGCCTCAGCTCTTCAGGGCTTGAGTTAGAAGTGAGTCAGCATACCCAACTCTGGTGTTTCTTAAAGGGAAGAAATTCAGTGGCTTTCAGAGTCTGAAACTAGATGAATGAAGTCCTTCAGAGTTTAGCAGTGTCAGGTCAAAGTGGCTTTGAGTACCTGCCACAGACATGAGTGGGAGATCACTGCAAAGAAACTTAAGTTCAAGGCACAGGTGTTGGGGAGAGCCACAGGAAAGGGATAGCTGGGTTTCTGGGTAATTCCCTAGACACAGGTGATGGAACAGCTTGAGGTCAACAGGCATGACAGTTGAGACAAGGTGTAGTAGTTCTCAAACTGTCTAGAGACATTGCTGCCTTTGTTAGTGGCACTGCAGGGATACTGGTTAACACTGCTGGAGCCTCCTCACAAAGGTAATGAAAAGGATGCCCGCTTGAAGAAAGAACATCAGTTAGTGTCCCTACTAGAGCGTGGGTCTTTGTTTCTGGTTTGGTTTTCAGGTTGAAGTGCTGGATGAGAAGTATGCATAATAGAGCACTGTATTACTGTGGGGTAGTCACTGCCTCTGGCAAGAGCAGTTGTGTGATTGGTTAGGGAGCCTGAAGTGTTTCCCACAGGTGCCATTTTTTTATTTGAGCAGTATCAACACTGGGCCTTCACCCTTAGTAGTGTTAAGCAGACTTGTGCAGGAGACTAAGCCAAGAGAAATTGTTACTTAGAAGAAATCTGTCAGTATTTGTTGCTAATGAACTTGCTGATAGAAACAAATTTTGGAAAACTTATATCTACCAGTATGAGCTTGACAATGTCATATTGTGTAGACTTTTCTGAGATGAGCAGTCTTTATGAAGTATATCTTTTTTGTTTGGTTTTTTGAGACAGGGTTTCTCTGTGTAGCCCTAGCTGGGACTTACTTTGTAGACCGTGCTCACCTTGGAATTCAGAGATCCACCTGAGATCCATCTGCCTCTGCCTCCTGAATGCTGGGATTAAAAGCTTGCACCACCACACCCTATGAAATGTATCCTGATACTGAATATTGGGAAATGTCAGGAGCTGCTCAAAGAGCTGGTAGCACAGTGAATAAAAGGGTATTGAACATTCCAGGCAAGTGTTTTACCACTGAGCTACATCCTTAGCCTACTGGTGTTGGTGTGGTTTTGGTGAAACAGTTCAACTAACTTTGTTTTAAGACAGGGTTTATGTAGCCTAGTTTGATCTCATATTTACTATGTAGCTGCCTCTATTTTCCAAGTGCTAGGATTATACCTTGTCTGCTTCTTTTGCAGGGGCAGAGCTCTGTACCTGTAATCCTCATCTAAGTAGGGGGTTCCAGGCTAGCCACTACTACAAATTTTGAGATCCTGTCTCAAAAATCAAAAAGGGAACTGGGCAAGGTAGCTCACCCCTTTAATTAATCCCAGGACTCGAGGATGTCTGAGTTTGAAGCCAGCCTGATCTATACTGTGAGTTCTTGGACAGTTAGGACTACATAGAACCTGTCTAAAAGATAAATTAACAGCCCTCCCCTCTTTTAAAAAAAAGAAAAAAACTTAACCTGGCCAGCTGCCTGAGAGGCTGAGATGGTAGGATTGCTGGAATTCAAGAGTGTGAGAGCTCTGTCAGCATAGCAGGATTCTGTTAACTTTGTTCAGGAGCCAGAAAGCATAGCCCAAATTATCTGAAAGAACTATTTAAGTATTTCCTTTCACAGTAATCTGTGCTGTGGGCAAGGTTGTCTTTATTCCTACCTTATCCCTATAGAAGCTCTTAAACCATACTTTGGTGGGGACGGTGCTCCTCCTCATAGTAACTTTGAGTGGCAGGAGCTTAAGTCTCATTTTCTCTTGTACTTGAGGCAGGAGGATCTTGAGTTCAAGTACCGCCTAGTGTACAGAGTGAGTTCAGGGGCAGGACCAGGGGCACAGTTGAGAAGCACTAAAGTAATGTATATTAATGTGAAGTTTCAAGGTTCATAGATGCTAAAGCTTAGCTTTCTGTTAGGTGTGGTGATGTGTGCCCTTGGGAAGTGGAAGACAAAGTGATGGGCTTTGGATAATAGGGAGTTCAAGGCCAGCCTGTGTGTGAACCAGGCTGTCAAGCCACTGTGGTTTTTTGTTTGTTTGCTTGTGCACTGTGCTAGAGAATGGAAGCCAAGGACTGTGTTTTCTAGGCAGGGACTCCACCAGTGCATCCACATCTCCATTTTAGCTCGTCTTTGCTATTGTGATTTGTTCTTACTTCCAGAGAGTGGGACCGTGGCCGGGAGCGCCGCAGTCGGGGTGAATATCGAGACTATGACCGGAATCGAAGGGAACGTTTCTCCCCCCCTCGCCACGAACTTAGCCCCCCACAAAAGCGCATGCGGAGAGACTGGTGAGGTGGCATCACTTTCTTTTTTGCCCTCAGATCCCTCGGCTTCAGCCCTCCTTGTCTCAATCATCCCACGCACCCAGCGTTTCTTTCCCTTTCCCCCTTGGGTGAGAGACTGTGCCCTACGTGTGCCCCTCCTCTGTCCCTTGTCCATGTTCTGGAGAGGGGGCTCTGGTTCTTTCTGTGTCTGACTTTTGTGTCCCCCACCCTCAGGGATGAGCACAGCTCTGACCCATACCACAGTGGCTATGACATGCCCTATGCTGGGGGGGGTGGGGGACCAACTTATGGCCCCCCTCAGCCCTGGGGCCACCCAGACGTCCACATCATGCAGCACCATGTCCTGCCTATCCAGGCCAGGTAACGCCAGGGTTCTGGGGAGAAGGGAATTTCCAAGTTTCAGGGAATGTTTGGGGCTGCTGGAGACGATGGTTGGAACCTGGGAGAGGGCTAGGTTCTGGGGTGCCTGTGAGGTATAGCATCTGCTGCTTGGAGTGGAGGGCATTTGGACGAAGAAAGGGGTGCCTGACTACCTAGGCTCTGCCTCTGCCTCACAACCAAGCCTTCTTGATTGGACTCCCGCTCCCCCAGGCTGGGCAGCATCGCAGAGATTGACTTGGGTGTGCCACCACCCGTCATGAAGTCCTTCAAGGAATTCCTCCTGTCCCTGGATGACTCCGTGGATGAGACCGAGGCGGTCAAGCGCTACAATGACTATAAGCTCGACTTCCGGAGGCAGCAGATGCAGGACTTTTTCCTGGCTCACAAAGATGAGGAGTGGTGAGTGCCCCTCTTGCCTGCCCTCTTTGTCCTGGCCCATTTCTCTGGTCTGGCCAGGGGAGCTGCAGCCTTGTCCTCCTCCAGTTCTCCCCAACATGGCACCTCCTGGGAGTGGGATGGGGAGGGAGACTGTTGGCTGGTGGACCCCACCCATCTCCCTTCTCTGCTGTCCTCACTGGGACACCTCCAGGCCGCTGACCAGAGCTACTTAGCCTCTTGGGGCAGCACAAAGACTGCGACCCTCTTGTCAATGTGGGTCACTGTCGTCCCCAGCCACCAGGACCCCGTGTGGCAGTGGTCTCCCAAAGGCAACGAGAACACAAGAACAGCCAAGATCTCAGGGTCGTTTGACAGAGAAAAGAATTTGAATTTTTTTTCCTTATGTGGATGTTTTAATTTTAATCAACCATCTTTTCCCCCCTCCTGCTCCTCCTCCTCATCCTCTTTCTGCTCCTCCTTGAAAAGAGCCAGAACTGGGAACTACACCCGCTCATCGTCGGAGCTCGGAGCAAACCCACCTCCACCCCCACCATACCCAGCCCATACATGAGCCCCTGGGCAGAGCGGCGGGGCCCGGCCAGGCAGACAGGCAGGGCACCGCTGTGCACAATGCAGTGGTCTAGCTGAATGTATTGCTTAGGCAGCTAGTCAGTCAGGGCCCCCACCGCGGAGGCCCGCGGGGGCGGGGCATCTAGGCCGGTTACCCCAGCCAGGAGCCAGCGGGCAGCCCGCCAGCCAGCATGGGCCCTGGGCGCCACTAGTTAAATCTTGAGCTCTGTTTGACCAAGCAGCCAAGGTAAAGATACTGGAGGTGACGCCTGCGGCTTTCCTCTCTGCTCAGCCTGTCCTGTCCTGTCCTTGTGTGCCCCTTCTGACTGCCCCGTGTGTCTTTGGATGGCTCATGAACCTTTCCCTTTCCTTCTTTCCTGTCCATGTTCTTGCTCTCTGCTAAACACTTCTTGTTTTGTTTTCTCAACTTGTCTGTCTTTGTTTTGGATCTCTGGGCCCTCCTTACATTTCCTCCATACCTCCTTTTCTTTTTCTCATACCCCTAATTTCTTCTGCTTAGGTTTTCTTCCCCTACCCTCAGAGGCCTGTTAAAATGCTTTCTTTTTCATACTCTGTCCAAATCCTAACCCTCCAGCCCTCTCTCCTCCCATGGGCCTATCTGAGGCCGTGTGGGTGCTTGGCCTTACCCTTGGCTCTTTCCTGTCCCTTCCACTGCCTTATCCCACTAGGGGAGAAAGGTGTCCTGCCTTTGGCCTTTTTTTTCCTATCTGGTACACTTCAGGGTTCCTTCTGGCTCCACCTGGGGTGGAGGGAGGTTCTCTGGGGCTCCTGCCCCCTTAGCTCTCCTCTGAAGCATTGGGAATCTAAAAGCTTGGCACACTAGTGCTTCCCACAGCAGTGGATGGAGCTGCCCTATAATCCCGGCCATGACCAGAGCCATGGTCCTCCTAAAACAGAGCTCTCAGTTCCTGGTTCTCCCCCACATCTTTCCAGAGCACCTCTGGTTCCTTTTGGGGTGTTGGGTGGTTTTAGTGCACCCCTTTCTTGATGTTACTCCTTCAGTGGGTGTGAGAGGCTATGTTCTGCCTTTCTTGGGCCCCTCCCCACAGCCTGGTCTGGGCCTTAAGTAACTGCTTTGTTTCTTCCGCCCTGCTTGCATCTCCCCTCAGGTTCCGATCTAAGTACCACCCTGATGAGGTGGGAAAGCGCCGGCAGGAGGCCCGAGGGGCCCTGCAGAACCGACTGAGGGTGTTCCTGTCCCTCATGGAGAGTGGCTGGTTTGATAATCTTCTTTTGGACATAGACAAAGCTGATGCCATTGTGAAGATGTTAGATGCAGGTGTGGGCTTAGAGGCTGGGGAGGTCTTGGCTAGGAGAAAAGCCAGAGTTCTTGGGTTGTGACCTCTGCTTTTGTTGTCGGTAGCTGTCATTAAGATGGAAGGTGGCACAGAGAATGATCTCCGAATCCTGGAGCAGGAGGAAGAGGAGGAGCAGGCAGGCAAGCCTGGGGAGGCCAACAAGAAAGAGGAAGGCCGTGTCGGACCAGGCCCGGGGGATGGCGAGCGCAAAGTCAACGATAAGGATGAAAAGAAAGAAGATGGCAAACAGGTCAAGTGGCAGGGGTTGACAGCTGGAACCTCATTTGGGGAAGGCGGGGTGGCTCTGACGTGTCCAGAAGGAAAGATTGACATTTTCAGAAACTCTCCCCTCATGTAGGCTGAAAATGACAGTTCTAATGATGATAAAACTAAGAAATCTGAGGGTGATGAGGACAAGGAGGAGAAGAAAGAAGAGGCTGAGAAGGAAGCCAAAAAGGTAAAGTGTGTCTTGTATGAGGCCAAAGTGTCAGGGCCGGACCCTGGGTCCTGATTGGCCTATTCTGTTGCTCTCACAGGGCAAGAAGCGGAACCCGGAAGCACAGTGGTGATGACAGCTTCGATGAGGGCAGTGTGTCTGAATCTGAGTCCGAGTCTGAGAGTGGCCAAGCTGAGGAGGAGAAAGAGGAGGCGGGTGCGCTTCACTTGTCTTGTTCCTCTATTTTACTGCATGGGCTGATTCTGGGGGGGGGGGGGGTTGCTCCAGAGATAGTCTGACTGGTGGGAAGGGGTCCTGTGGGGTGATGTCTGGTAGTAACTGCTGCTCATCCAAGTGAATGATAAAGTTGTATTAACTCCTACTTCCTGCTTAGAAGATGCACTTAAGGAAAAGGAGAAGCCCAAGGAAGAAGATAGGGAGAAGCCTAAGGATGCTGCGGGGCTGGAGTGTAAGCCCCGGCCCCTGCACAAGACTTGCTCTCTCTTCATGCGCAACATTGCCCCCAACATTTCGAGGGCTGAGATCATTTCTGTAAGTGGGGACATTGGTCCCGAGGGCAGGGTTAGCTGAGGCTCAGATCCTTCAGATGGCAGGCTGCCTTTGGCATAGGGAGGCCTGGTTTGGTGTGCATTGTGGTTCTTAGATGTTGGAGGATGAAGGGCACTTGGCGAGGCAGGGTTTCTCTGTTAGCTCTGGCTTGCTCTGTAGACCCGGCTGGTCTTGAACTCAGATCATCTGCCTCTGCCTCCCAAGTGCTGGTATTAAAGGCGTGCACCGGCACCCCGTCCGTGAAGGGCACTTCTGTAGGGTTCTAAAGGGGTGGAGATGAAAGGAGTGAGTTGAGTCACGGTGTGGCTTTTCTCTTTCCTTGGTTCTTGCAGCTTTGTAAAAGATACCCAGGCTTCATGCGCGTGGCACTGTCGGAGCCCCAGCCCGAGAGGAGGTGAGGAGCTGGACACCTTGGGGTGGTGCAAGGAGACAAGGCAGTGAGTGGTCACACTGGCTGCATCCCAGGACCATACTGACAAGCTTTCTTATGTAGGTTTTTCCGCCGTGGCTGGGTGACTTTTGACCGCAGTGTCAACATTAAAGAGATATGTTGGAACCTGCAGAACATCCGAGTAAGTGCTGGGTTTGGGGCTGCAGGAAGCATCGCCAGGTTCTGCCTGTCCACCCCTTCATGTCCACTGAGAGAAGCTGTGGGGCTGTGACCATGTTCAGCCCCCTCTGGTCCCTGCCCTTGGGGAGTCTGGGTTTAACCACCAAGGTTCTTTAAAGGGCCCTGTCTTCATGGTGCAGCATCTGGGGTAGTCATTGGCCAGTCTGTTGATTGTGTGTGTGCCTACAGCTCCGTGAGTGTGAACTGAGTCCCGGTGTGAACAGAGACCTGACCCGTCGTGTCCGCAACATCAACGGCATCACACAGCACAAGCAGATAGTGCGCAATGACATCAAGCTGGCAGCCAAGCTGATCCACACACTGGATGACAGGACCCAGCTCTGGGCCTCTGAGCCTGGGACACCTCCTGCGCCCACAGTCAGTGACTCTGGGGATTGTTTCCAGTACACCCATGGCTCCTTGTGCTCCCTCTACTCATTTTATTTCCTTAGACTAGTTACACTCTAAGTAGTGAGAAGGTAAAGTGTAGGACAGTTCAGTCTGGGACTGACTGAAGAACCAACCGAGATAACTCACTACTCTGGGACCTGCCATCTTACCTTTCGTGACCCTTGGGTCCTACCCACAGCCTCCCTTATTTGCCCTTTGTCTGGGTGGTGTCTTCCCCATCTGTCAGAAATATCAGTTATTTCTGGCTTAGGAAGGAAGAGTTCAGGAGTGTGACAAGTGGTATAAGTCCCTCCCTCTTGATGTCCCAGTTTCTGGGTTGACTTTCCTGCCTCATTGTCCATCTCATCCCTGTTAGAGCCTGCCCTCGCAAAACCCCATCCTGAAGAACATCACTGATTACCTGATTGAGGAAGTGAGCGCGGAGGAGGAGGAGCTACTGGGGAGCAGTGGAGGGCCCCCACCTGAGGAGCCTCCCAAGGAAGGCAACCCGGCAGAGATCAATGTGGAGAGGGATGAGAAGCTGATCAAGGTGCCATTTGTGTCCGTCTGGGGTCGTGTGGCCCTGGGGGTGCAGGGCTGAGTAGTGACCTGTGTCTCATCTCCCTCAGGTCTTAGATAAACTCCTTCTCTATTTGCGTATTGTGCATTCTCTGGATTATTACAACACTTGTGAGTACCCCAATGAAGACGAGATGCCCAACCGCTGCGGCATAATCCACGTCCGGGGTCCCATGCCCCCCAACCGTATCAGTCACGGAGAAGGTACACTCCAGGTCCTCCAAGTCTTTTGTGTCCAACCTCTGTCTTCTCTTGACCCTTCTCTAAGCCTTCTCTGTTATCCACACAGTGCTGGAGTGGCAGAAGACGTTTGAAGAGAAACTGACCCCCCTGCTGAGTGTGCGTGAATCCCTTTCTGAGGAAGAGGCCCAGAAGATGGGTCGTAAAGACCCTGAGCAGGAAGTGGAGAAGTTCGTCACTTCTAACACACAGGAACTGGGCAAGGATAAGTGGCTATGTCCTCTCAGTGGCAAGAAATTCAAGGTCTGGGATGTGGAAAGAATTGGTGGGTGGATTGGGAGGTGGCTTTGGGCAGCAAGACCCCCTAAAGGACTGGAGGAGCTGTATGACCTTCAGGTGGGGTTCTGGAGGAAACAGACTGCAGCAGGCTCTGTCCTCATCTCGTCCTCTCCACCCAGGGTCCTGAGTTTGTACGCAAACATATCTTCAATAAGCACGCAGAGAAGATCGAAGAGGTGAAGAAGGAGGTGGCATTTTTTAACAACTTCCTTACAGATGCCAAGCGCCCAGCTTTGCCCGAGATCAAGCCAGCTCAGCCACCTGGCCCTGCCCAGAGTAAGATACGATCCATGGGGGCTGCCACATCTCTTCCTTTGCCAGAAGTGAACCCCACTAACCTCCAGGCCCTATTCCTACAACTCTTGTCATTCCCCTCCCTCCCCCCGCAGTAATTCATGTTCCTGTCCATGTTGTACTCCCCCCAGGCCTGACCCCAGGACTTCCCTATCCACACCAAACACCACAGGGCTTGATGCCATATGGTCAGCCCCGGCCTCCCATCTTGGGCTATGGAGGTGAGTCTGGAAGGGCAATGCAAAGGCTTGATGTTTGTGGAGGGCTACAGAGTTTAGCTAGGCTGAGGTTGAGGTCAGTTTTTAGTTCAACCTGGGTCTTTCTCATAGCTGGTGCTGTCCGCCCTGCAGTCCCAACAGGAGGGCCTCCATACCCCCATGCTCCATATGGTGCCGGTCGCGGGAACTATGATGCTTTTCGAGGCCAAGGAGGATACCCTGGGAAACCTCGGAACAGGTGAGTATGCAAAGAGGCCCTGGCTTCTTTCCCCCTCCCCTGACCAGGGACTTCTGATATTACCTGTATTTCACACTTCCTGTATTTCACAGGATGGTTCGAGGAGACCCACGGGCCATAGTGGAGTATCGGGACCTGGATGCCCCGGATGATGTTGATTTCTTTTGAGCCGTCTACTTGCCCTCACTCTACATCTACTACCATCTATACCCGTGACCACTTTATCCCATCAGCTGAGAATTTTTTTTGTACGTTATTTTTCCCGCTAGTAAAAGCACTTTGGTAGTGTCTCTTAACTGTGTGGTATGCCTTCTTTCCCCAAACACAGGCTGGACCATAGTGAGCCGAATTATGCCAGTTTATTATTATTTTCAGAACAGTGTCTGTAACCCTGGCTAGCCTAGAACTTGCTGGGTAGGCCAGGCTGGCTTTGAACTCAGATCTAGTTGCCTTTGTCGTTGTCCCTGTCCCCGGACTTTTGGTGCTGGAAGAGACTTCTCTGTTGGGGACCTGTAAGAAGTAGGTGCCTCTGACCAGACTCAGTTCCGGGGCCTGTCCCACAGTGCAGGCAGGGTGTGTGGAGTCAGGTTATTTCTGGTCAAGCACAGGTTGTAGAAGGAATTGGAATCAAAGACACTGCTTACCTTTCGCCAGCCCACCCATCCGGCAGCTTGCAGTTCACTACGGCTTTTCAGAGTGCCCCAGTAGTGTGGATCCAGTATCAGTACATAGGCTTCCCTAGCTGGCCCCTCACAGACTCCCAGCAAAGCCTTGGACTGAGCATCTGCATCCCCTCCCACCATTACTGGACCGCCGCCCTCCTTGAAGTGGGAATAGAGCCGCTCCAGTTCTTCCAGAAGCCCGGCTCCACGGGGCACGTGGCATAGGCGCCCCTGAGGTCCTCCGAAGTGTTCAAGGCAGAGGCTAGCTTCCACACAGCCGATCCAGTTCCGGGAGTCCCGGAACCCGGGGGGCTTGTCGCCCATGTCTTCTAGGGCAGCCTGTATGGCTGCCATCCCGGGCACGCCAGAGGACTGGCCCTTTGGCCAAGAGCACAGTGTCTGCAGGGTGCGGTAGCCACATCCCCAGCCGCGGTCATCCAGTCCATCGCAGCCGTAGTGATAGTAAAGGTAGTGGCCCGAGACGAGGGCCAGTCGGGCTGGACTCTGGCAGGGCAGAGCCAGGCCCAGGTGCACGTCCTTCAGCAGCTCCAGGGCGCTCAGTGGGGCAGCTGTCACCGAGGCGGGACGAATCCGGGTTCTCGGTCTTTTCTGGGGCTATCGGCGGGCAGGATGGGCGTGCGGAACCGGGGAACGCTTACCGAACATTGAAGCGGGAGAAAAGCCACAGGTAGACACCGGCTTAAGAAAGAACCTTCTAAAAGGTGCGGGCGAGCCAGCCTTGCTGCGCAGTCGCAAGCTCCGCCTCAAGGGGCGGATTCAGCGCTTGCTTCCGCCGGATGTGCACCAATACTGGGGCTTCTATTGCCAGCGTCTCAGTGACTCGGCCCCCGCCCCAACTTCCCGGCAGTCGCACAGAATCCAGTGGCTGTAACAGTTTATTGGCGGCCCAGAGGGGCGAAGGCACCGCAGGGAAGGGAGTTCGGCCCCAGACATGCACAAGATGGGGAGCCCCTGGTGGGAGAAAGTCGGGACGGGGTGGGCAGGGCCTGGGGCTCGGTTGTATTACATCCCAGCCCTTAAATAAATAGTATATGTACAGCTAGGGGCTCGGGCAGGGCGGTGGGATCTGAGGTTCCCCCTCCCCCACCCCGGGGTCACAGGTCTGAGCAGCGCTCCTGCTTGCTGTAGTGGTCGAACTGGTTTTTCCAGTGCACCATGTAGGAGCTCCAGCGGTGGAACTCGGCCTTCCACTGGCGCTCCGCCTCGTCCAGCGTGTCTGCGGCCCGGGGCGCCCCACAGGAGTGGAGGAGGAAGCGGTACAGGTCCGGCAGCGGAGAGGGGGTGTGAGCGCACCGCCACACACGCCACGAAGGAGGCCGAATGGAGTGGTGGAAAGAAAACAGGATGATCCGGAGAATGAGAGTAGAGTGGAGAAGGAGTGGCAGGAAGGAGACAGGAGGAGAGAAATGATCGGAAGATGCCGGGGAGGGACAGGATCAGAACGGGAGGAGGGTCCATGGGTTGGTGGGGAAGAGAGAAGATACAGAAATGGTTGGCGGTTACAAGCCCCATTGGCTGGCGTTATCTAGCCCCGGGCCCTTCTTCCCCTCAACATCAGGCTCAATTTCCAAATGATAGTTTTACATTAAAAAAGAAATGTTCGCTTAAACAAAGGTGTGTAGATCCCTGAGTCTGTCCAGTTTGTCTCAACTTGGGAAGGGAGTCGGGCGCTGTATCCCTGAGAGGGGCCCTTTCCTTCCTCCCAGCCACATGCTGGAGTAAGAGTCCTTTGAGGCCAGAGGTTAAGAGACTGTAGTCACAGCCACGGAACCCGGGAGTGGAGAAGGAAAAGGAAGAGAAGGGAAAGGGACAGGGATAAGTCGGGGCTGGGCCTGGGGGCCTTCCCATGGGCGGGGCTTGGGCAGGTGCTGGGAGCCTCCGTGGCTGGGGGAGGTGGAGAAGAGAGGGGATTACACCCTGCCTTCGAACCCCCTTACCCCTCCTTCCAACCCTTGCCGCCTTGTCCGTTCCCTGTTCCCCGATCCCGCGCCTACCGGTGGCGCTGAGCAATTTGGGGAGAAAGCGATTCCAGAAGGCGCAGGTCTGGGCGCGCAGCCCCCGCCGCACCTCCAAGGGCTTCAGGTTCAGGCTCACATATTGCTGAGCTCCAGTGGTGTATGGTGGCCACTGTGGGGACTTGGAGTCCCGAGGGTCATTGGGGTCCCTGCAGAAGGAAAGGGAAATCTCAGCCTGCCTAGAGGGATAAGGAATGAAGCCGCTGGTCCTCTTCCTAACTGGACCTTCTTCAAGTCATCCTTCCCCTCTCTTCCCCCTACCCCCTAGCCAGCCTCTCTCCCTTCTCCTCCCTCCCTTCCTTCTCTCTCTCTCTCTCTCTCTCTCTCTCTCTCTCTCTCTCTCTCTCTCTCTCTCTCTCTCGTGTGTGTGTGTGTGTGTGTGTGTGCGCGCGCGCGCATGTCACTGGCAATACCTCTGCCTCAGTTTCCCAGAGTGCAGGGATTACATACATGGGACACCAAAGGGGGTTTTCTTTCCACTGGACTTGTCTCTTTCTCCACTTCCCTTTGTTTTCTTGTTCCACTTTTATTTTCCTCCTTCCATTAAAAAAAATACTTTCTAGCTGGGCATGGTACCACATACTTTTAATCCCAGCACCCAGGAAGCTAGAGGCAGGTTTATGTGAGTTTAAGGCCAGCCTGTTCTACATGGGGAATTCCAGGTCAGACAGGAATACATAATGAGACCATATTTCAAAATACAATAAGAATTCTAGAATTGTGCATTTAGCTGTGTAGGTAGTTGCAGTCCTGTCTCTACAAATAAATATCACCTTTACTTTAGATGACACGAAATCTGATGCAGTCAAGGGTTTGTGCCTGCTAGGCCAGTAAATATAACCCAAATCCTTTTGCCTTTCTCTCTCTCATCTTTAACATTTTTTAAAAATGACAATGGTGATGAGTGTGTGTGTGTGTGTGTGTGTGTGTGTGTGTGAGAGAGAGAGAGAGAGAGAGAGAGAGAGATGTGGAAGTCAGAAGGTAAATTTGTGAAGTTGATTCTCTGCTACTTTTATGTGGGTTTCAGCGACCCAACTCAGGCTTGCACAGCAATTCCTTTTACCTGTTTTGAGCCATTTTGCCAGTCACCTAGCTATGTTTTGCAGTGCTTGGGATAGCCTCATATATATTTGTGTTCCTTAGCCTTCTACCACTGAGCCATATTTCCAGCACTCACCCCAATCCCTTCCCCAAATGCGCCTCACTATGTAGTTCAAGCTAGCCTGGAACTCTATATATAAAGTGGACTGACATCGTCTATCTCCCAAGTGCTGGGATTAAAGGTGTCCAACTGTTTTTGTCTAAGGACTCCCCATTCTGCCTGCCTTGTTCTCTGCATCATCTTTGACGTTCTCTCCATCCCCTGTACGGATGGTTCCCTTTTTCCACTATCATCCATGGGCACCCTTCTCCCCTGGACCCCTAGAGGCCATCCCCACTCCAATACCACTGACCCTGTGCGGGCAAAATTGGTCCAGTATTTCATAAGTCGCTGAGCAAAGATTCTCTCCTCCGTGGTGTAGTTCAGTGAGGGGTCCAGAGGGAGCCCAAAGATGAACTCGATTTCATAGCCATGGGGCACCCCCCATCCAGAGGGGCCAAGTCAATGTGGAGGCGCGATGTTCAAAGATGTAGGCATAGACTCGGGCCCCTTGGGCAGCCAGTCGCCCAGCCAGCTGGGCCACGGGGCACACAACGTTGTGGTCGCCCACCACTGCACTCATGGCATCCCTCAGGTGGGCAGGGTCCTCAGGGTGCAGCCAGTCTGTATAATGTAGGACCACAGCCTCGGCCGCCAGGTCACTTGCTTGGGGTACACCCATCCGCACCCCAGACAGGAACTGGGCCCGGCTGATGAGAGATTCATTGTCTTTGCTGAAGCCTGGGACCCCGTAAACCAGAAAGTAGGAGCCCTCGTCCTTCACCACACCCACCAGCACCTGAAGATAGTTGGAGATGGGGAAAAGGATGGAGAGATGATAGGCAGACAGAAACAGATGAACAAACAAATAGCTAGAGAGATGAACCCTTCCAGAGCCAGAATTACATAGAGTAAAGAGTAGGGAAGGGACAAGCATGGAGAGAAAGAAAAATATATATACCCATAGTTTCCTTTTTGCCCAGCAACCACTATGGGATCTGAACCCTCCACAGGGAGGGACTGACCTTGGGACCCACACACTTGGACTCTAACAGTGGATGTGCAGTAAGCCCTCATGCTTGGGTCTCTGGGGAAGGGGAGGCAGGGATGAAACCCAGAAGAATCTGGTCAACCATTAGTCACCTGCAGGTCTTGAAAATCTCCAGCATTGATGAGGGCCTCTGGTGTGTCACTGAGGAAGTCTCCGTCCACCACAGGCACGAAGGAAAATCTGAAGATACTTTCCTGAGGCAGCACATGCCACTCGTGGTCCACCAGGTCCTGAGCTGGCCGTGTCCTCAGGCAGGCTATCAGCTCTGTGTCATTGCCACCAGCGCCACCTGGGGGACAGCCCACTAGGCGGCCCAGCAGGGTGGCCCTGCGCCTGGCCTCTCCTGCACCCACGGTGGCCCAGGGCCCATTGGGTGTACCACTCTGCAGGACAGCCCTGTGGAAGAGGCTCCGACTGGGCAGGGACAGAATGTGCATGCCCACCGAGGCTGCACCTGCACTCTCCCCAAACAGTGTCACTGACATTGGGTTTCCCCCAAAGGCTGCAATATTTTCTTGCACCCATTGCAAGGCAAGCCGTTGATCCAGCAGGCCTACATTGCCAGGGGCTTCTCTGCTGCCTGGCAGGGCCAAGAAACCAAAGGTTCCTACTCGGTAGTTCATAGATACCAATACGGTCCCCTCAACCTGGGCCAAGAAACGGCCATCATACACGTCCAAGGAAGATGTCCCACTGTAGAAGCCGCCCCCATAGATCCAGATGAGGACGGGTGCAGGAGAAGTAGGCCTGGGGTATGGTGTCCATACATTAAGATACAGGCAGTCTTCACTCAGCTCTCGGTTGGGGTTCCACATCTCAGTACCCTCAAACCCAGGGTACAGGGTGTCCACGTATTGGTAGCAGACATTTTGGAAGGTGGTAGCATCCAACACTCCTGACCAGGGCCGCTTGGGCTCTGGTGGCAGAAACCTACGTGAGCCTACAGGTGGCTCTGCAAAGGGGATGCCCAGAAAAGCTGAGACTGGGCCCCCGGGGGCCTTCAGGCGGACGCCTCTCAGCTGGCCCCCTCTGACCGTCACCAGCAGCTGTGGGTCTTTCCGGCCCTCAGCCCCTGCCCCTCCTCCCAGGAGGGAGATGAGCAGGAAGAGGAGTGGAAAAGCCAGGGAGGGTGTGTGCAGGGGATACCAGGAAGGCCTCATGACTGCCAAGACAGGCGGGTGTCTGCTGGGAGAAAGAAAGGCAAAGGGTGAAGACTGGAGGCAGCTCAGAGAGAGATTAAGTAACAGTTTTGCCCGAGGGTTATCAAGGAGTTGCAGAGGAGGTGGGGCAGATTGGCAAAGGGAGGGGAGAAATGGAGTCAAACTAGGAGAAAAGACACAGGCAGACAAATGAGAGGGAATACAAGATCAGACACACACACACATACACATACACACACCCATACCACAAGTACAGCCAACTGAGATAAGACCCGTTAAGGCATACTCTCCCTTCCCCAGCAAGTTCCAAGGCCTCCCATACCTCCGTCCCCTGCCTCTGTGGCTTGGGCTAAGACCCCTTGCATACAGCCAAGGTTGGAAAGGCCTCAGTCCATGTACAGGCCTCAGGACAGGGGCGGAGCCCTCAGAGACGGGTGGGGCCCTTCAGGAGCTTGCAAGTTATGGTGAGAAAGCACAGCCCGAGTCTCTCCTGGGTTGGCCAAAGCTTTCAAGGAGTGGGTTGGGCATTTAAGGTATTGGAAGTCCCCGGTCCTGAAGACATCCCAAATCCTGTCCAGTCCACACCTTGCCCCACCCTGCTCCGCCTCATCTTCTTCCTGGTACAGCCGGTTGGTACCCTTTTGCTTCTCATCAGCCGCACCCCTCTCGCCTGACTCCAGTCGATTGGCTCACCAGCCCCTTGAGGGGCTCCCCAGGACTCAAGCCCCTCTGCATCCCCATATTGCAGTGCCCGACGCTGCCAACCGGGAGCAGTAGAGACCAAGAAGAGGCCAGCGCTCCCCGCCCGAGCTTTGATATGGGGGAATCTGAAGGATCGTGAGCATCGCAGAGGGGACTGAAGGGCGAGCCAGGACGCCTGTGTTCCCGGAGCTCCGGAGATCCCCGTTGCAAAGGCAGGGGCGCTATTTTGGGGGCAACAGCTGCTGTAGTTCCGGCATCTCCAGCCAAGAGATCAAAATTCCCCGGGTCGGAACTACCCCCTCCGGGCGTTCACCCATCACCCAGCCAGCCCTGTTCGCCTGGATCTGGGGATAGTGGCGTTGGAGATTAATCAGGAAACCCGAGTGGGGCTAATTATAACTCGGGGCTTCCGCTGAGCCTCCCTTTAGAAAAGAAAGAAAGAAAATAGAGACGGAATCTCCACAGGAGGGGGTCCTGGAGCTGGCCAGGGGCTCAGCTGGGTAGGGACGCTGGGGTCGCGGCCCTCGGGATGGGGGTTGGTGCAGTCGGGATGTCAGTAACCGCGCAGTTTGGGCTCCGCCCCAAACAGGGGGCGTCTTCCAACGTCCCCAGACTTGGAGGAGAGTGGGGAATGGGCCTTCAGGGGGTCCCTGCAGGAAGAGAGCGCAGAGGCAGCGGCCGGCCGGGCGAGCATCATCAGTAAGTATGCAGCTGCTAGCGGGAGTTTCAGAGGAGTGCGAGGCAGTGGGGGTGCCCTCTGGGCAGGCCCCGGGAGGCAGACCGTGCAGTGGGATCTCTGTTTGGGGGCTCCGATCATTCCAGGATCGCTCGGTTCTCCCGGGATGCGGATCGGTCCCCAGCCGAGGGAGGGTCCCGGGTGGGTTGGGAGACTCACCTGAGGCGGCCAAGCCGGGCCGGGTCGGGCCGCGCCGAGGAGCTGGAGGCGGCCAATGTTCCCCGGCGCAGGCTGAGCCGACAGTGACAGCCGCCTCCGGCCCCCCGCACACACCCCTCCGGGCCGCACGGCGCCCCCGCCCGCCCACTGTCTCCGCCCCCGCCCCTCCCTGCTCCCCCGGGCTGCCACCTCCCCTCCTTCTCCCTCCCTTCAAGCCCCGAGACCCCAGGGAGTGGGGGCCCAGACACACTCCAGTGTTAGAGTCAGACAGACTGACAGACCCGCAGACCCGCAGCGACGGGGCAGACACCCACGTGACAGATAGACGGACCGCAGCCTGCGGAGACACCAGACACCGCTCACGCAGGCGACAGTCTCCTGCGGTGACAAGTCACAGACAGACCGACTTTCATGGACGGAGGGATATAGTGACAGCTCTAATCCAGAAAGATCAAAGGCCTAATACTTGAGCATCTGTAACCACGACGTAGCGTGGGGGTGGCATGGGAGAAACGGCACGTGAAATCTTGGCTGAGGACCCCTTCAGCTGGCGCTGGTAGAAAAAATGACGTGGGGCATCTCTGTGGGGATGAAGGACACCTGTGGGAACAGATACAGAGACATAGGCTCTTCCTCATAGGAGACCCCCGAGGGCAGAGAGAGGTGAGGCGGGGTCAGCTGAGAAGGCAAGCCGCATAGAGGCACGCGGAAGGCTGTGGGGAGAGACTGCACTCCGCTGCAGGAGTGGAAACTTCCGGAACCCCCAAGGGTGGGCTTGAGCTGATTCCCCTGACCCGTGACCTCCAGCTGTCATCACAAGGGTCCGGCCGGGCCATGACATCACCAGGCCAAGCTTTCATTGGTCGGTGTGGCTAGCAGGTGGGAGCGGCCTGGCCTTGGAGCCCCCAGCCTGCTCTGGAGTCCCACAGTCTATACGCCCTGCCTTCTAAGGAGTCTCCCACCTATCAGCACCAGAGTGACGGTGGAAATTGTACAGCTTTGTGCCCACGCGAGATCACTACGCGAGAGGGACAACTGGCTCACGGGGTGGGTGGGGGCATCTGTCTCTGGAGCCTGCCGGCCGCTGCTGTGTGGGTGACTGGCTGCTCGAGCGAGCGTGGGGACGTGCGTGCGCGCGAGCGGTGCGGGGCGCTGCGTGGAGCGATGGGGAGGGGGCACGCGCACGCATGCTCGCTGTGGCCGCCACGCGCTTTTCCTCGAGCCCCAGACACTCATCGGTCACCTCCTGGGAGCAAGGGCTTGGCCCAGGAAAACACCAGTGCAGAGTTGAGCCCCTCCCAGATGTGCGATTTTCATCTCTCCAAACTGCGACATCCCCCTCCACCCCCCAACCCTCCTGTCCCTGGAGAACCTGGCATGCCGGGAAACACTTCTGCAGGCCAGATCACCCGCGACGGGTCGGTGCTTGACTCGATGACACTATCGCCAGGTGGCGCCAGAGGCTGCCACTCCGGTCTTGAAGACTGGGGTGGGATCAGCCCTTCGTTATCTGTGCCCTGGACTCTCTGGAAAGAGGGACCAGGGCTTGTTATTGTTGCAGTGGGAGACAAAGAGTCTGAAGCCGCTTCTGAGCGTGGCATTGCTAGATTATAAAAACCATGGAAGGAAATGGGGAATGAATGAGCCCAGTTTTGTCCAAGGGGCTGTTAGCCTATAAAGTGAGCCCTGTTAGTGATGATATGTTGTTCTCTTTGTCCAATTGTCCCAAAACAAGTGATACTGGGCAGTTTATCTCTTGACCTTTGTAATTATGAGTTTGTTTCACCGAAGGAAAGATCTGGGACAGGAATAAGCTATCTATATAAACCCATATTAACTTTGGCAGCTTAGTAAGTAAAAGGACAGGAAGAGGTGGGTGATGAACCAGTCAGTCAAGGATCTTGCCCAAACATAATCTTAAGTTCCATCTTTGGGACCCTCATAGTGGAAGGAGAGAGCCAACTCCCTGGAAGGTGTCCCCTTAGTGCCACATGAGCCCCATGGCGTGTCCCTACCCCCCCATAAATAAGGAAGAAGAAGGAGAAAAAGAAGAAGAAACCCAGAAGACAGTCATGTAAGGTTGTCACATTGCACTTGACATCAGGGACCCTGATTTTACAGGGAACTTTGTTGTGCCTTTTATTGTGTCTTGCCTTACCATCTTCAGCTAGTGACTCCCACTCACCATGTAGTGTATTAAGGCTGCTCGAACATCAGCCATCACACCTGCATTACCAAAATCAGGGTGGAAGAAACATTGGACAGCTTTCCTACTCCCATTGAGGCTGTTTTCTGGAAATTGACTACTGGCCAAAATGTAGTTCTTATATTGTAATTGCTATGAAAGAGGTCCAAATATATTGATCTAAAATTTGATGGTATTTAATACTTGTTTTTTTTTTTTTTTGTTTTCTTTTTTTCTTGTTTTGTTTTTTGAGACAGGGTTTCTCTGTATTGCTTTGGAGCCTGTCCTGTAACTAGCTCTGTAGACCAGGCTGGCGTGGAAGTCATAGAGATCTGTCTGCCTCTGCCTCCCCAGTGCTGGGATTAAAGGCATGCACCACTAACGCCCGGCCCCTTAGCCGGAGAACAGGTACTTGGGGACAGTTCCTATCTGCTAAATGCCATGACACCTTCCTTTGTCTCTGTCACCTCATGTCTGAAACACATCTGAAATATTCAGATTTGAAAGACACCCCATTTTTTCCACAAAATCTGTACCCCATGTTTGTAGCCTGTGCTGTAGAATTGGCATAGGTTCTTCTGCCATGCCTGGGCAATCCACTAGAGGCGCTGTTTGAGATTTGTGATCATCTTGGAGGAGGAACATACATATTGTCCACTGGAGGGAGCTGTTTGAAATCTGTGGTCTTCCTAGAGAAGGAACATTCGTATTGCCCACTAGAGGGCACTGTTTTGGAGTTTGGAGGCTAGCTGAGAATGAACATCCAGAATGGAGGTTTGTGAGGGCATTGTGGAGCTGGAGAGGAGGGTAGGACAAGAGGTCCTAAACAAGGAAATTCTGTTCTGGGGACACAATGTCTTGACTTAGATCTTCCCAGGGCAGGATGAGAGGAACAGGCTCTAGCCAATGCCATCCTGGGTTGATCTGCCCAAGGCTGGGGATGTCTGAATCAGTCATTGCATGACTCTCAAGAGTTGAGGTGTGGCTCTCAAGAGTGGGCAATCTGAGGCCAGGCAAGGGATAGTCCTTTCTCTGTCCATTGTTTCCTATGGTCCCTAACTTCAGGTTGTCCTGCATTTGAGGCTAGCGGCATGTCTCATTGGCAGAGCATCTGCCTAGAATCCCCAAGTGAGAGGCTGGGAGCCTGGCTCAATGGTAGAGCACCTTCCTAGAATTCTCCAGTGGGGGTCAGGGGCATGGCTCAGTGGTAGAGCAGCTGCCTAGAATCCCCCAGTGAGGGGTAGGGGTGTGGCTCAGTGGTAGAGCACCTGCCTAGAATCCCCCAGTGAGGGGCCGGGGTGTGACTAAATGATTGAGGCTGCTGGCCTAGGATGAAAATCCTGGGTTCTATTCCTGCCTAGCATGGGGGAAGTCAAGAAAGATAATGCCCCATTACTTTAGGAGAAGCCTTAACCTTGGATTACACTAGATTTCTCCACTTTTGTATAGCCCAGGATCCCCAGCCTAGGGGAATGGTGCTGCCCACAGTGGGCTAAGTCTTTCCACATCAATTAACTTAAGATGATTCCCCAAAGACACTGGCTAGCTCAATGTGTATAATCCTTCACTAAGACTCTTTTCCCAGGTGACTCTATGTTAGCCATCATAAAAGTCACCGGACCCTAGGACATGAGGAAGAGTCCTTGGAAAATGCAAGTTCTCCTTCCAGAACTGGGTATCCTGTACTTTCATTTCTTCCTAAAATGCTGAAGGCACTTGTCACCTACAAGTTCAACATTGGCTCAGGAGAAGCAGAGAAGTAGAGTCAAAAAAATGAGCAAAGGGAGCTATCACAGTTTTTGTCAAGTTGTCAAGTTGACACAGACCTAGATACATCTGGGAAGTGGGAAACTCAGTAGAGGAACAGCCCCCAATAGATTGGCTCATGGACATGTCTGTGGGAGTATTTTCTCCATTTCCAATCAGTGTTCCAGGGTCCCGCCCACTGTGGGTGGTGCCACCCTTGCATAGATGGGCCTGGGCTGTATAAGAAAGCAGGCTGAGGAAGCTAAGAGAGTAAGCCAATAAGTGGCATTCCTCCAGGGTCTGAGTTTCAGCCTCTGCCTCTAGATTCCTGCCTTGGTTTCCCTAGATGATGGACCTGTAAGCCAAGTAAACGGCTTCCCCACCCATGTTGCTTTTGGTCAGGGTTTTATCACATTTGTGTGTGTTTGGACATATGTGAGTGGGTGGGGTGTGTGGATGTCAGGGATCATCCGTAATTGTTTTTCAACCTTATTCGTTGAGGCAGGGTCACCCAGAGCCCACTGATATGGCTCCTCTTACTAGTCAGCTTGCTCTGGGGAAGCCCCTGGCTCTGCCTTCTGGGGCTTGAATTATAGGCAGTCTACCACACCCACTTAGCATTTATGTGGGATCTGAGGATATGAACTATGGCTCTCACACTTTTCGGCAAGAACTTGAATCACAGAGGCATTCTTCCAGCCCTGGGAGGTACTTTTCTGAAGTCACAGGAAGGGATGGGTGGCTCATTAAACACCTTGACTTCAAGGTTAGAGTTCTTACATAAAGTCTGGAGCCTCCCACTTACCACCCAATGAAAGCTAGGAAGTAAGCAGTCATAATCTGTGGACATTTGGCTTCCCGCCTATTCCATGGCCACAATAACAAAGGCTGTCTACTGCAATGGTGAGAGTTTTAAATGAGAATTAAATGAGATGGTATTTAGTGGAGTGTTTGTGGAGGAGTTGGTTGGCAAAGGAGACTACCCCCTGCCCCTCGCCAACACCCCACATCCTAATATGAAACTAACAATGGGTCTGGGCTACTCGCTACCCTGCCTCGGTATCCCAACATCACAGACATGCTAAGCTAGGGGCTCTAACTAGCCCTAGGATACCTGGCCACTTGGCCAGCTTTGTATGCTCTCCTGGTCAAAGCTGGACAAACTCAGGCAGGTCCTCCCTTTCCTGTGCCACTCTGTGTATACTAGAGCTACAGTCAAAGTCATTTAAGCAACCTTGGCTTCTGATGTACCTCCCAGTTGGCCTGCTGATACCTGCAGAGTGGCTCTCCAGCTGTCAACCATGGATAGCATCTCATGTGGCTGTGTTTAGCTCTTCCCAAGCAGCCACCCAAGATGCACAGCTAACCTGTAAACAGAAACCTTGTCAGGGCCTGTGTGAGCCTGGGTGTGATTGGCAGCCAGCCAGCCAGCCAGCCAGGGATTCGTTAGGAGACCTGAGTCTTACTCTTCCATCCAGTCTTGAAGGGAATTTTGATTTCTTTGTTCTGGAGACACCGCTTCCTGTCGCTCAGGCTTCCTGTAGTTCAGACTTGCTGTGTAGCCAAGGGTGACCTTGAACTCCTGATCGTCCTGCCACCATTTTGGAAGTTCTAGAGTTACAGTGTGTACCACTCAAATGACTAAGGAAACCCCATCTTGGTCTGACTCCTTTTTGTTCACCTTTAGACAGCCCTTGGCTCCCTACCCTTTCCGGCCCAGAATCACATCTACCGTGGCAGTGCATTTGAGATTTCCATAGCCTTGACCATGGTCCAAATGTAGTAACCAAAGTAACTGGCAAATTATGTCTAAAATAACTACTGTGCTCTGCCAGGAATGAATGTTTCAAGGTTACTCTGCCCCTCATCTACCTTTGATGCAAATTATAGTCTTTATGGATTTTTGCCTTTAAAAACTCTGCATCCCCGAGGTTTGGGCACCAAGACACTTTTCAGAGGCACAAGCCTGCTCTTGGCTTGGCCATCAGTAAAACGGACTTAAAGCCTGAAAAAAAAAAAAAGACTTTTATTCTCTCATACATTATTTCCCTACCATAGTTTCCCCTCTCCCTCTATTGCTCCCCGCACCCCATTCCCCAGACCAACTCCTCCTATTTCTAAAGAAAAAAAAAAAAAAAAAAGGAGCAAGCAAGTCAATTTTTAATTGGCTTAATCAGCAAGATTGTCAATAATTGTCTTGCATGGATCATTATGCCACCACACCCACTTTATGTGGCACTTGGGATGGAACACAAGGTTTTACATGTGGGTTTTACACTTGCTAGGGAGACTCTACCAACCAGGCCACCTGCCTTGTCTTCAGAATTTTGTGTTCATTTAGTTTTTGAGACGGGTCACCAAGGCTGGGTGAAATTTCACAACCTTGCCCTCCTCAGTCCCCCAAGTGCTGGGATTAAAAATGTGTGTCGACACATGCAGCATACTTTCTCAGTTGATAAACTGTTCATAGTATTTTGCTCAGGAAACGTTGGTGTCTGTAATGGCCCAGCGTTCCTCTGGTGGAAAAATCAGGCTGATTTGGGACACTGAAAGGGACAGTGGATTAGGCAGTGACAAGAGTTCTATCAGCGTTATACGGCTTCTATAAATACATTTATTTATTGTGTGTATGAACACGGGTGTCATAGAGGGCATGACGGAGGTCAGAGGAGTCAGCTCTCTCCTTCACCATGCGGGTTCCAGAGATCAAATTCAGGTTATTAGGGTTGGCAGCCAGTGATTTTTATACACTGAACCATTTTCCATCTCACACATAGTTCTATTTCTTTATCCACATCTATTGCTTCCCTTCCCTTCCCTCCCTCCCTCCCTCCCTCCCTCCCTCCCTCCCTCCCTCCCTCTCTCTCTTTCTTTCTTTCTTTCTTTTTTTTTTTTTTGAGACAGGGTTTCTCTGTGTAACAGTAACAGTCCTGGTTGTCCTGGAATTTACTCTGTACACCAGGCTGACCTCAAACTCACAGAGATCCTCCTGCCTTTGCCTGTCAAGTGCTGGGACTAAAGGTGTGCACCACCACCACCTGACTCCATTGCTTTCTTAATGTGAAGCAATATGGTCAATGAGCTCTCCACCCCTCCCGCTTATCACTCGATTTTATTATCTCTCTCAGTATTTACCTTTGTACTGTTAAATCTTTTAGTACATTTATTACTTGATTAATCAGCTTTAACTGAGCTCTGTGGCTCTCCAGGTGAAGATTCCAGCATGCTTAATCACCACTCTGATTGCTCAAAATAACCGTATAACCATAGGTATCATTTTATGCTGTCAAGTCTTAATTACGAAGTTTCATATCTACTTATTTTTTCAGCTTGGGGAGGGCACATGTGTGCCACTGCTTGTGTGTATGGAAGTTAGAAGACAATTTCTGAGAGTTGGTTCCCTTTTCTACCAAGTGAGTTCTAGGGATCTGACTCAGGTCCTCAGGCTTGTTGGCCAGTGCCTTTACCCACTGAACTATCTCCCTGGCTCTGTTGTCAAGATGCATAACATATATGTTATGTATGTACAGGTATATATTACCTTCCTCCCATGTCTTGGTGCTGGGAATAAACTCAATGGTTTGCTCGTACTGACCAAGTTTCTGTCACCGAGGAAAACCCAGCTCTTTGGTATCTTTCTATTTTTTTTCTTTTGGTTTCTGAGAGAAGGTTTTGTAATATAGACCTGGTTGGTCTTAAACACACTATGAAGATCAAGCTGACCTTGCTAACAGCAATCCCCCTGTCTCTGACTGCTGGGATGACAAGTATATGCCACCATGCTTTTCTTTTCTTTTAAATGGGGTTTCATATATCCCACGCTGGCTTGGAACTTGCTGTATAGCTAAGTTATGACCTCAAACTGGTTCCCTTTCCTCCACCTCATAAATTCTGTGGTGATACGAGATTAAAACTTTACTCCCTACACACACACACACAAACAAGAAGTCCTTGTTTCAAGAATTCCATTGAGGCAGCTCTTCCCTGACCCAGTTGCTTGACACAGTTTGGAATGCCTTGCCATGCTTCAGATTCATTAGGAAACCACGTGTATTTTATCCTGTACATGTCTGAGATTTTTCCTCTTAATTTAAAAGTCATGGGCTAGCAAAACAGCTCTTCAGGTAAAGGTGCTTGCCACCAACCCTGAGGACCTGAGTTTAATCCTCAGTATCCACATGGTAGAAGGCGAGAACTCCATTCCCACAAATTGTTTTCCGAGTCCCATCTGTGTGCTGTGGCATGCATACACAATACTCCCACCCAAAATAGATGAAAATGTAATAATAATAATAATAATAATAATAATAATAATAATAATAATAGAGATAATGGTCAGGCCAGATATTGTGACACTTTTAATCAAAGTACTCAAGAGGCAGAGGCAGGTAGATCTCTTGAGTTTGAGGCTGGCTTGACCTACATAGTGAATTGCAGGCTAGATAGGGCTTTTATAGTGAAACCCTGGTTTAAAAAAAAGACAGTGAGCTATTGAGTCCTGTAAGTTTAGGACTTTGATAATTCATCTATGCTTTCCAAGGTGTTTGACATGCAGCGTTCCCTATACTTTTATGACCCTTTTGATTTCTGTAGCATTGTTTAGTAGTTTGAGTCTTCTCCCTCTCTTTTTTCTTAGCCCATCCATCTTAAATAAAGTTTTATCAGTTTTGTTGTGGTTCCAAAGAACCAAATTTTGGACTTCGTGTGGTAGAGCATGGTTCTAATTTGGTCTCTGCTGCTTCGGTAACATGCTCTGACCAAAAACAACTTGGGAAGGAAAGGGTTTGCATGGCTTACACTTCCAGGTCACAGTCCTGTTGAGGACACCCAGGGCAGGAACTCCAGTAGCAACCTGGAGGCTGGACCCCGCCCCATGGAGGAATGCTGCTTGCTGTCTTCCTCTTTGCCTCCCTCACAAGCTCATGCTTAGGGAGCTCTTCAGCCCAGGACCCCTTGCCTAGGGAATGTTGCTGCTCACGGTGTTAATAATCCTAACAACCCATCAACCCGTCAACCCGTACAGACAGGCCCATAGGTCAGTCTGATCTGATCTAGGCACTTCCTCAAGTGAGGCAGCCCTCTTCCCAGGTGACTCTATGTTGTGTCAAATTGACATTAAAGACTGACTAGGATGGCCACACCTGCAATCACATCGCATGGGAGGTGGAAGGCCTAAGGATCACGAGTTCAGGGCCATCCTTCACTCCATATACATATATATTTGAAGGCCAGCCTGGGCTGCTTGGTATTTTGTGTCAAAAGAGAGCAAACAATAAAAACAAAACAAAACAAAAAAAAACAAAAAACAAATTTTTATTTGTTTGATTACTGATTTTCTTTTCCCCTTTCTCTTTCCTATCCCATCTTCCTTTCTTCCCCCTCCCCCCCTCTCTCTCTTTCTCTCTCTCCCCTCCCTCCCTCCCTCTCTCCCTGGCAGTCTCCTTCTGACCTCTGGAGCCTCATTATACAGAACAGGCTGATGTGGAGCCCTTTATGTTGCCTTTTGTTTTGTGGCAGGGTTTCCCTATGTAGCTCAGGATGGCTTCAAACTCAGGATCCTCCTGCCTCATCCTCCAATGTATTTGGATAGTCACTGTGTACCACACAGGGTGGCTTCAGCCCTGTGTGTTACTAGCTTTCATGTTCCCCTGACCCAGGCTAGAGCCACTGTGGGAGAGGGAGACTCAGTGAGCAAATGCCTCCACCAGACTGCCCTGGGGTACATTTTCTTGATTATTGATGTGGGAGGGCACAGGACACAGAGGGTGGTGCCACCCCCAGAGGCGATGGTCTTGGATGGAATACGAAAGCACACAGAGCAAAGCCAGGGAAAACAAGCCAGTAAGCAGTGGTCCCCCAACAGTTCCTGTTTTATTCCTTGCCTCCAAGTTCCTGCCCTGACTTCCCTGGATGATGGACTACAAAATGTAAGCTGAAAGAAACCCTTTCTGCCCCGAGTTGCTTTTGGTCATGGTGTTTTATCACAGCAATAGAAACCTAACCGAGACACCATTTGAGTGAACATTAACTGCCTCCTGCTGTTTACACTAGCTAGCACCACCCTGTGGCCCCGTTGGTTTCTCCAGAATGGTGACAGTTGCTCCTGCTGCCCTATGCAGGGTGAATGCAGATAACTTCTGAGTGTTCGTTCTCTGGGAAGAAGAAACCAAGAGAGAAGACATTAGTATCAGAGAAAGTTGAGGAGATTCCATCCCTGGTTCAGTTTCTTCCACATGGTCTGCAGAACCAATGAACCACCCGAGAGGTGTTTGCCCAAGCCTACTTTACAACGCATAAATCCATAAACGACGTCATTTCACGGATTTACTTCTCTGAGAGCTTCCTTCCAAGGGGATCAGCACTGTACTTAACTTTATGAGGTTATTAATTCTTATCAGGATCAGGAACAGTAGATAATGCCTGATGTCAATATGGCCAATGGAAGCTGACCTTGGGATTAAGCACTTGATTTTATACTCGGTGCCTGGAAACATACACAAAACACCTCTGTTTGGTTTTTAAAATTAAAAAATAGTGTAGTAGATATTGGGTGAGATATTTCTACCTCAGAGAAACAGAGAAACCCTGTCTCGGAAAAAAAAAAGTATTGATGATTTTATTCTGCCATCTTTACATTTTCTTATTTGTTTATTTTTATTAATCTATCATCTTGCATCCAACCAAAGTAATTTCTACTATGGTCATAAAATGACCAGAAAGAGACATATGTTGTACCCATCTGTGTTTCTCATATGATCTCAACATTGAGAGGAGCTTGTGCTTAAACCACCTCCTTCCCATTGATAGGGGCCTCTTGTGATACTCCCATGAGCACTCTGATAATTTAAATTGTCAACTTCACACAACCTAGAATCACTTGAAACAAGAGTCCCAATAGGGGATAGTCTACATTGGGTTGGCCTGTGGCATCTCTGTGGGAGATTGTCTTAAGTTAATTGATGTGGGAAGATCCAGCCCACTGTGGGTGGCACCATTCCCTAGACAGGGCTGAACTAGAAACAGGAGAACTCAAGTGAGCTGAACCCAACCAAATGGGTGGTTTTATGCTTGCATTTGTTTCTCTCTGCTCTTGACTGTGGATGTGATGTCACTAACTGCCTTGAGATCCTGCCTTGACTTCTCCACATCGATGGGCTATGGCACAGAATTATGAGGCATACAAACTACTTTCTCTTCTGAGTTTCTTTTTTATCACAGAAACAGAAATGAAACTAGAGCAAGCAGCCATGGTGCTTGCTAATATAACTGCATTAAGTAGTATACATGTGCGTGCTGTGTGTGTGTGTGTGTGTGTGTGTGTGTGTGAGAGAGAGAGAGAGAGAGAGAGAGAGAGAGAGAGAGTGGAAGGGGTGCCAAGCACTTGTGTGCCCATGCATGTGGAGACTCAAGGTCGATGTCCAATATCATCCACAGATGCTCTCCTACCTTATTCAATGAGGCAGGATCTCTCAATAGAACACGGAGTTCACTAACATGGATAGTCTTGCTTGTTGGCTTGCTTTGGGAATCTCTTGCCTATGGCTCCCAGGACTGAACTTACAAGTGCCCTTTCTGGTCTGAAATGTACATAGGCTCCTAGGGATCCAAATTCCAGACATGAAGCTTGCAGGGCATGCACTTTAGCCACTGAGCCATATCCCCAGCCCCACCTTGTGTTTTGAGACAGGGTCTCTTACTGAACCCAGAGCTTGCCAAAGTAGGCTAGGCTGGCTGGTCAGTAGACCCTAGGGACCCTCCCATCTCTACCTCCTCAGGCCTGGGGTTAAAAGTGTACACCATAGCACCTGGGTGTGTTTAGTGTGTTCTGAGGGTTGAACTCTGGTCCTTGTGCTTGCATTTTACTCACTGAGAAATTTCCCTGCTGTCAGAATATTGATTAGCAGAAACCACACCTAGGAATCCTATCTGTGTTACTATCAGAAATATTTGCTTTCTTGCTATAGACCAATTGTACTTCCCTGCCCCTACTGATATCAGGGTTTGATAGGGAAGTTATATATGTTTCTCTTATTGGTTAATAATAAAACACTGATTGGTCGATTGGCCAGACAGAAAGTGATGTAGCTGGGCAGACACTTGCCACTAGCTAACCATACAGGTCTGGAGGTCTGTACAGATAGACAGGAAGTGATGTAGCTGGACAGAATTAGGATACAAGCAGGGACAAACAGGAACTTGTTCTCTTCTTTTCGGAGACTCTTGGCAGTGGTCATGTGAGCCTGGGAAGAGAGGATGTGCCAGACCCTTCTCCAGTAAGCCAAGACCACGTGGAAATACATAGATTAGTAGTTATGGGTTAATAATTAAGACAGAACTAGCCAAAAAGAAGCCCAAGCCACAGGCCAATAGTTGGATTCGGCTTTATTCCCCAGTGGAGTCACAGCCCCAGCCCCGTGGCTGCTGATGAGTTATGGTGGAGAGAGGGCAGAGGGGACTTGAAGCAAAGCAAAGGGCTAACACCAAGCAGAGGCTTTGTTCTGATGTATACTCCATGGGAGGCACACGGGTAGAGGGGGGTCCTTAGAAAAGTTGAAGCTCTGGGGAACAGGCAGGCCAGGGGTAGGGCTGTCCCACCTGGTCCCTAATAGTCATGTCCCAGCTCCCAGCTTTCTGCCCCCCCTTTTTTACAGCATTGAGGTCCGCATAGTGGGGAGAAGAGAGGGAGACTGCTGAGCTCAAAGGTGAAATCGTTCCGTTTTCCATGCCAGGCAGGGCAGAAAAACAGTACACCGCATGGGGGCCAGGAGCCGGGGCTCACAGCTCACACACGTGGCTCTGTCCTCAAGGCAGTCAGATGTGGATCCAGTTCTGTCCCAGCCTGCTGTACCCATGTGGCTGCTGCCCAGCCTCCTCTGGCTCCTTGGGGGTCTCCCCCGCGGAAGCAGTTGAGGTGGAGCTGCAGAGAGGAGAGGAGAAAGGGGAGAGGGAGGGGAGAAAGGGAAGAAGGGAGAGGGGAGGAGAGGAGCTACAGGATTCCTACTGGCAGGTCTGCACCGTGAGGGCAGCACTTGGGCCTGGAATGGAGCTTGGGGTCTGTCTGCTGTCTCCTTTGCCGCGGCCACCACTCAGTCTCTGTGCCTCTTTAAGGGGGTTCTTTGTGGACATTTTTGCCCTTCATCATCATCACCATCACCTTCCTCGCCTCTTCCTCCCCTCCCTCCCTCCCTCCTCCTCCTCTCTTCCGTCTTCTGCTTTTTTTCTCCTCCCTGCCTCTCTCCTCTTTCTCTTTTCTCTCCTCTCGCTTTGCTGCTCTCCTCACCGTGGGAACCCTCAAAGCCTCTTTGCTTTACTCCCAGACTGGAGAGGCACAGTGGGTATCAGGGCACAGGGCTTATCCAGTGTGCAGGAGGCTCCCAGGCTGGATCTCCAGCACCCCTAAACAAACAAACAAGCAAGCAAGCAAACAAATGGAGTGCCCCCAAGACTTCCCAGTGTGGGGCCCACACCTCTCAGGACCCACAGCCACCCCTTCCCCCTCCTTTCTGCCCTTTAGTGTTTATCTCTGCTACAGCCCAACTTAGAGCCCTCAGCTCACTTCACTTCCCTATAGGCCAAAGACTTGGCGGATAGGGATCGAGCCTGAGAGTTCTCCTCCCACCTCTAACCCTCTATTCCCCTAACAGGCTGAGATCAGTTCTCAGGAAGAGCCCTTCCCTGGTCCTTTATGCGGAGATGCTAAGGGCAGGCTTCAGGGGGTGGGGATGCTGCACGCCCAACCCCACTGTGGCTGATCTGATCGTTAGTGCCACCAAATGTAAAATGCGCTGGGTGTGAGAAATGAGTGAAAGGGTCCAAGCTGGGAGGGGTGGCATATACCTGTAATCCTAGCACTCGTGAGGCCGAAGCCTGCAGGCTCAGAGTGCCTAAGCTGTGCTTTCCAGCTCCATCGGGGAGAGATTAAATATAGGCATGTGGAGAGAGGGAGAGGAAGCTTATCGGTCAGTGAGATGGCTCAGCATGTAAAGATGCTGACTGCCAACCCTGACGATCTCAATTCCATTCCCAAGAGGAGAGGAAGGACACCCAAAAGTTGTCCTCTGACTTCCACATTTGCACTGTGGTTCAAGTACACTTTCCTAGAAATGTAAAAAAGGAAAAGAATTTGTTTTGATACACTTACTAATCCAATAGCGAGGACAGAGCCACTATATAAAATGTGTATTCCCCCCACCCGTGTGTGAGTGGGTGCGTATGAGTGAGTGTGTCACAGACATGGACATATGCACACAGGTGCCCACAGAGGCCAGAGGACAATGGAGCTGACGTTACAGGCATCCTTGAGCTGCCTCATGTGGGTGCTGAGAATGTCTGGAAGAGCAGCAGGCTCTCTTACACACACCGAGCTGTCTCTCTGGCCCCTCATTGTGTGTTTCTATGGTTAATGCTGATCCCTAAATCATAAAGTCACCAGAACCCATGCTTATCTGCGCACACATCTCCTTCTGGATGCTCCCTCTTCTTCCAAGTCCCTCCACATTTCCACCTGGTTTTCTCTGCCCATCCCTTAGTCTTAGCAGACTGAATTCCAATCTCCTCGTTTGGCATTCCTTTTCCAACTCTCCCATCTTGAGCTCTGGTTCCTGTTTCTGTGGTGTGGGTTGCCTCCCAGACCAGCTTTGGAGGGAATATGTAGGGAAAGAACAGGGTTAGTTAAAAGGTGAGGCCCAAAATCCAAGAGGGCTGGAAGACTGGAGACAAAGCTGGAGAGGAAGGCTCAGGGAAGGGGAGATGACATGTGGGTAAGAAGGGAGGGGAGACCAGCTGGGGAATGTAGCTTATTTGGTAGAGTGCTCACATAGCATGCATGAACCCCTCAACCCATCAGAACTACATAAAACTGGTATGATTGATCACACCTGAGGTAGAGGTTTTAGCATTAGCATTGCAAGTTCATCCTGGCCTATGTAGTGAGCTGGGGGCCAATCTGAGCTGCGCGAGACTCTGTTTCTACATTTTATTTGGTTTGTTTTTGTTTTTCAAGACAGGGTCTGTCTTTGTAGTCTTGGCTGTCCTAAAACTAGCTCTGTAGACCAAGCTGGCCTTGAACTCACAGAGATCCACCTGCTTCTGCCTCCTGAATGCTGGTCCACCACCACTGCCCAGCAAGGCCCCGTTTCAAAACAGGAAAAACAAGGGGCTGGAGAGATGGCTCAGTAGGAAGGGCACTTGCTTTGCAGGCATGAGCACCTGAGTTCAGGAACTCAGCACTCATGTCAAAGGCTGGGAGTAGCTGTGTGTGCCTATAGCCCAGCACTGGGGGCAGAGACAGGTGGCTCCTGAGGGTTTGCCGGCTAACAAGCCAGTGTGGCTAAAGCAATGAGCTTCCAATACAGTGAGAGACCCTGTCTCAAGACAGTAAGGTAGGAGGCAGCAAAGAGAGATGCCTGGTGTCCTGCTCTGCTCTTTGCATGCACACACATGCACACTCACAGGCATACACCATAGACACACACACAGACATACACACACACACCACATACACATAATACACACAACCATAACACATACAAATCACACACACAAACCACACACAAACTAAATACACATTACACACAAGAACTCACATGACACGCACAAATCACAAACACATAATTGCACATACATAAACCACATACACATAACACACATAAACTGCACACATATAGCACACACATAACACGCAAATCACATACACATTACACACGCACACACACACAAAACACATAACATAACATATACCCACAAACCACACACCCATCACACACACATACACAAATCACATTACAAAGCACAAACACAAACCACATACACATACACACAGACCTCACACACACAACACCCTCCCCCCCACATGCACACATCAGAAAAGAGACAGGAAGGAAGGAAGAAGGAAAAGAAAGAACTTGGCACTCAGTAGCCAGTAAGGAATTGATGGCTCCTCATCCCACTGCCTCCTAAACAGACCCAAAAGGCCCCAGCTGCAAGTCGCCTCCATAGGAGAGACACATCCTGTTCTTTGTGACATGTGTGTGGAAGGTGAGAGAGTGGACCCCCTATGGCGTGTGATGGTGATGGGATGACTTACAGACTCACTATGGATGGATTCCTCTGTTCTGCCAACACAGGGACTCCATCCATAGCCACAGCCACCTCTAGCTCACAAGGCCCCCAGTGGTGCTGTGCACACTGGAGGTGTACCTTAGTGGCTTTTCAGCCCCCACCAGCCCTCTTATCCAGCTCCTGGCAAGGGGGAACACACACCCAGGACTGCCCACCTGCCCGGTAACTTTAAGTAAATCACTGCTTTATAATCACAAACGTTATGAATCAGATCTCCAGTCAGTCCTGACACCATGACAGCCCCGAAGTTTGTCATCCAGGTTGAGAGCATTCCTCCTGCTCTCTTGGTCTACACTTCCACCACTGAGTGCATTCATTCCTCCGGCTTCATGAGCACCACCACCTACCCCACCAACACCTGGTTAACCATGACCTGCATGCCCCTCACCAGCTCTTATGCCACCACCCCCAAGGTGGACAAGGCAATGATAACCATTTCTGCTCTAGCACCTGTCACCTCTATCAGGAGGGTGACCTTTGCTTTCCCCGTTACCAACGTGGGGGACAAAACCACAATAATGTCCCCACCTCCTCCTTCTGTCTCAAGCACACACACAATCCATGATACTCTGACCTCCTCTACCACAGAAATGATCACCCTGACCCCCACAGGTGTGCATACAATGCTGTCTCTCACTCCAGGAGTTACTTATCTGTCTGCTACTGGTCCTTCTCAAATTCCTACAAAAACCTCCTTCAGAACAGTAACTGATAACATTGCCCCACCCAGCACTGCTGCCTTGATAACCACAGGCTTTATTACCAAACTATTTCCTACTTCCAACAAACAAAACCAAGAGAGAGAGAGAGAGAGAGAGAGAGAGAGAGAGAGAGAGAGAATTCTCAAAACAGAAACTTCCCCAACCCAGTCCCTGGGCTCCAACAAGTCAACACTCATTGCTTCTGTTGCTAAGGAAACAACCACTCACTCAGGTGGGTGGAGATGACTGTCAGCACAGCATCTTCTCACCCAATCATATCAACAATGTCACCCACCAGCAAGGTGACAATCTCTATGTCCAGCAGTGGCCAACAGCATTGTAACATCTCTGCCTCCTAAAAACCTTCTGATACTGACTCCACCTTTAGAATATCCACTCCTGGGATGGTCTCAATTTCCACTCCCTCAGGTCCCAAACCACACACACACCATCTACATGTGGCCCAGACATCCCTACCACAATATCAGCAGCTACCAGCCACATGGCTTGGCGAGTCTCGGGTCAGCAAAAACAGCTTCTAGTATGTCAGCACCCAAGGTGACACTCATGTCTGAAACCTTGTCACTTAGTAAAGGCATCCACACTTTTTTAGGAGCACAAGCCTCACCACGTCATCTACGGGTGACTCTGTTCCACGGGGTACCATTGATAGATGTCACCTCAAACCACAAAGCTTCCAGCATGCCAGCAACACACATGGATTTCATCCCATCTTACCCCACCATGCAGAACAGAGATATTCTTTTTAATGACTCTCATCCTACTGGAAGTCCTGGGAACACCACAAGTGCCCTAGATGCAAGTATTCCAGTCCTCTTTTTTGTCAGTAACATAGAAATAGCAACACTGAAGAGTACATTCCATACCACCATCCCAAGTACAGCAGCTGCTTTTACAAACACTGGAAACAGCCAAACACGTTCTCTTGCTATCCGTTTCCCTGACACAACTACACTCTCCATCTCAGTGCTGGGAACACAGAAAGTACACCTTTAACATTAAGCATCTCTCATACACAGCAAGTGGTAACTGAATCTACCCCAACACTCACAAGCATCACATCTACAGAGCCACCTTTAACTACTGCACCCTGATTCCTACCACAGACCTTCCTACAGAATCTCTCATGATAGAAATCAGCCATTCCCAATGCCGCATGGACAGTCACATCCTCAGATCCACTGACTGTTGGGACAGCAAGTATCTCTCCACCATTGAACATCAATGTGTTGACATCACCCAACACACTGCTTTATCCTCTGTGGTTATCTCAAGCTTGCAGACAATCACCAATGACGTTATTCACATGGCCCCATTTTCCCCCTTGGGGACCGCTTTCCCAACTACCAGTGCCTTGTCTACAGGAACATCTCAGGCGACCTCCTTCAGTTCTTTAACCAATGCCATGGCATTGTTGACATCAGAGCTCTCCTCTCCTCCCTCCAGCATGGACACACTGGCCTCTGCCACTTCTGTCCTTTCCACTTGGTCATCATTACCCACCTTGGAAGCAGTCAGGACTTCCATCACACCCATCTCTCACCACTTGCAGCTCCACAGCCTCCGACACCTACTCCACAGATAGATCTCCACAACACCTACCTCTTCTGGTGTGATGGACACAGTCACACCCATAGCATTAGCCACTTCACTCACTATGGACATCTCTTCCACACAAGTTCTAGCTCTCAACACCTCTTCTCAAGCAATACTGTCCACTGGTCACCACAGACGTCACCTCAACCCATGAAGGTTCTATTATGACAGCAACACACTCCACTCTTATCCCATCATCTTCAAGCCCCCAGAACTCAGAAACAATGCTGCTTATCACTATGACTTGTGCCACACCCAGTAGGACATCCACACTCTCAAGCACTAGAAACATGAGCCTTCCAGTCACATGTGCTTTGTCCTTGTCTACCTCTGCCAGCAGTACTGGGACCATGCAGAGAGCTAATGCGCCCTCAGCTCCGCCCTTTCCCCCATTCTCTCCACACCACAGTTGAATCCACCCCAACACCCATGACCACCAACACATTCACAACTACCACATCCACTACTGCATCAGTGACTGGAATCTTCTTCACCTCTGTTGTGACAGCTACTAGAGAAGCCACAGCGGCTTCTACCACAGACCTTCCACACAATCTCCAACGTCAAAAACAACAACCACTGTCTCCACCAGTTCTCATTTACCCTTATGTTGACTTGATTTATCCTCTTACGTTGATTTGTAGGATATTCACTACCTCTCCTTCACTGATCACCTGATGGGAGATGTCATTCTGTTTATATGATACTCTTATTGGTTAATGAATAAAGCACTGTTGGCAAATAGGAAGGTTAGATAGGAGGCAAGGAGGATTCTGGGAGATGTAGTAGAGAGGAGTTAAGATGTAGGATGTGAGAGAAGAGGTTCAGACCCTCTCTCCGGTAAAGTAAGACTACTTGGAAACACGTAGATTGATAGAAATGAGTTAACATTTAAGACAGAGCTAGCAATAAGAAGCTCTAGCCATTGGCCAATAGCTTTAGAATCTCTGTGTGCTATTTCAGGGCTGATGCAGCTGTGGGACCAGGCTGGCGAAAAACTGTAACAAAATGGTGCCGGCAACGTGGGTACTAAGAACTTCCACTTAAAACTTGACAAAAGCGTAGAAAAGGATTTTAAAAATAAAAGAACAGAGACAAGCAAGGTTTCTTGATAGCAGCATTTTCTTGGGTGGGCTCTGTTTTGCTAGAGACAAGCAGAGACTCGCATGGCTTCTTTAAGGGAGGTTTCCAGACTTGGCATAAGCAGAAAAAACCTCAGGGCTCTTTTTAAGAGGCCTTGGTAACAATTGAATGGTGTGTGCGAGCAGCTGGCAGTGGCAGCGACCACATCTCCAATCTGGCAGCATGCTGCTTAATGGCAACATAGACCAAGGCGGGGAGCACAGCTCTCACCGATGGCGGTAAATGTACCCCTGCCATATTAGAAAGCAAAATGTTGTTTAGCCAGAAAAAGATAAAGATTTACAGTGAAGACAGATTCAGATAAAGAAAAACCTCCAAAGGTCTACAGTGTCTTTTAAAATATATGTAGGCTTGGGAGAGAAAAATAAACAGGGTAAAGTGTTTAAAAAAGAAAAAGAAAGGAAGGAAGGAAGGAAAAAGGAGAAAGAGAGTACCTGGGTGTGGTGGCTGACACCTTTAATTCCAGCACTCAGGAGGTAGAGGCAAGCAGATCTCTGTGATTTCAAGGCTAGCCTGGTGTATAGAGTGAGTTCCAGGGCAGCCAAAGTTACGCATAAAAACCCTGTCTCAAAAAAATAGAAGTAAAAGAAGTAGAATAATAAAAAAGCCACCTAAAGATGGGAAATACACAGAAAGTCTGGAATTGTGTTGTCTTTGAATTGCTCGATCACTAAGGAAGGAACAACTGCTAAAATACACTTGATTATAAATGCTGTTATTTTAATCCAAAATATATTTAAAAAGTACTTTAACTTCAAAATTTAAGTCTAAGGACAGGTTACTGGGGGAAAAGCATTTCTATTTTTGTTCCCACTGAAAATGAAAAGCTGTGGATTCCTTCCAGACTAACATGGGACTAACAAGCCAGAACCCCTGAAACAGTGTCCCAGGTGATCCAACATTCAAAACAGTTGGGACAAGGCAGCCTTACAGACTACAGCCAGGATTTCTGGGTCTTCTTAGGATTTGCATGGTATTACAGCATCCCCAGCCAGCAGGAAGCAGTTTGGAAAGAACAACACCCAAATTCCCAAATATTGCCTATAAATGTTTGTTTTCATTTAAATGGAGTTGGTTATAAATGGTTAATGATCACAACCAATCTCTTTTTAAAGGTAAAAAGGGGGTTATGGTATAGAAATGAATACTTAATTTTGGAATGGGTTTTCATTTATTGATACAAATTTAAGGTCAGTTTTGAGATATGTATATTTCTCCTCTTGTTTAAGTATTGCGTCTACTTATGTAAACTATCATATCATCTACAAATAGTGACAGTTTGACTTCTTCCTATCCAATTTGTATCCCCTTGATCTCCTTTTGTTGTCTTATAGCTCTAACTAGAACTTCAAGTACAATACTGAAGAGATATGGAGAGAGTGGGCAGCCTTGTCTTGTTCCTGATTTTAGAGGAATCACATTGAGTTTCTCTCCATTCAGTTTGATGTTGGCTGTTGGTTTTAGATGACAAACACCTTCAGCAAATTACCAGGATACAAGATTAACTAAAAAAAAAAAAAAATCAGCAGCCTTCTAAATACAGACAATAAAGGGGCTGAGAAAGAAATCAGAGAAACGTCACCCTTTACAATAGCCACAAACAACATAAAATATCTTGGGGTACTACTAACCAAACAAGTGAAAGACTTATATAGCAAGAACTTTGTGTCTTTAAAGAAAGAAATTAAAGACACCAGAAAATAAAATATCTCCCATGCCCTTGGATAGGTAAGATAAACATAGTAAAAATGGCAATCTTGCCAAAAGCAACCTACAGATTCGATGCAATTCCCGTCAAAATCCCAGAACAATTCTTCACTGACCTTGAAAGGATAATAATCAACTTTATATGGAAAAACAAAAAACCCAGGGTAACCAAAATAACCCTGTACAATAAAGGAACTTCAGGAGGCATCACCATCACTGACTTCAAGCTATACTATAGAGCAATAGTCCTGAAAACAAAATTCTCCAAGGTCCTGCACACTTGCCCTAGGGTTTGCTATAAGAAGCAACTAAAAAGCAAAACAAAAACCCTCATTAACTATCCATCTGTTAGAGTGTTAGAGGTTTGTTTGTTGTTTGTTGTGGTGGTGTATCCCTTGAGCTTTTAGCTTGGAATATTTGCTTTTATCCAAGTGTAGGACTCTTAAAGGGGCATTAATATTGGAATATGACACCATTAACTGGCACTTGACATAAGTCTAGAGGACCTTTTCTGTTGTGATTACTGCTTTCAGTATGACCACGCAAAATAAGGTTCACTTTTACCAGAAGCTGCAGGGGTTCATAGAGAAACGGCTCCTGTGCTTTAACTACCAGATAGAAATTTGCCTTGGTATCTGACCCCCAGAATATTTGGAAGGAGGTACCTGATCTTTCCCAAAGGAAATGCCTCCTCCCTGGTCCCCCTACTGCTCACCTTTAGCCACTGCCTCCTCCTTCCTGCACTAGCTGAGACCTTAACTTGAACCAGGGCTGGTGGCAGGGGTGTAGGGAGTTGGGGTATCTGTCACATATCTTCATCTAAGGCTTGATTCATTGTTAGGAGAGTGCTGATGGATTACACCTCTGAGAAATTCATCAGCGTGGCTCTGGGGTTGAGAGTGCGGCGGTTTGGAAAAAATAGGGTGTATTGGGTGTTATGTGTCATTTAAATATTGTCACTGTACTAAACGCAGTAAGACTGGATGTTCTCCTGGGTGTGTTTGGTTGGATGGTTGACAATATCCTTGGCTCTTTTAGTCTTATTTGTCAATGTTACAGCTGTGCTGTTGTGGAGAAATTATTTATGTCAAGTCCTGAGGAGCTGTGGCTCAAACAAATGCTTATACAAAATTTGGAAATCCCGTGCAGGCAAAAAGCTTTGCCACCTAGCAGCATAGCAGAGTGAATGAAGCATTGCTGCCTAGTCTTCTACCCTTTGTCACAAGGCATGGCAAATCCGGTACTATCTTTTGCCACTCATTCGTTCATGGAACACAACTGAAGCGCTCGCTCCCTGAGCTGGGGCACAAAGCTGCTGGCTGGGCTCTCTCCTTAGGAACATTTGGTGGCTTTTGAGCCACTCGTCTGTATTAGTGTATATTCTCACTAAAAGAAAACATTGTGGTTAATGAAAAACAAATCCTGTACAAATGTCCTAAAGCAAGCAAGCAAGCAAGCAAGCAAGCAAGCAAGCAAGCAAGCAAGCAAGCAAGCAAAAAACCCCCGCTGTGACTCTGTTTCTAGCTGCTTCTCCACCCCCTGGTTCTCAAGCTCACACTGTGAGGTGGCTTCACTGCAGGGTGAGGACAGAGGCCTGGTGCAGGCTGCTGTTCTGCTACTGTTGTTATCTGTGTCCCTAAGTGTCTGGGTGGCACATTCCCGGGGAAGAGACAAGGATTCAGCCCCAGCAGGTGTGCTGCAGGGACGGAGGGGTGGGTGGGGGTCCCCAGACACTGCAGCTCTTGCCCACCTATGTGACCCCTTGAGCTGCCACCTAGGATGAAGACGTCATGGGGACTTTTTCCAACCCGGGCCTCCAGGATTCCCCCGACTGGTGAGTCTTGCTGCGTGGAGATGGGACTTTCCTGCACTGGACTGAGAAAAGCATGTTGATCTCCTTAGCCAGGACAGATGTGTCCGGTGACAGAGAGTGTGTGCTGTTGCTCCTGAGGAAGGAACAGTT